>NC_136487.1:91386406-91733906 GCF_053919585.1 Euprymna scolopes | reverse complement strand
TCTAAACTCATACCTTAAGATGTTTCAATTTTTATATATTTACCTATAATATTTCATAACAAGAAGGAGAAAGAAGCAACCTTAGTATAAGTTAGTGTCCTCAATGATGCTAGGTTAAACAGAATCGAAAGGGGGAAAAATAACAAAATACCAAAGTCTTCTGTACAACATGAAAAGAAACTGGAATTTTAGAAAGATCTCCATTCCAGTAATTATAGGAGCAACTGGACTCATTAAAAATAATTCTAAAAACTACCTGGCAAATACGTCCTGTGAACTAAGTGTAAAAGAGATTCAAACAATTGTACTTAAATGAACAGCTAGAATCTTGAAAAGATCTCTCGGTTGGAATGTGGGAGATAGCAAGTGAATGTCTGGCATCCGATAAGATGCCCCATCCCTTACTAAAACAAAATGATAAGAAAATTTGTAAAAACGTTATGCTTTTTAAGGAATGCATTGGATGTATGTGCATTCGATAGTATGGTGTCATTAGCAAGTATAGCCATTTCAGATATGATTTCATCAGAGAAAATCAAACAAGTTTAATTATTTCTGTCCATTGTTTGAATAATCTTCACCAATTACTCATTTGTCTCTTTTAAATCGGCTAACATAAAACACAGGTCATCTAAACTTTTATGGTCTTAAAATTAAATACTTTAAACCATGTTTTGTTCCTTTTTTGTTCAGCTCAATTACAGAACTAGTGTGAAGCAAAATCCTTAAGCAGATTAATGTATAAAGAAATATAAAATTTTCGTTTTATTTTCTGAATAAATATAAATTTATGAATAAATATTTTATACTTTACAGATAAAACTTGGTTTACTAGAATTCGGAAATCTTTTAGAGGTGAGTTTTAAAAATGATGTGTCTTAAAATTACCTGAACAATAAACTATGCAACCAAAATAATTTTATGTTTTGTTTCTTAATTGAAAGTACTTTATAAACTCTTCTAAAAATTAAATACAATCAGATGCAAAGATTATAATTTCAAAAGAAAAGATCATGTTATCAAAATTCACATGTAATAAAATTTGGAAATTTGTTCCCATTATCTTTTGAACAAATATATTTTATATTTTTTATTATTTTTTTTTTTAAATTCAATTTTCATCCCAAACAAGGCACAGTGCCACTTTGAAGCAGGGGGGCTACTATCAGGGACTTAATTAGCGCGGTCATTATGAAGGGAGATGAGTAGAAAGATGTTTGTTAACATTACACTTGAACTTCTGCATATCAGTGCAGTTGGGAAAGCAGAATCCCGGGAGTCCCAAAGACCTGCAGTTCTGGGGAAGAAACTATTGGAGTTGCACCTAGGGATCTCTACTGTAAAGGGATGAGACTTAGTAGCTTGTCGGGTTTGTCGGGGGTAGTTAGGTCGGAGAGGTACAAGTGTTTGCAGTTCGTCAGAGCATTCACCATTAAAGTATTTGTAGAACAGGCAGAGGGATGCAACATCTCGTCGATGGGACAGAGGCTAAAGCCTAGATGACAGTTCAGGACCTGTCAGGTTGGCGACTCTTTTGAACCCTGTCCAGGAGCGAGAGACAAGCAGCAGATGCACCAGCCCAGATGTGACAACAGTACTCCATATATGGGCGAATGGTGGCCTTATAGAGATATAGGATACTGTCAGGCGTAATTAGTTTTCTAGCACGGTAGAGGGAGCCAACCTTCCTTGCAACAGCCTTGGCAATGCTCTCAATGTATCTATTCCAGTTCATATTCCCTGTAAACGTTAGGCCGAGGAGTTTAAAAGAAGTACTTTCAGGCAATGTGTTCTTGGCCATTGCTATTGGTGGTAGAGAAGGTTTCTTGTAGTTATTGAAGGAAACAAGCTTAGTCTTAGCAGCATTGAATGTGACCATCCATTTTTGTCTCCATTCCACTACAGATTGGAGGTCATCCTCTAGTGTTTCTGTCATTTCCTTAGATATGCGTTCATTTGTTTTCCCCTCATATCTGTTATAGAGAGTGGTGTCATCGGCAAATATACCCATCTCCGAAACAATTTTATCAGGGAGGTCATTTATGAATATCAGGAATAATAGAGGTCCAAGGATAGACCCCTGAGGTACTCCCGCATTTATGTCATATTGTTTAGATGTACGACCGTCGAGGACAACTTTGATTTTTCTATTACTTAAGAAGGATTTAATTACATTATGAATTCTTCCAGTGATTCCATATGATCTAATTTTCCTTAGAAGACCATCGTGCCATACCCTGTCAAAAGTCTTAGATATATCAAAGGCTACCGCTCTACCCTCCCCTGTTTTGTCCAATGAACGGTATATACGTTCAGAAGCTACAGTTAAGATATCTGCTGTTGAACGGGCTTGCTTGAATCCATATTGTTTGTCAGTTAAGAGTTTAGCAGCTGTTAGGTGCTGGACTAGGGCTTGATTAACTAAGGACTCAAATATTTTGGCGAAAAGCAGGAGGAGGCTAATGGGGCGATAATTTAGTGGGTCAGTTCTTTCACAAGAATTCTTGAAGACTGGTACCACAGAGGCGGTTTTCCAGCAGTTTTTACAAACAAACGTTAATTTATCAAAAAGATTACTTGTTCAAGAGATGAGTTTTTTAATACCGGGTCAATTACAATAAATTAGAAAGTATAAACTACACAACCAAAATCAAAAAGAAACAAATAGAAAATAATTACCCTTGTTCCTTAAATATTTGTTTTTTGTTTTTATTCTTTTCAATTAATTCTAGAAAATTAAGGAAGCATTTTAGAGGGTGTATTTTTTTCCATTAAAATTTTCTTTAATATTATATGTAATTTTAATTATTACTAGTAAGACCTGTGTATGGTTTAATAAATTATCAAATGATAAGTCATTTTCTTTTAATTGATGGAATAATAAATAATTATCTAAATGTTGAAAATTTTAAATATAAATTCTTTAAATAATAATATTTTCTATTCTTTTTCTAGATAATCTTATATTAAAATGGTATGATTTTTTTTTTCAAAGTTCTTTCATGTGATGAAGAAGTTTATTTTTATCACGATTTCAAATAGTTATTCTAAACAGATAATTTGGGATGTTTCAATTTGGGAATATAATAAATCGTTCAATAAATAATCAAATTATAAATCATTTCCCTTTTTATTCGTAGGTAGATTGAAACTAAACAATATCCTAAACATTTAATATTTTAAATTTAAAATTCTTTAAGCAATGATTTAAGTACTATGTACACTTTTCTAAAAAAAAAAAAAAAAAAAAAAAAGAGAGAGACATGCAGATGAAAAGATTATAGCTGATTTCAACCAAACTCAACCTATTATCAATAGTTGCAACAGTTTAAGCAATACAAGATATCATTCCATCAAAATTCACATAGATTAATAATAGTAATTAATACAGATATAAAAACTAGAAATATTTCAAGAGGGAAGAAAAATTGTAACAACAGAAGTGGTATTGAGGGCAGGGGGGGGGGAGGTCGTTGCCCGGTTGTAAAAAAAACACACAAAAAAAAAAAAATACTTCTTCGGGCGTCTACAGTTGTTTGTCTAACATTGATAAATTTATAGTGTTATTCGTCTCCATGAAACATTTAGTTATTTTATTTATGTTTTCTTCCAATATTTATCCGAAAGGCGCATTGTAATTGACTGATCGATGTCTTTGTCAGATTACAGGCAAACCCGAGCTGTTGACGTTATGTTCTATGCAAAACCAAGCAGACGCTTTGATATGTCTCGTTCAAAAGCTGTACAAGAACTCGGGTTTTCTCCTCTAGGTCTGCCGTGTTTTGTCTGTGCCCATACATATTAACAGGATTACCTTTTGAACGGTATGACTCTTTGTCATGTATGGACAGTCATTCACTATGGAGAGACTGTCACAAACTGCAACTACAAAAAGGTGATATTTTATATATTACATAGTGCTGGGTGCATGGCGACTAGCTGAAAACTCTACAGAAAGTCAACTCGGAAAGGTGCTACTCCTCTGCATGAACCCTTAACCTTAACTGCTCTGAAATTTAAGAATTAATAACAACTAAATGCATTTTTCATTTTATTATTTTAAAGTTTATAAAGAAGAGATGATTTTCTAATAATTTTTTTTATGAGATTAAATATAAATTGTTAATTTATTTTATTAAAAAGGTACTTCTACAGTTTTAATCACTTTACCTATTAATGGCATTTAATATTTTATTGAGCTAAATGTAATTTTATTTTCCTATCTGATTCTAAACTATTAACATTAAAATTCTTTAAATACTACCAATATATTTTAGTTTCAACCACTTCATTTTGTTTTGTTGTGAATAAGGCTTTCTTTTATAAAGACTAAATCTCTCTCGGTTCACCAAGCAAGGTTGATATGTGAGCTCAGCTTTCTCAATCCATTCAATCATAAATTGCCCGTAGTCTGCACCGTTAAACTCTATTTTAAATCAAACTTGTCTATCACCACACAGCTGTAATATTCACAAGTACATCTCTTTCAACCATCTTTGAGCAAAGTGTGGTATCTGTTCTGATACTGTACTTAGTCTTTCTATCCTCGGTCAGTGAAGGAGAAATCCTTTTATACTGAAGCAATTTTTATTTTTTGTTTCAATTCAGTGCTCTTTTTTGAGGAGCTAGATTCTCCCCCCCACCTCACATTAAAAATTGACCTTGTGTCTGACTCTGCTCTCAGAGGGAGGCAAGTAAATAGAAACTCTTTCAACCATCATTGCTTTCAAAGCCTGGTTCAACCGGTGCAAGTCTTTATCACAGCCTCCTCATTTTGCATGACACATCTCCAAGTGTGTAGTTGGCTGCAGGCAGCCACTGACGTTATTAAGCAAAATGCAAGTGCAGTGATAAAAAAAAATGAGATGACTGAACTGATAATCGCCCCCCCCCCTAAAATGTAGATACAGTAACAGACATGATCAACAAGGCAAGTTAGTGATGGAGAAACAGGGATGAGTCTCCATTTTTTTTAAATTTTCTTTACAGCAATTTCTTTATCGCATACAGATAATATAGTGTTAAGAATATTTCCTTGGTATGTGATCTTTGTGAGGAGGAGGAGGAGGAGGAAGAGGAGGAGGAGAAGGAGAAGGAGGAGGAGGCATGCTTTCAGCACTTGTGGCTTTTTCCTTTTACATTTTATCAAACAAATTCATTTTAAGACAAGAAACATGTCATATATGTCCATCTTAAATTTTAATCATTTATTTATTTTTAATGGAAATCGCTCCAGACAAGGCATGAAACCACTTGATGTGAGTAGCTACAAAAATACTACTTTAATGTTAAAAACTGGCCAACAATAAGTGTTAGAGAGATAGATTCTGACCCAGAAAACAGAATTTTAACATCTTTGTCAGAAATATCACTTATACAATGTGTGAACTAAGGAACAAAATAAAAGAAGTGCAAGTTACAAGGCTTCTGAAAGTATAGCCAAGGTCCACTTTCTACTCTCCTTAAAATTATTAATTTAGATTAAATAAATGTCTACATAAGCGAAATTTGTACATATAATCATTTTGTAGACGGCCAACTCAGGAATATATAAATCTGTGACCTAAAAAAAACAACAAAAAAACATATCATTTGAAACGTATTCTATTTGCTCAAAGAACTGATATCATTCTCTGATGATCAATATTCTGAATCACAAGTTTATCAGCTGACAACCATTGCTTTATATATAAATAAAATAGGCAATACCAAATGTCTGACCTATGTCCAAAATGTACAGTTGTCAAGTCAGTAGCCAAAATGTCTGACTGATTCCTGAAATTTTAAAAGTTAAAATTTTTAAATCATTAACCTTAACCTATTCACTATATTTTTTGTGTAATCTCAGAACATAATAAAACTTAACTTTGATTAAACGTTTTCAATAAAATTCTCTCTCATTAAAATTGAATTTATGAATAATACTGATGTTTTAATTTCTTTTAACAGATATGGGAGCTGAAATGGTGAATCTGGAAGTCTCTTCAGAGGAAACTAATATATAGTTGCAACTTCTGATTAAAAACAAATTAATGAAAAAAAAATAAAAACGATTTAAAAAATATTGAACTTACAAAGCTCTTGAAACTAAAACAAACTAGCAATAGCAGTTTGAAAAGTAAACAAGGTGTGATTGTTATGCTTTGGCCACTTCTAATAACAGAAGAAACATTAATTTTTCATTGGCTGATATGAATATTGAAGAGCATTAAAAAAATTCCCCTTTATTTTTTTAATAAGAGGTAAAATTAGTATTTAAAATATTTAGTAAATCTATTATTCTAGTTAAAAAGCTACAAAGTATGAATTTAGTAAATCAAAAAAAATTTTCTTATTTTTACGATTTAAAAAGTACTTTTACTCAAAGTACTTTTTGAATTCTAAAAATAAGAAAAAATATTTTTTTAATTTACTAAATTGAAAAAATATTTTTTTAATTTACTAAATTAATACTTTTTATAGGAAATTAATTTTCACTTCACTAAAATAGTAAAAATGTAAATATTAGTCATTGAATTTTTCATAAAATTTGAAAATAGTATTTTAAAATAAGTAGTATACAAAAGTTGTAAATCACTCACATAAATGCTGATAACTTAAACATTGTATTATTTGTGTTATTATTCTCATTTTAGTTGTTATTTTTACAACGTTTTGGCCAATGTAACTCCGGACCTTTTCAAGAGCATCTTTTTGAATTTGAAAATCATTATTTCAATCTTAGAAACCTATACCTTCTTCAGGTGTATTTTGTTGAACTTGAAAATCTGCATGAGATTTTCAACGAAACCCTTTATTTAAGCCATGGAGTAGCATGCTCTCATTCCATCAGCCATAACTAGATAAAAGTCCTAAGTTATTTACAATTGTATTTGGAGTGTCGCCCGCACTGAGGATTGAACCTTCACTGGACAATATCTAAACTTACACTCCCAACATGCATATAATGTAAAGAAAGGAATCGTCCATTGTCTATAACAGCAAACAAAAACAATATATAGTAACAATACATATCAAGAGGAGATGGACAGTTAAAGAGAAACCCTCCACCAAAACGACTGCACAGAGAGCAGGGTATCAGCTCCAAGAAATCTGGACCAAACACAAAAGCACACCATCTGAAAACTTACCACAGTTTGTATACCATATATACATAAAGGGCTTGTCTGAAAAAATTTAAAGAATATGTAATTTATATGACATCAAGATTGGAAGTTACATGGACATTCAAGGTGAGAACTGTAATCCAAATAAAACTGACAATTTTTCCAATGTGATGGGAAGCATTTCCCATTTGTTCTGGTTCACTGTGACTGAAATGTTTTTCAGAAGCAGTTGCTTCACTGATTTGAAGGTTCTTGACAAGTTTGTCAACATCCCTGATATATAAATGTCACTTAGAATATTTAAGGGAAAATTTATCGAATGTGGTGATCCTGATCGCAAAAGGTGGAATTTTATTTAGTAACAGTTTGGCTTTATCATTAACTAACTGTTGTCAGGTTGAAACATATTGAAGGGCGGAGGGTTTAGTCACATACTATTTAAGATACACTGGACATCGTAAGTTCTTACAAGTTTTTTGAAAATGGACCACACGTTCGATTTATAGAAGCATAAAACATATCTACTTTCGTCTATAAAAATTAAACAGAAAATAATTCTTAGGGCTTAAAGAGGAAAGAACTATCACAGCTTAAATAAACTTATTTTCGTTTTTAATGGCAACTAGCAGTTGAGCCCGGCTTTGCTTGGGCCCTATGTACTGTTTATAACTTTATGTGCATATGTATATATTAAAAAGTCTGCATTAAAGTATTAAAAAAGGCTTCCTTAACTACCTTAGAGGAAAGTTGGTAGAGACAGCAGAGGTCAAATTTTTTTTAAAACCCCAATTTTGACCCCTTAATATTTATTGTTTTGGGCTCAAATCAAATTAAAATATTTGACCCATGTCCAAGTAACCTACACCTAAAATTTCGAGTGTTTAGACCTAAAATTGGCAAAGAAGTTTGGTAGAGCCTACAAAGGTCAACTCTTTCAACTCCGACCTCTTGGCAGCAACATTTTCGCCCAAAACCTGTTTAAAAAGCTTGCTGCATGTCTGAATACCCTTTATGTAAAATTTCAAATGTTTAGACTCAAAATTGTCTGAATAGTTTGCTAGAGATCGCAAAGGTCAAATCTTTTGAACTTTGATCCCTTGGCAGACAACTTTTCGATTAAACCGATTAAAAAGCTTGCCCTATGTCTAAATACACTTTATATAAAATTTCAATGTTCGGCTATTCATTTGGATATATGTGTGTTTGATTTACTCACATGTCAAGAATAGAGCATGGGTTTATCGGTAAATATACTCATCTTGGACATGATTGCATCAAGAGTGAAATGTAATGTTGTTTAAACGAAAACTTAATATTTGACCGATTGGTGACGATTATTATATTTTTTATTTCTAAAGTCAAAAATTGACTAAGTAATTTCGTAGAGACCGCAGAGGTCAATTTTTTAAAACTTTGACCTCAATTATGGCCTCTTAGCATTTATTATTTTGTGCTCAAATCAAATTATAAAGTTAGATCCATGTCCAAGTAACCTATATAAAAAAATTTCAAGTGTTTAGACCCAAAAATTGTCAGAGGAGTTTGGTAGAGTTTTCAAAGGTCAAATCGTTGAACTTTGACCCCTTAACAGCAAAATTTCTGGCTGAAATCCAACTAAAAAGATTTTCCCAAATCTCAATACCCTATATGTCAAATTTCGAGTCTGTAAAGCAAAAATTAACAGTTATTTGGTAGGGAAATGTACACACACACACACGCACACACATTTTCACTTTTATAGATATACCAGCATTATAGCACGGCGTTGTCCGGGTGTTTGGATGTCTCTATTGAACAAAAAAAAAAGCAAAAATATTTGGTAGTAGGAAGGCAGGCTTGAACCCGTACCGCGAAGGAGGAAAAGAACGGGGTAAAAACCTAACGTCTATGCTGTTACGACCACCGCCAAACCGGAAGTGACATTTTTTTAAAATTAAGGCTAAACAATCTAAAGGAGAGGATAACTTTAAAAAATATCGGCAAAAAAAGTGACCCCCCCCCCTGTAGAAAAGTGTCTAGTTGAAGGGGAAAGATATTAATGTTTTCAGCCAATTTTTCGACATTTGTTGTATGAAAGGTCGAACTTGAAAACGATACTGATTTTAGTAAAATCCGTATCTCCCCTTGGTCATGAATATTACATCCCTCCCTTTCTTGATATTGTCATTTTTATTTAGTTTTAGAAAATTATCAAAGTTATTTATATACTACAACTGAGATTTAAAACTAAGAATTAAAACATGCATTTTGTATGTTCAAAGAAATATATTAAAGAAAAAAAGGTCCTATTATTAGTTAATTATAAAGTCTTTCAGTTTGACTGGGGGTTGTCTTTTCTGTAATGAGTTTTGTCTTGAAAGTTGATCAGCCATTTAGGTTGCGGGTATTCCGTGGTGTTGTTTTTGCAAGTATGGGCTGTACTCACTCTCAGAGTTGGACTCCTCTTCCTGGGTTGCATTCAGACTTACTCGTTTGAACAGAGAAGAGTTTCTGGTGACTTGGTGGTTTCTTTGAGCTGTTATCATGCTGCGCTTTTTTTGTGTGACTGTGTATGGTTTAGGGTTGTACGATGGGGACAGCTTGTTCTGTTTCCTTTGCCTGATCAAGACTTTGTCTCCTAGGCAGAGGGGTGTTGGCTTTCTATTTTTGTTTTTGTCTGCATACCCTTTCATTTTCTCCTTCCCCTTCGAGTCATTTTTCGTTATGTTGTCATGTACCGGCCCTAGTGCTGGTCTCTCAATGGCATTAGGTAAACTGATATTCATTCTCCTGCCAGTACAGGCTCCAAAAGGAGATATTTTTGTGGTGGTAGGAGGAGTAACTCTGTATTGCCGAAGAACGTGAGGTAATTGAGTTTTCCAGTCGTGTGGTAGCAAGTATAAATTTTTTTAAAATACAAATAAAGCGCTCCACTTCCCCATTTGCTTCAGGCCATAGAGGTGTGATTTTCCTGTGTCTAAAGCCTGACTGAATTGCAAAGTCTCTGAAGTCTTGTCCCTGAAATGGGGGTCCATTATCAGACTTTAGAACAGTTGGGTATCCCTGTCTGGCAAAAATTATGTTCAGGTGGGGAATGACTGTACTTGCTGACAGTGAGGGAATTATTTCTATCTCAGGAAAGCGACTATAGTCGTCGATTGTGACTAGTAGATAGTCTCCGGATGGGAATGGGCCTGCAAAATCAACCGAAATTTCAGTCCATAGGGCAGTTAGGAGAGGGCTGGAGTGTATCGGTTCACGGTGTGTGTTTCGGGTTTGAGGCTTGGCAGGGAATGCAGTCACATACGGTTTCTTCCACAAATTTGTCAATTCCAGGGAACCACACCTTTTCCCTTATCAATTGTTTTGTTTTGACGATGCCTTGGTGTGTATGGTCGGCTATCTCGATCACTCTTTTTCTCAATTTAGAGGGGATTATCAGATGGTGACCACAAAGAATTAAACTATTGTGCATCGACAGTTCGTCCTTAAATGGGGAGAAACTCGACAGCTGGGGGTCATTCCCTCTCCTACTCATAATTGAAGTTTTCACCTTCTGCAACAGAGGGTCATTCCTCTGTCACGTGTTTAGCCTCTTCATGGGTGATGGATTTGGGTATCGTGTTTTGAACCACATACTTTATGTAAGCTTTTGCTGCATTATCTCTTGCTGGTATAGTCTGTGGGTTCAGATCGTCTTTTCCGGGTTGATAAATTAGATTATACCGATAAGCCATGAGTCGTAGACGCCAGCGCTCGATTCTGATCGTTGTTGGCTTGAGGCTCTTCATGATCCCAAGAAGTGGTCTGTGTTCGGCAGTGATGGTGAATTTCGCTCCATATATGTATAGATGGAAATGCTCAGCTGCATACACAACAGCCAACATCTCTTTTTCGGTCAGAGAGTATCATTGTTCCACATCCGTGAGTGCACGACTGGCATAGCAAAGCACTTTCCCATTCTGTGTCAGAACTGCACCTAATCCGACAGGGCTTGCATCTACCATAATGTTGGTATCTTTATTGGGGTCGAAATATGCCATGACTTCAGCTCCTGTTAGAATTTTCTTCAGCTTGTTTAACAATGACTCTTCCGTTTCTGACCATCTCCATTCTGTGTCTTTCTTTGTTAGTTGTTGAAGTGGTTCGATAATTGGGGCATAGTGTGGGATGAATCTTGCCACATATTGGGTCATGCCCAGGAATGACCGAACTTCACTAACATTATTGGGTGATTTGCACTTAGTTATAGCTGATATCTTTTCCGGGTCGGGTGATATTCCTCTTTCGCTGAAAACGTGTCCAAAAAAGGTTAGTTCTCGCACGGAGAAGAGACATTTTTCTTTCTTCAGCTTGGCTCCTGCACTCTGTAGACGTTCCAGTGTGGCTCTCTGGCTAATTTCATGTGATGTCTGGTTGCATCTGTGAACTATGATATCGTCCGATATATTTTTTACTCCTGGAATATCTCTAAGTAGATCGGCAATTGCCTTTTGAAATAATTCAGAAGCTACATTTACTCCAAAAACTAAGCGTTTGTAGCGAAATAGTCCTACATGTGTGGCAAATGTTGTTATATATCTACTAGATTCTCCAAGCTCTAGTTGGTGGTATGTATTAGAGAGATTTAGCTTGCTGAATACTGTGGAGCCATTTAGGTGTGTAATTAAGTCATCCACGTTAGGCATTGGGTGTTTTACTCTTTGGATGGCTTCATTTGCCTTCCTCATGTCAATGCAAATGCATACGCCCCCATTTTTTTTTGGAACCACCACAATAGGGCTTACCCATGGAGTAGGTCCAGTGGCCTCTTCAATTACATCCAGTTCATGGAGATGCTATAATTCTGTCTTGACATCCTTCCTCACGTGGAATGGTATTCTACAGTGTTGTTGTGCTACAGGGGTTACCGAGGAGTCGATATGGAGATTGATGGTGCCCCCAGAGATTTTCCCCATTTTGCCATCGAACAGTGAAGGGAACTCGTCAGTAATAGGGACCGTTAGATGAAATGAGAAGTGAAAGGTGATCATACCTAGTGTTTCGGCACAGTGGGCACTAAGTAAGTTCTGTAATCCAAATAGGGAACTTTCGCTGTCAATAACAAATATTTTGGCTTTGCAAGCCTTGTCTCGGAATCTGATAGTGGCATTAATGAACCTATGGTATTATTATCATACATTAACATGGGTACTAATTAGAGGTCACCATTTCGGTAGGCCCCCACTTCGGGGCGCCTCCGATAACAGGGAGAACTGGAGCGCTGAAATAGAAAGAAATACTGGTAAAAGAAGACATTGTCTTCTTATAAAAATGAGGACATGTAACGCGACTTTGTTATGAATTCATGAGGTTTTATATATCCAATATATATGTGTGTTTTCCTGAAACTCAGGTTACAAAGAAAGACAGTGCATTTTGTAAATTCTGTATTAATGTTTAATGCTCCTCTTGGCTACCTAACGGTGTTGTATTGTGGAGTGGCCCCCAGGTTGGGAAATCGTAGTAGTGCGTAGGACTCCCTGGCTGTGGTACATAGCAGTTTTAATTACGTCGGTCGTCCGTGGGTTCACTTGTTTACTAAGCGGTTGTCATGACAACGAGTTAAGACTAGTGAGTTATCTCACCTTAGACTGGCACTTTTTCCTTATCTTGCCTCTCGTCAATTGTCAAAAATGTCATAACAACGTTGAACCTGAAAACAAAGCGGTTGACAACTTAGAACGATCAGCCGTAACTTAAAAATATGCATTAAAAGACGTAAGTCACAATTGCGTTTGTTTTTGTATAAAATTATATTTTACAATATTTTTACAATTTAAAACAGTTCGTCTTTTTTTTTCTGTTGGTGATTTTGAAGTTCACCGCGATGGTAACAGTGTTCTCACAGTGTTCTGAGGAGGGAAAAATGACGTTTCAACGATCCGGTCTTCAGCAACACGTGTTGTCCCTTGTTTCTCCTCTCTCTGCTAGCTCTCTGCTTCTTCTCGTTAGATTCACCGTTTTTATTGGCATTTTGTCGCTTTGTTTTTCCTATCCACGCGTTCTGTCAATCAGCTGATCGATAATAGAACATGCGTTCTTTAGTCACGTTTTGACAATTTCTTTGCCGGTTCCTGACCTCAGATGATCATCCGATTTTATCTTCAGCTGACCGACACGTGAATTTACCACTCATGCCAATATCTGTACTTCCAGAGCTTACGAGGAATGTCACGTTTCTTTGTTTTGTAAACAAAAAAATCGTCGTCCGATTTCTCTGTTTATGACGTAAGCACTTTCTCTTTTCAACTGGTAGACAATCGATTATTCGATGCCCACTCTTTTAAATCTTTTATTAAAGAAGTTTTTTTCTTTTCAGTTATGTATGATGGTTCCAGCCATCCATTACATAACAACGGGAGCTGAGGAGTGAGGCGTGTGTTCTGTCTCTAGTCGCCGTGGAAGTAAGAACGTTTCCTTCACTCGAATGTCCCACGTAAACCGTTCTCGCTTTTCATTGGCTGGAACCTCTGATGACGTATAAGAAGAAAGGAAGGAAAAGAGAAAAGAGTAGGGAGAAAGAGAGAACTAAGGTGAGAATACAGCCTAGTCTCGTAGTAGTAGCAGCTCGCTACAAACCCTCGGATAGGCAGTGCTTGTCTGGATCTGTATGCAAATATGCAGGTTGTCGTGTTGCGTAGGGGAGACTTATGTTTTAAACCCTCGTACACTCGTCCAGAAATTATATTTACACTAGCACCAGTGTCTAACACAAAATTTACGGGGAAAATTGTTCACAAGAGTAATGACTGTTGGTGCTCTAGAGGGCATCAGGAATTCGACTGAGTGTACCGATTCGTCACTGGATGTGGACGGAGATATAGGAGAATGAGTGAGACGAATCTCTCTTACCGGTTTGGCGTTGCATGCTCTCACAAAATGGCCCATTTTGTGGCACCTTTTACATTCTTTCCCTTGTGCTGGGCAAGTCGGGTGCGTTGAGGAGTACCCACAATAATGGCAAGTCTGTTATATGCCATCTTCTTTTTCACCACGTGTCCGGGTGTCATGGTATTTGCTTTACTGTCAGTATTTAAGTCGGTTGGTAACTTGAGTGTTATGGCGTCCGCGATTTTGGCTGCTATTTTGAGTGCATGCACTTCTTTCCCTTCCATGTCTATAGCACGTGTGTGTGCTAAGTCACTTGCTCTAGCCTCGTCGAAAATTTGCTTCAGTGACGAATTATCTCTTAATGCTTTTCTTCTAATCTTAGAAGATAGGCACCCCTGTATAATTTGAGCAAGAATCACTTTGTCAATGTTTTCAAATTCGCACGTCTGATGTGGTACTAGTCTAACGTTTCACCTGTGTTCTGTATGGCTTATCGAAATTTAAAGATTTCGTATGATGTGTTTTTCTGCGGTCTGAAGTGGTCTGCTAGCGATTTTTTCATTACTCCATATTCATTTGGTGTCATCGAGCCATCTTCAGTGAACGGCGCCTATTCTTTTTTGCTCATCAGTGAAATTATCGTAGATGCCGTAAATATCGTCTCTGGCGTAATGTAAAAGCATTGCTTTACGTTTTTTATCATTGTTTATATCTAAAGCAATGAATAGATTTTCAAGTCTGTCCGTCCATTTCTTTAAACGATTGCTGGCTGTGTTCTGGTCCGCGTGTACATTAAAGGATGGAAAAATGGGTAATCCACTGTTCACTATTTTTTTTTTTTTTTAATTTCTACCATATGCTTCTCGGAAGACGGTTGTTTTTCTCTTTTAATTTGACAAATCTCCGAATAGTTGTGGGTTCGTTGTTATTATGTTTTAAATTCTCTAAAGATATAATGTTCAAAAGTATTCCCCCGGCTCGCGGGTGTGGAGGCAATAGACAATGGACGAACTGGAATAGGTTTTAACTGCTCGACATCAGTATGTGAACTGACTCGTTAGCTGTTATATTTATATACAGACAAGGGGAAGTAACTCCTTTGTGAGTTATCTCCCCTTGGTCATGGATATTACAGTAACTAAACATTTTCGACCCAAACCGATGAAAAAAGCTTGCCCTATCTCTGAATACCATTTATGTAAAATTTCAAATATTTAGACGAGAAATTGTCTGAATAATTTGGAAGAGACCACAGAGGTCAATTTTTTTTAACTTTGACCCCTTTTTTGACCCCTTAACATTTATTGTTTTGGGCTCAAATCAAGTTATTAAGTTAGATCCATGTCCGAGGAACCTATATCTAAAATTTCAAGTGTGTAGACCCAAAATTGTCGGAGGAGTTTGGTAGAGTTCTCAAAGGTCAAATTGTTGAACTTTGACCCCTTAATCGCCAAATTTCTGGCCAAAAACCGATCACATCAATTTTCCCAAATCTCAGTACCCTGTATATCAATTGACAGAGTTATTGCGTAGGGAAATGCACACACACACACACACACACACACACACACGTTCACTTTTATAGATATATAGATAGATTGGTGTTGGTAATAATAATTGAAAATAAATTAAATATAAATTAAAAGTAAATTAAATAAACTTTAAATAATATTTCTAAATAAACCAAAACAATTATATTACAACATAGAGATAATTATTAAAATAGATTTTCTTTAATGTAATATGCAAATGGGATTACTTTTTGAATGTAGATTTCCTTTAAATAAATGGTATGTATAGAAATCATTCCGTGTAAACATTCGTTTTCAGTATAAAATCAAATCGCGAACAAAAAACAGACAGGAATACGACTTTATCATAATAGATGATGGTTAAAATAGAGATCTTACATCTGTTCAGGATTCTGTTTGTTATTAGCGGAAGCTCAGCCACTCAAAATTTAATGGATTGGCCATATGACGCTTTTGTATATTATTATAACCATTTTTCAGTGATTTAGAACAGTTTTGGTTTGGGGGCATCTATTTTGATTAAATCAATTTAAATGCTGATTTCTGTGAGCAATACTGACGTCTACAGATTGGAGGAAATTTTCCAAGGATTCCAGCTATTCATTTGGATGTGTGTGTTTGATTTGCTCACATGTCAAGAAAAAGGCATGGGTTTAAATATACTCATCTTGGACATGATTGAATAAGAGTGAAATGTAATGTTGTTTAAACGAAAACTTAATATTTGACCGATTGGTGACGGTTATCATTATATTTTTTGTTCAATTTTTGATTTTTCAGTTGTTAAGTATACAATAACGAACCATCACTAGGTGTATCAGAATTTTCGGGGAATTTTTGACAACCCTAACACGAAACTGCGAATAAAATATAAAAAAAAAAAAACTCGTAATTTCTCTTATTAAAGTGGGTTGTTTATTTTCTTTATGGAATATACTTCCAAAATAAACTAATAAAGTTGTTTAAAAAATAATAGAAATATTATTTTTATTATTTATAAAACAGTGTTTACAAAGAACAGGCGCGGGCGACGCGCGCCTTCAATGACGCCATTTTTTTACGTAATGAAATCAATTGAAATTTACAAGTTAAATTTTTCTCAATTTTTAAACTTTAAAAATCTATCCAAATTTTTCTAATGGTTCAATTTTTACGATATTTTCGGGGTCAATGTAAAATTTTATGCTCTTTCCAATAAACCAAATTTAATATTTTAGACAAACGTTTTTTGTGAAATTCACCCCCCCCCATTTTGAAATATTTATTAAAATTCATATAATTAATTGACTCACCAAAGTTTTATACATCACAAATTGAAGATAAAAGATCAATAAATAAAATATTCAAATTTAAAACATAAAAAGGAAGTGTTTTTTAGAAATTTACCTGTAAAGTTCAAATTTTAAAAGTTTGTTTTTTCAAAAACCACGTTGATTTTCTCGTTTTTTTTTGTTTTTTTTTATTTTTGTGTGTGGAAGCTTATTTTATGTTTACATAATTCACTTAATATTTGCCGATGACAACATTTTTTCCTATTTTATCCAATGTTTTTTTTTTTCGATATTAAAAAAAAAAAATACCAGTCGCTAAATAAGAATTTCAATATATTAAATCAAGAATTCACGTATTTCTTTAAGAGATAAAAAAAAAAAAAATGGAAAAGTTGTTGATCCATGGAGCTGTGAGTAGCCAAAATCAATGAATGAAATGTGTGTATTTTGTATGTACGATAGCACCTTATCGTCGATTGCTTGTTAGGAGAACATTCTACCTAGTTAAAGTGGAAATGAAATATTGCAAAAAAAAAGGGGGAATTAAATGTTGAATGTAATGTACAAAGGGAAAGAATCGAAGCTTACCAAAAGTTGCAAAGTACGAGCGCGAGTCAAGTCATGACGATATGTTCACGCAAACAAAACCTGTCGTTAAAATAAGATCATTTGCTTTATATATATATATATATATATATATATATATATATATATATATATATATATATATATATATATATATATATATGGCGATTAAACTACGCTGAATATTCGGCGTTTCATCCACTCTAGGATTCGTCACCACAGAATTAGCGCATAAGCCTGAAGAGTCCTAGAGTGGATGAAACGCCGAATATTCAGTGTAGCTTAATCGCCATATATATTTTATAAATTACTAACTAGCTCTACCTACGTATTGAGCACTTTTAAAGTAAATACTTAAAGTTTACGCATAAATCTATACTTTCGTATATAAATTTATGTGAGTAAATGAAGTAGTTATATATATATATATATATATATATACATATATATATATATATATATATATATATATATATATATATATACATATATATATATATATATATATATATATATATATATATATATATATATATATATATAGATATAGATATATATATATATATATATAAATTTTACTCCTGTCACGTCGACAGAACTATTTCCTTTTTTTATATTTAATCCTTTTGGCTAGCCAGGACTTTTTGGAGTTTTGTGCTGAAAATGGTGAGTTCATTTTTTTTACCACACGTGACTTTCTATAACTTATGAGGAAGTTGTACTGTAATTTTATTTTGATATTTGAAACTTTATTTGAGTAAAAAAAAAAAGTATTTATTTTTTCATTTAAATCTGCCCAAGAAAATTTATATTTTCTTATTTTCTTGGTTAAATAAAAACATTTATACTTTTATTCTGAATTCAAACTGTACCCTGGAATATTTTAATAATTTTCTTGTTTTAAAGACATTTTCAAAAGTATTTGAGTAAAATCTTACTTACATTGAAAAATATAAAATAGAAATCCTAAAGTTTTTTAAAAAATATTTTGGATATAAACATTCATTTATTTTATACACAACTGAATAAAAAAAAAAACATGTTTTTGTTCGTTATTATTACATTAAATGTTCGTTTATTCATATAGGGTAAATATGAAGAATTACTCCACCCTCGAAAATTCCTTCAAAATTTCCACTTCTAAAGGTTTTCGGGGACGCTGAAAACGGAAATAGCCTTTAAAATTAGGGCAAACGAGTAGTTTCCAAGTTATGAAGAAATGTTAGTGGTCAAAAAGTGGGGGTCACTTTTCTATAATAGTTTAACGTAAAATGAGCACCCACTTTATGACCACATGGGGGTGGGGCAACGTAGAATGAACACAATTTAACAGAAAATACTATTAATGCTTATTGCTTAATATACCATGGAACAAGTAGCTTTCATGAAGAAATGCACAGTCAATGTCGGCGCATTAACAGTTAATTAAACACCTAATTGAATATCCTTCTTAACCGGCATGCTTGCTTCGCTTGACGCTTCATTGAAACGGTTTTTTTTTTACCATTCCATACTTCCGTACATATCAAACTGAAAATTCTTTTTACATACGGGTATTTTAATGGCTGATAAACAAACGTTGAGAACCAATACTTTGTTGAAAAATCCTTTCATTTAAAAAATACATGGAATATAATATATAAATATAATTAAATTCGCATACCGGAACATTAGAAGCAATCAAATATTAATAATTTGAAACAAGTAAGTGATTTTTTCACAGTTAGATATATATATTACATCCACACGAGTTACATTTTTTGTTTTTCGTGAAATTTTTTTAAAATAAAACCGATGAAAAAAAAAATTGTATATTTTTTCGGTGAAACTTTTTATGATATTAAATTTTGTTCTTTCCTCATTTTATTGAAATAAAAATTATGGTTTGGAATTACATTTTCATTTTGTTATAAGCTTGTATACATTAGGAGGGGTCTATTCAAACAGTAATTTGTTATGGCGGGTTGACTAAAATTCTGATACACCTAAACCATCACATCAAATAAAAAAAAAAACTCGATCTTGAATTCCCTATTTTCACAAGCATTGCAAAATCTGACAAACAAACAACCAAAAGAAGTTCCAAAATTGAAACTACGATAGACAATTAAAATTTCTTGAGTTTGGTAAAAGTTATTTACTATAAAATGTTTTTTCCACCCTTTTTTTCCTGTTAACTATACTGTACAATCGCTCAAGCTTATATTACTCACAAGTTTACATACATACAGACAAAACAACATTTTCTTCGTCTCGATCAGAGGTCACCAAAGTTTTTAAACAGGGGGGGGCATATTGCTGATTTTTTAGGATTATGCAAAAACAGTAAAACAGGGTTACAAAGTCCTTTATTTCTAAAGTCTGATTAGTGCAGAATTTTCTGCCAAGATTTTGCACCCTACAAGCAGCAGTATTTGCAAAAAGAATGCATCGACTTTGTAGTCGACTGGTGGATATATTATACATATCCCCCAGTCGTACAAAATAGGAGAAATGGTTTGAATTGGGCAAGGAAAAATGAATTGCTTTGAGGAAGGAACGAACAACGCGTTTACTTGAATTAAACTAACTACGATTTATTTTGTGAAGAAACAAGTGAAAGAAAAGGATACAGCATGTGTTCATGTCCGCGTTCGTCTCTCGCTGTTTACTGGTGAAGGAAAGTCTATTGTCATAGAGAGAGAAAGGGAGAAAGTCAATCCAGTTTGGTATGCGTCTCTCGCTGTTAGCTGGTGAGAAGGGAAGTCTGTTGTAGTATATATAGAGAGAGAAAATGAGAAAGAGTCAATCCAGGCCATGGAGATAGAAAACGTGTAAGGTGTACGTACAGTCTGTTAGCTCGTTCCCCATACATAGTCGCAGGGGATGTGACGCGCGTGGGCGCCCCGAAAGGGGGCGAATGGTCTGACGACCGCTCAGCTTAAGAACTAAGTCGAAAAGGGTTGGAAACAGCTTGTCTCTTCCTTTTATAGTTGCTTCCGGTGGTCCTTTGCGCATGTGTGGATTTCCTTTGAAAGGGGAAGTGACGTCGCCCATGTGTGCGTACGTGTGTGCGTATATGTGAGTACATGTCTGTACGTGAGCGTGTGTGTGTGTGTGTATACACGTGAATGTGAGTGTATGTACGCGAACGTGAATATATGTACGTGTGTGGACGTGCGCGCGTATGTTTGTGTGCGCGTATGTATATGACAAGTAATATAGCTTGAGATGTGAATGCGTGTTTTTGTGTGAGACTAGAAAAGGCTCGCGCAATTTTAATGGACACATTTCGAGCGCTTTTGCTATCGTCGTCATTGGTTCAAGGGAGATAACTCTATTTTACTAACAGTTTTTCATACGAGAATTTGGGACACTATTAAACAAAACATAAAATGAGACAATATTGTAATTTTTATTGAATAAAACATTCGAGTAAATTACAAAAATCATTACATTACAAAAAATGCCCTGGAAAAGTCACTTCTGATTAATTGTAAGAAAAAAATTATGTATTTTTCAATTATTTTATTTAATGCGACAAAGTTTTAAAATTACAAAAAATGCCCTGGAAAACTCACTTCTGATTAATTGTGAGAAGAAATAATGTGTCAAAAGCTATTGCTCTACAAACAAAGCCCTGGTCCAGAGATTCACTAATCCTGTGTGATATTACAGCTAGCACATCAGCTATAGATCAAAGCAGAATGGAAACCATATTGCATGTCACTGAGTAGATTATTTCTGCTGAGGTAATTGACTACTTCTCTATTCATCACAGATGACGATATTTTTTATTAAATCAAAACATTAAAAAAAGAAAAGCTGCAACGAATTTTTTTTAATGTACCTATTTACTATGCCTCCCCACGGGACAGAGTTAGACACCAGGGTCGTTTTTTAACGTGGAGAAAAGGTACAAAAATAAAAATTGTCTCAGTCATGAAGGATTTCTCCTCCACCGAAAGAGAACAAGAAATGGAAGTGCAGCATCTGAAGAACAGATACTACACTTTGATCTTGACCAAAAAGGCCAAGCCTTGACAATCACGAAAGAAACAAATTGTAAATCACATTTCACGAAACATTAAACAAGTTGTTATATAATGCAAATAATAATCAATATTTCCTGATAGCTTGAATCAAACATTCGAGCAGATAACAAAGAAATGCATTTCTATTATTCGTACTGGACTACTAATCTTATACTGATTGTTATATTTGCAACGTTTCGGCAGATGTAACCTTCAACCTTCTGCAGAAGCATTTTATCCAACTCAAGCCCATGTGGAATTTCAGTCGGACTCATGGCATAACAGTTAAAAGCGTTGATTAACAATTAGGGTTCTTATGCACTTATGTTACCATACTGAAATAATGTTATTATTTACAAAGCCATTCTTAACAGCGGGAGGGGAGGATGTCTGTACTTTTACCCAACACTTTAATGAAAAAATGTCATAAAACTCGAATTTAACTTGAAAATACTATTTTTTAAGAAATAGCATAGTAACATAAGTGCACAAGCACCACAATTAGTTCTAAGTGACAATAATCATCTAGAGTTAAAGGTTCATTTTATACTATAAGCTATAATAAAAAAAAAGATAACAAATTAATGTGAAATGGGAACAATCTACGGTACTTATGCAGAATAATGTTATTATTTAGAAGTCCATTCTTAATATGAGGGAGAGAGATATTTTTGGTGTTTATGCAGTTCAGCAAATATATCAAAAAACAAAGAAAAAGAAAAATATGATGTGCGTGCCTGTTATGGAATGAAGTTGTCATAAAAGAAAAGTTGGTGGACTTGAATGAGAATCGCCCTCCCCCTATTACTTTTATAGTATGTTTTAGTATGTAGTATAATTTTTTGGTACTTAGTGGCTGACATTGTGATTGTAAAGTAGTTGTTCTGCTTCTCATAAAATTGGTTGTGTATATCGCTCCAAACACTTTCTTTCACCTGAAACTATTCCCTATTTCTAGAAATCTACAATTAGACCTTATATAAAGTGCTGTTGTTACATTTGGGCTGTTTTTGTACTATTTAAAAGTTTGTGATAAGGTTCCGAAGCATTTCTGTAATTTGATTAGTCCCACCCTTTCTTCTCAGCATCCTTTCTCTCAGATGATGTTGCTAGTCTCTTCTATGAGTACTATTATGAAATATGTTTTTTTAGAATTTTCTGATTGATTTCTTGATTCCATCTCGTTTGACAGTTTGGTCGTCTTCATCAATTCACTGCTTAAATACCTTGTTAATACATAATACATATTCCTATTCTAGTAGCTTTTTATCCAAGAACTACAGACTTGTAGAACTCTCTTTCTGCTATTTTCCTCCTACCTATAGCCTTAGTCTTTTCACGACTAAGGTCAATAGGCCTCTCCTATTTTTACATTACTTACTCTATGCTCATGTTAGCTCCTTTCATCAAGTGGCTCTAAACTTTGTCTGGAACAATTTCATGAAAATTATATGAAGAAGACAAGAAACGCCTACCAGACAGGTGGTACAAGGTAAAAATCGTCACTAATTTTCTACAGGTACAAAAACCTTGGTCTTCTGTAATTGAATTACAGAAAATTTCAGTAAAATAACAGGCGATTTTCCAGAATATGCAACAAGATAAAGAAGGGGTAATAAAAATAAATATACGTTACTCTTCTTCCTACTTGGATAAGTTTTTGTGTTTCAACTTATTTTAAAGTGTTTTCTTTTATATAAAAATGAAGATAGTCCAAAGGCTGTCGATTTAGAACAAAAAACAAGAGGGTCTCATTCAAGCCACAGTTGAACTTCGATAATCGCTCAAAAATCGGAAAAATAAACAAAATACATGTAGAACATTACATTTTCGCACAACTGATGACATTTGTTGGATATGTTTCTACAAGTATTTTGTTTAATTTTTAGTTTTTGAGCGATTATCGTGGTTCGATGAGACCAACATTTTGTTTTTCATTCTCACTCGACAGCCTTTAGATTACCTTCCTTTTCAAGTTAAAAAACACACTTTAAAATAAGTTAAAACATAAAACCATATCCAGGTAGGTAGAAGAATAACTTAGTTTGCCTTTGGTAACATTTATTTGTTGTGTAGTTATTTTTTCACTCATTTTTTGTCCTTTTACTTTGTTATTTTAAAATATTCATTTTTTATATAATATACCAACGTCTCGGGCGATGCCAGAAACCTTACTCAGGTAGATGAGGACAAGAGAGGACGAAGTATGATTAGGGGAGGGGGGTATGATGACACTTGGTCAAGAAAAACAGATGTCCATAAAATTCTGTCCATCAGAAAAATAATATCTGTATCAATGAGAGGAAAATTTAAACCTGATAATGGAATTTTTTTAGAACAAGGGAACTGGGGAAGGAGATTGTTTTTCTAGTTGGGTTTGCTAAAAATGGTTTTTCTAGTTGGGTTTGGTAAAAATAGTTTTTCTAGTTGGGTTTGGTAAAAATAGTTTTTCTAGTTAGGTTTAGTAAAAATGTTTTTTCTAGTTGGGTTTAGTAAAAATGTTTTTTCTAGTTGGGTTTAGTAAAAATGTTTTTTCTAGTTGGGTTTGGTAAAAAAAAAAAAATTACTCATTTAATGATTTTTTTTTTTTTACGTATATATTTTCTTACTAATGAAATCAGACAGTTACAAGGAACTTAGGTTAAAGAACCAGACTTTTGTCGTCAAGCGTATAGAAAAAACTATAAATCGAGGGAGAATTATCTATTCAAGGTGTTATATATTCAAATGCCAGACAACCCGACAAGTGACTGATAAGCCAGTTTCTTTGGAGTAAGAAACAGAGAAAAATGGAAAAGAGAATTGAAGAGGGATATGGTTAAGACAGAGAAGGAAAAGGAGATTCAGAGGAAAAGAGAAAAGGTAATCTTCAAATGACAGAGAGGAAAACAGAATGATCTCAAAGAGTTGAGTGGGTGGAATTAGAGTTTAATAAAAACCATTGCGTTTTTAGAAATAGGGAAACTTTACTTGCTGGCTTGAAGAAGGACACATCAGCTTTTGGGTTTTTTATCGAAAGAGTAAAGTGGAAAAAACGACTTTCTTCCTATAACCAAGAAAGTTAATTGAAGAATTTGATTTCATTTGAACAATTCCTAATCGAGAAACATTTTGTTTTTCTTAAATCCAAGAGAAGCCCCAAATTTAACTAATACTTTTTTTGTGTACAAACTGTATCCAAAATGATTTTATGCAATAATTATTTTTCATTTTGTTATAAGCTTGTATACATAAGAAAGTTATTATTAATTGCATACTGGTTCGAGAGTAACCCAGTTTATTTCAGATCTACCCTGAACTCGACACCAAGTTGCAGCTGAGGAAAGCGGCATGCCAGCCATTCACCAGAGCACCTGGCAAGGATGAACTTAACCGCAGCATCTGATGATGAATGGCCAGCCGAGGGTGGGGGTGTTGCCACACAGACTTAGGGTCGTGCACGTTTTGCATGGCCAGAGTATCAGAGCGGTAGTGTTACATATGGAGTAAACACGAGTTATCTCCCTTTGACTTAGTAACTGCCACCATCACTCTTGACTGCAACCTCCCACTACCGTTGAGTGACACTCTTTTTAGTAGTAAACTGCTTTGTTTCTATTCAGTGTAAATAAATTCCTCGTTACGATACCACATGCGTTTCGTCTCTACAATGAATGTTTTACTAACAAATTACTAACATGATTCTAACTAATATTCACCTGGATCAACCCATAATATAAAAGGTAGTTTCCAATAACCAGTAAGCGTCTGATTACATTTTGAGGGGTCCACCACTAGACAGTTAAGAGTGTAGACACTGGGACTTAGGGTTAGTGCACATTTTCTTGCCCGTGTGTATGTCCTAGCTCTGCTTTGTTGCATCTATGGTCCTGTGAGCTGGGATCGACGAACATGCCCAGACCTTATATTATATTTATGCCATTGACACAGGATGTTCCATTTCTATGAGAAATACGTGAATTAGTAACCATGAACACATTTTTGGTAAACGTCTGGAACTCTGTTCTCTTGAAAAAAAATATTGAAAAAGAAAAACTAGAAAAAAAGACAAAAATTTTGTTAAAAAAAATTCGAAAGAAAAGGGACTATCGAAAATAAATAAAATCGAAAAAGAAAAAGGATCCAAATTAAACTTTGAGCATATAGCTAAGATCATAGCCAGCCTTTTACCACAATTATGTAAAGATGCAAGATGGTGGTGAAGCAGTTGCAAAAAGGAAGCAGATGAGAAAAGAAGTGGAACACTTTATTTTTGGTTCCCGATTACTTCGCTCATTGTTCTTTTGTGGGTGCTTGTTGTCAGTGTGGTTTTCTTGATTGGGTCTTCCGTAACGAATGTTTTGTCCTGATATGCAAAGTATTGTTAATTTTTCTCCCATCCCCTCAAAAGAAAAAGTGAAAATATTTAAATGGTAGTTGGGAAATGTGTGTTTGTTTGAATCGTGTGTCTGAAGACAGTTGCATCCATAGAGAAAAGATATGGAGAAGGAAAGAGTTAATATAGAAAAAGTAAACGGGTTGATATGTTACTTTTTTTCTTTTTTTTTTTTTTTACATAGGCATCACCACATTATCAAGGCCAAGAGGCCACTCAAGGATAAGGGTTAAAGAGTGTACAGTAGACATTGGACAATATAGTAATCATTAGTAATGAAAATTTGGTAAATTTGATAACTTATATGGAACGGCTCATCAAGAACTTATTTACTTTAGACTTGAACACAACCGTATTGTAGCCAGCCGGAAAGCAGGAAAACGGAAGATAATTCCACAGGCGTGCAGTTCTAAGAAAGAAGCTTTGTTCATGGAATCTACGTTTAGGTTTAGGCACAGATAAAGAGTAGGGGGAATTATTGATAGTGTTTACAGCTAGACGAGTGTTTCTTGTGAAAGTTTGGCGAGGAGGGACCATAGATTGAAGCTCAGTCGAACACTTTCCATGAAAATAACGATACATCAGAGACAAACTCGCAACATCTCTTCTGTGAGATAGAGGTTGCAAGGAGGAGAAAAGGACATCTCCTACGAGGCTACAAAGTCTATTTTGAACTCTATCAAGGCAGGACAAGCCCTTTCTAGCAGCTCCTGCCCAGATGTGGCAACAGTATTCCATCCTTGGACGTACCTGGCTCTTATATAGATAGAGAATAGCATCAGCAGTGAGATATTTACCGGATCGATAGAAAGATCCCACCATTTTTCCAGCGGCCTTGGCAACAGATTTGATGTACGTGTTCCATTTAAGATCAGGAGTAATGGTCAAGCCCAGAAGCTTGTCAAAACTTGAGGCCTCCTGAAGACGAGAGCCATTCATTTCAATTGATGCCAGATGTGGATCAGAATGTTGATGATGTAAAGAGAGAAGCTTGGTTTTAGATGCATTAAAAGTAACCAGCCACTCCTTTCCCCATTGTACTATGTGCTCAAGATCAGAGGAGAGAGAATTGGAGAGAACTTGGTCGTTTACTGTCTTAGATGTGCTACCATAGATGGTAGTGTCGTCAGCATTAGTTGTCACGGGTACAAGCAAGAGAGAGAGAGAGAGAGAGAGAGAGAGAGAGAGAGAGAGAGAGAGATGAAAGAAAAAAAAACAGGAAGCCCCAAGGGCCAACATGGAGCAGGAGGGGGGGAGTATAGATTGGCAGAGGGAGGTCAATCATGGCTGCAGTCATAAGTTTTGGCGATCAGATGTGAGTGGATGGATGGGGTATGAGTGTTCCTCATCCACCACATTGGCGTTAAGAGAGGTTAGTTGTTGTTGTGAACTTAATTTGGAAAAATTATGAACCTTTTTGTTTTAGAGAAAGAAAAATATATAGAAGAGAAAGAGGAAAGTAAAGAAGAGAAAATAAAATTGAACGACTGTCGAACGAGAGACAGAAAGAAAAGAGAGTGACGATTTTTTTTTAAAGAGAAAGGAAAAATAAACAGGAAATAGGGAAATAGAGTGACAGTGTGTAATGGTACGATACGCGAACAGGCTTTGGAAAAGGAAAAAGACAAAAAGTAGAAATGAGTAAAGAAAAGAAATAAGAAAGAGGGTGATTTTGTTTTTCCAAGAATTTCTTAAATCTGGTTGGTTTAGAAGATGAAGAAAAGAAAAGGGGGGGACGACAGTCTAGGGGAAAAAATGATTTTTTTTTTGTATATATTTTCTAAAAATCGTGGCCGTTGTTGAATTACGATTTGACACGTGGTATAACTGTGTATAGGTTGTCAAGAGATAGAGAGAAATGAATAAGGAATTTCATGGAGTTCCCAGCCATTTGGGGAACATTGTGGTCGGTGATCGTTGCATGTTGGCAGACTGAGATGCAAAGAAAGTTATGTTTGGAGGCGTGAAAGTTGTGAAAAGTGCAATGCGTACTGGCCATAGAGTCATAAAGAATTGAGTGGTCAAAGATTTTACAGGACACTAGGCATATCGCCATGGTATGGGAGGGAAAAATGCACTTGTAAATGCAAATATGAAAGAGATGTAATCCCCGTGGAGGGGTGGTAAAAAGAAAAACTAGAAAAAAGGACAGGCCGTAAAGTCATGAAGTTTGACTAAAGAATTTAACGGGACATGGGGTGTGTTTTCGTGAGATGCGGGAGAAAGAAGGCATGCGGGAATACAAATATTCTAGGGATGTAATGCATATTTGTCCTCCACCCAATCTACAATGCATGGCTGACCCCACGACCCACCGGTAAACAGAGAATTGCTGAGAATAATGCACCATGAGAAAGGGAGGTCAAACCAGTGTAAGAGAAAAAGACGCTCTCACGAAAATAACCGGAAGCATAGTTGAAAAAGAAATTGAAATAGAGATGAAATGATGATTTACCTGAGATTAGTTGTGAGACATTTAAACTGTCAAATAGAGAGACATTTGGTCAAAAAAGAGGGAAAGAAAAAATGAAGAAGAGAGAGCAATTAAGGAGGCGGGAGAATTGCCTCTAAAACTAAGATCGAGAGGAACAAAATTGGGCTGACAGGAGTGGTGAATTGAGTAGCACTCTGATGGTGGGCTGGGTTGCACCTGTTGGTGTTGTGTATGCATGGAGAGCTCTTGTGTGCGTGTGATGCTGACAGCTGTGGCACAGGCTGCTCTCTTGGATGTGATAGGAGATAGAAACCCAATCGACAGGAGAGAAACTAAAGCATGTGCATCATGGAATTTGAAGCTTAAATATCGCAAAATAAAACCATTAGAATTTGATAGAACAGTGAACTGATTGAAGGGAATTTTAGAGCATTTAAACTGTCAAATTAGAATTTAATTCTGATATTGTCTTGGCACGCGATTGTGATACTTTTGTCGGGCTGAGTTTATAAAGGAGTGAGAACAAATTATTTGAAGGGAATTTTAAGGCATTTAAACTGTCGAAAAGCAGGTCATTTAGCCTGAGAATTTTCATAAAAAATAAAATCAATCGCATGAAAAATAGCTTTGAAGCATTTAAACTGTCGAGTAGAGAGTCATAAAGAAACCTGTGATGCTGATAGCATCCTCATTTTTTGAAAGGAAAGGGAGAGGAAAAGCCTGTCGCCGAGATAACCCCAAAGATAGCTAGTTGTAGAAAGAGAATGCAGAGAGGTATATAATTTATACTGATCCCTAGAGAAAAAAAAAGATACCAATGGTATCAACGCTGTTCCGATTTTACAACAGGGAGAAAACTGTCGCCGAAATAATTTCAAGATCAATGACTTGAAACATTTAAAATGTTGAATAGAAAGTCATTGGCTAAGAATTTTCACAGAAGACGAAATAGTAAATTGTTTTTCAACTGTCACATATAAAGTCGTTGGGTTGGAGAACCTTATAAAAAAAAATGAAATAATGGTTTACTTGAGTAGTGTTAAATCATTTAAACTGTCTAGTAGAAAGTCTTTAAAAACCCTATGGTACTGACGTTCTTCTGATTTTATAATCTGCATAGATAAAGGTATTGCATCCCCAGTCTGTTTTTAAAACCACGATTCATGAAAAAAAAAAAATGAAGGAAAAAAACAAACAAAATTGTAACTGAGCTAAAAGACCAGATAAATAAAATTAAAGAAAAGAAAAAAAAGAAGAAAATGTTTTGCATGCACATAGATTAAGTCATCGAGGAGGACTGAAAATAAAATTTTTTAAAAAGTGTAAAAAAAAAAACGTTTTGCATGCACATGGCCTCATGGGTTGCAGTTGTAGAGAAGGACTGAAAATGAAAAGAAAAAAAAAAGGAAAGGAAAAACTGTTTTGCATGTACATGGTTTAGTCACCTTAAAAAGACTAGTAACATAAAAAAAAAAAAAAAAAAAAAAAAAAGCATGACAGTATCATGAGTGCATGCTTTATTATTGAATGAATGCCATTTGTTCTGATGATAGGAACTATGAACTACATACAAGTAAATATGCACGCATACAAGTATATACACTGCTATAATCAATCGGGCACATTTTGCATGGCCAGAGTATCAGAGCAGTAGTTTCCAATAACTAGTAAGCATCTGGTTACATCTTGAGGGGTTCACCACTAGACAGTTAAGAGTGTAGCCACTGGGACTTAGGGTTAGGGCATATTTTCTTGCCCTTGTGTGCGTCCTAGCCCTGCTTTGTTGCATCTATGGCCCTGTGAGCCGGGATCGACGAACACGAGCAGAGGTTATATTACAATAAAAAAAAAATGTTCATTTTTTCTTATCACAAAAGATAAGTTATCTCCCTTACACTAACAAAACGATTAAGAAGAGCCAAACTTATAGGCATATATAATCTCGATATTTACCGTACATAATATATAAAGTTTTTTACGTTTTGAACAGACAAAATAAATGAGTTTGAGAAAATAGAAGTTCAGAAATGTTCAAAGCTCTAGATCAAGGATCTCCAAAGTACAGCCAAATTTTTAATCTCACCTATGGAGTTTTTATGGAAAATGTAAAAAATGTTCAGGAAAAATTGAAAAAAAGAAAATAGTATGGTGGATTTTTTTTTTTTTTTTTTTCAGATAAAATATTAGAAGAGTGAGGTTTGGGAGCACCAGTTTCACTAAAAAAACATGTCCTCTTGTATGTGTATGCCACGTCTTCTTTTTCATCTTGACTCTTCACTACTAAGCCTCCTTTTCACTTGCCTTCTACTCCTGCAGTCCTGCACATAGCATACGAGACAAGTTTCCCTTTTTAATTTAATAAAGTTGATAAACCACTGCAATAGTACATTTGTGGCAGACCCTCTCCTCATTTCATTCTTATATTTATTATTAAATTAAATATTGGCCGGCAGAGAGTAGCATGCCGGTGAAAATTCAATGTAATTCAAAGTTAAACTTTTCTGGGAAATGGAGAAGAAACAGACTTCAAATTATGCCTACTGTTTTTAAACCTTTGGTTTAGCAACGTAATGATCATCATGCATCGGTTGACAAGAGAGTCTTCGTCTGGTGCAAAAAAGCCATGTAGTGAAGAATTTGAAAAGAAAATTCAATTAGCTGTGCCCAACTAAGGATGAGGGATGATGGTTCACAAGCTGACTCTGAGACTGGAAAATATCTAGTAAAGGAAAAAAAAATGAAAAGTGAGAATTAATAACCAAAGACAAGTTCAATAAAAAATGCAACAGCATCATTGTTAAATCTCTGTCCTTTGAAGAAAATCTGTGAATAATATTCCACATATACATTTGTAAAGTTAACCTGTTGATGCAGAAAACATAATAAGATAAAAACCCTTCACCTCTGCAGTTACACAAAAAAGAAAAGAAAAAAAGGGAAAGAAGGTGAGGAGAAAAGAAAAGAGAGAACAAGATATGTAAATGAAAAAATCATATTCGTTCATCTGATTTAATTGTTCCCATTGAAAAAAAAAATTTATTTTAAACTACATTCTCTTGCAACTTTTGTCTTGACACCAACAAAGAAGGGACATAGGCTCTGCCTAATCTGTTTCATTTCTTTTTAATTTACAACTTTTTTTAACTTATATCCTGAATGGCGACTTTAGCCAATTTGTTGTCCCATATCCAGGGACAATATCTTTTTAATTTTTATTTTCTTTTCGTTTACTTTGCTTCCAACTTTAACATGAATTAATAGAATACAAAAAATATTTAATCATAGGAAGTCGTCTTCTTTTTGCCCCTTTGATGTTATATTTCTTTGCTTGATTGTTGTATTAAAAATGTGTATTTTTATCTGCATGTAAATTCCACTGAAATAAAGGAATCAAACTATATGTGTACTTAACCTATACCCAGTTTTCATGGCTGACACGGATCTAAAATTGTGTAGTTCATTAGTGTTTCACTGGGGTAAGCGCCTACCCATCAATCAACCGTAATACATTGTACTAAAATCTACCAAGTGCCTAAAATTCTTTTTTAATGATAATTTTAATTCTGCCCACATAGCTATTTATATGGGATATTACCTGAGTATAATTATACAGGGAGTTTTATGCCTAATAGCTTTCTCTTTTAGAAATAAAATCAGAGAGTACAATATAATGAATAAAGTTAATATTTTTTTTAGGTAGGAACTGTAGGACTATTAAATACCATCTCGACTTTTCCATGCAATGTCAATTCCAGAAAGAAAAAGGAAAATTGACTCTGAATGTAGAAGTTTTAAGGAACAGGGGAATGTGGACCATTTTGTTATTAAATCAGTGTCAGATGCCTTATATACAATGAAACTATTGCAATATTTAGAGAGTACAATACTCGGTGACATTATGAAATGAAGCATTCATCACATTATTCACAATTCACTGGGCAGCTATGGACAGATAAATTTGAAAAATTGAAGAAAATTGCATCGAATACAAATATAAGTAAGTTTTCATGTGGTGTGCATGTTGGCTAAGAAAGGTAAGCAATTTATTCTAGCAAAAGCCTATTAGCCAGTTGTGGTTTACTTCAGAATATGCCACTGCCATTGCGCCCAGAAACCTTATTTCCACTGCTTTCAGCAAAATAGATGTGCTGAGATTAAAACTGCCTTTAGGAATACCAGCAACCACTGTAAAATAGTAATAAGGAATGTGAGAGAGTTGTATGCTCAGTTTGTCAAGTCCAAAGTAGCTGAGCAGCGGTGTGGTTCTCATGAGTTTTAGTGAATAACAAACAGGGTCCTGAACCGAAGCATGGCCTCTATCCCAACCATTATCAATGGACTTGAGGTAATTTCATCAGCATCTGACAAAGCAAAACTCTTTGCCAAAACCTTTGCAGCAACCATGGCTGCCTACCCATCGTATTTCCTCCTGTGTATGAAAATATGCTATGTAACATGCAAATATGTGCTTGATGTTGCCAACCTTATCAAAGTCCTTGGTTCCAGTAAAGCAACTGGTCCCAACGGAATTCCAATCATAGTACTTAAAAAAAACTTCAACAAGAATTAGCTCCCATACTTGCAAAGCTGTTTAAATGTTGCCTTAAGGAGAAATGCTTCCTAACACCCTGGAAAATTTCATCAGTCTGCCCCATATTTATAAATTCTGGAGATCGGTTGACGCTGTTCTACAATTTGTCATTGTTCTGAGGGAGACAACTTTCTTTTACTTAGAGATTCTTTTACTTTTTCATCTCATAATTTAGGACGCTCAAACAACGATATCTTTTATTAAATCAAAACATTAAAAAAAAAAAAACAACTGCGACGAATTTTTTTTTAATGTAACAAAGTTAATAACATTAATAATACAAAATGTAGTCTTTGCACGAGTGCACGACTATTAAGAGAATCGTTTCTGTTTTCATATTATAATTTATGACGCTAAAACCAACAGAACAATGACAAATTGTAAAACAGCGCCAGAGAAAAATTGGCTATTCAGGCATTAAATTTCATGAAGTGGCTAAGTTAATACGGTAATATTTATTCACATATCACGAAATAGTCTCTAGTTTATGGTCCTCCATTTTGAAATGTAAGGGAGGCAATTCGGCCTAAGTTTGCATGAATTATTTAATTGATGCCATTTATCTCCCTGTTGCTTTGAAATCATATTTCTCTATGTATCGGATCGCAAGGAATAAATAAAGGTCAAATTAGTATTATCAATGGAGGAGTCTTATAAGCTGCGCTCGTCTTTTCCTCTGCTCTAGTTGATGTAAGACGTGGTACTCAGTTGAAACCAACCTGTGGAGGCGACTACACCTATGGAATTCCAGTTCCTATTTACCTCCCCTTTCCATAAGGACAAAGTTACACGTCGGTTTTTAATAGCGGAAAAAAGATAGTTTTGAAAGCCAGTTTATCATAATTTTTTGCAGATTTCTGACTACTTTTTGATTGTATTTGAAAGAAAGTTAATTTTTAAAAAGGGAAAAAATATTTGCACATGTGAAAAAAAAAAAAGTTATAATGAAAAATATTTTTACGGCGACATTCGGAAGCTGACCAATTCACCTAAATTTTAAAGTTAAATAAATTCATTTTAAAAATCCTTTAAAAGATAAATATTAGTTTTCTTAGTCTATTTCAAAGATAATTAGTAAAGTAAAGATAGTGAATTAAATAAAAAATTTTAAAAAAACATCTTGTTTGTACAAAAAATAGCTTAATTAATCCTAACCCAAAACGAAAGATTCTAGCTTTGCGCAAGCAAAAACAACCGTAGTTGCTGTTTGGATTGTACAGAAGCCTAAAATGTCAGAAAATCAAAAGGCTATCTGAAAATGACCTCAGTTAGTTAGAGGTAGGTAGGTAGTGCTGGTTTTCTGTACATACCTGTCGTGAACGTTTGTATAATTTTACCATTTTTTAATTTAATTATTTTTTTTATGTTCCTGCTTTTAAATTAAATTTTTTAAATTTTTTTTCAAGATTATATAAAAATTATGTTATGTCGAAAGTTTGATGTTCATTTAAGCAAGGAAAATATTAGAAACTTACCTATAAAAATTGTGTGAAACATGCAATCTGAAAACAAAAGTAGAAATATGTTTTTGCAATTATAATTTTTTTGTGTGAAAAATATTAAATAAACAATGATAATATCAGTAGTTCGAGAATTTTTTTTTTTTCAAGTTAGATCAAATTCATTAATACAGACTTTAGGGGCTTTTTTTCGTAATGTCCCTGAAGTTCTTTTTGTTTTTCTTGTTACAATTTATGATGCTTTATTTTTATGAAAAAGGCAAAAAATAAATTCATTCATTTTTTTTATTACTGAAAACCATAACTTCAGTAAATGTGTTTTTTGTTTATACAAAATGATACATGATAAATACTGAAGATTTTATTAAAATTGATTAATCTCCTGATTTTTTGGTGAATTTTTAAGTAAAGGGAGGGGTCAAAATGTTTATACATTTTGAGAATCGTCTATTCATTTTTCACGTACCTAGTTTTAATATTGAGAAAATCCAGTTCTTCAGAAAAAGGGGAATCTGGAGTAGTACAAAAATTAAAATTACGTCCGTCTAAAATGATTTCTCGTTCACTAACCGAAAACAGAAGGATCAGAACAGATACTACACTTTGAATTATTTATTTGCTATGAAGTAAAATTATAATTTAACAAATGCCATAAAAAAATGTGGGAAGCAAATGATCATCCTCTCTTTATTCTATTCCTAACAAGAATCATTGCAGTCCCACAACACCACATTTACTCTCGGAGTTATTCTACTAAAAATATCCCTAATTTGGAAATTTATACTTTGATTCTAACCAAAAGACCAAGACTAGACTCAATTCCTACCGAGCAAGACTGTTAGAAATCCCTCCAGAAGTTGACACTTCAACAGTTAACTTTCATCAGGTCAAAAGCCAATTTTAGTACCATCTATCTATGAATACTTTGTGAGGACACAATGAATTCAATCTATATAATAATACGCTAGGTACCTCCAACGTGAGACACAGATTTAAATCCCACCCCCATAACTGATGTAACTGTAATTTAATTTTATATTATCATCATTACTTTTATACTATTTATTATTATTATTATTATTACATTTTCACCCCAAACAAACAAGGCACGGTACCACTTTGATGTAGGGGGCTACTATCAAGGACATAAGTTGCAGGGATACTATGTAGGAAGTTGAGCAGAAAGATGTCTGTTCACATTACACTTGAACATAAATATTAAAAATTTCATTAAATGTCATGTCATGTCAGTACAGTTGGGAAAGAAGAACCCAAAAGGGAATTCCAAAGTCTAGCAGTTCTGGGGAAGAAACTATTAGAGTGGAAGGCTTTTTTACATCTAGGGATCTTTACTGTGTAAGGGTGGGACTTTGCTGCTTGTCGGGTTTGTTGGGGGTATTTACGTCAAGGGGGTACAAGAGCTTTATAGTTCGTTGGAGCATCCACTATTAAAATATTTGTAAAACAGGCAGAGGGATGCAACATTTCATCAATGGGACAGAGGTTGAAGCCTAACTGACAGTTCAGGAACCAAGTTGGCGACTCTTTTGAACCTTGTCCAGGAGTGAGAGACTAGTAGCAGATGCACCAGCCTAAATGTGCCAACAATGCCCCATACATGGGCGAATGGTGGCCTTATAGAGGTGCAGGATACTTTCAGGCATAAGTAACTTTCTAGCACGGTAGAAAGAGCCCACCTTCTTCACAGCAACCTTTGCAATGCTCTCAATCTATCTGTTCCAACTTATGTTCACTGTGAATGTTAAGCCAAGGAGTTTGAATGAAGTACTTTCAAGTAATGTATCTTTAGTCCTAACTATTAGTGGTTGAGAAGGTTTCTTACAATTATTAAAGGAAACGAGCTCAGTCTTGGCAGCATTGAACGTCACCATCCATTTTTAACCTATTTTGCTACAGACTAGGGTTTCTGCTATTTTTTTTATTTTTTATTATTACATTTTCACCCCAAACAACGCACATTGCCACTTTGGTGTAGGGGGCTACTATCAGGGTCAGCAACTACTGGGGAACTATGTAGGGATTTGGGCTGCAAGATGTCGGTTCACGTTGCACTTGAACTTCTGCATGTCAGTACAGTTAGGGAAGCAGGATCCTGGAATGGAATTCCAGAGTCTAGCGGTTCTGGGGAAGAAAATACTGGAGTAGAAAGATTTTTTAGATCTAGGGATTTCTACTGTGTGGGGGTGGGATTTAGCTGCCTGTCGGGTTTGTCAAGGGTGTCTGTGTCGTGGGGGCACAAGTGTCTGTAGTTCGTCAGAGCATTCGCCATTAAAATACTTATAGAACAAGCAGAGGGATGCAACGTTTCGTCGATGGGACAGAGGCTGAAGCTTAGATGTCAGTTCAGGGCCTATCAGATTAGCAACTCTTTTTTGAACCTTGTATAGGAGCGAGAGACTAGTAGTAGACACACCAGCCCAGATGTGACACCAATACTCCATACATGGGCGAATGGTGGCCTTATAGAGATACAGGATACTTTCAGGTGTCAGTAGTTTTCTAGCACGGTAGAGAGAGCCTACCTTTTTTGCAGCGGCCCTGGCAATGTTTTCAATATAATTGTTCCAGCTCATGTTTCCTGTGAACGTTAGGCCAAGCAGTTTTAAATATGTACTCACAGACAGGGAGTCACTGGCCATTGCTATTGGTGGCAGAGAAGGTTTCTTGTAGTTATTGAAGGAAACCAGTTTAGTCTTGGCAGCATTGAATGTGACCATCCATTTATGTCCCCATTCCACTACAGATTGGAGATCATCCTCTAGTGTTTTTGCCATTTCTTTAGATATGTGTTCATTTGTTTTCCTGTCATGCCTGTTATAGAGTGTAGTGTCATCAGCATATATACCCATCTCAGAGGCAGTTTTGTCGGGGAGGTCATTAATAAATATCAGGAACAATAGAGGTCCAAGAATAGACCCATGAGGCACTCCCGCATTTATATCACACTGTTTAGATGTTCGACCGTCGAGGACAACCTGGATTTTTCTCTTATCTAAGAAGGATTTAATTATGCTAAGTATTCTACCAGTGATACCGTATGATTTAATTTTCCTGAGGAGACCCTCATGCCATACCCTGTCAAAAGCCTTAGATATATCTAGAGCTACCGCTCTGCCCTCCCCCGCTTTGTCCAGTGAATGGTATATACGTTCAGAGATTACAGTGAGGATGTCAGCTGTGGAACGGGCTTGTCTAAATCCATATTGTTGGTCAGTCAGAAGTTTAGCATCTGTAAGGTGCCGAACTAGAGCATGGTTAATTATGGTCTCAAATATTTTGGCAAAAAGTGGGAGGAGGCTAATGGGGCGATAATTTGATGGGTCAGTTCTTTCGCCAGAATTCTTGAATATTGGTACCACAGAAGCGGTGTTCCAACAGCCCGGAAAGCAGGATTCATTAAGGCATTTGTTGTAGAGTTTGGAGAGAACTGGAGCTACTTTGGCTGAGCACTTTTTTAATAGCACAGCTGGGATGAGATCAGGTCCACATGCTTTTGAAGTGTCAAGATTTTTTAGGATAGCATGTACCTGAGCAGGGGTGATTTTTAGATCGTCTAGCGTGGCGTCTGTCTGCAAAGGAAAGTCAGGCAGTGGGTGGTTGGAAGGGTCCAGTGTGGAGTTTGAGGCAAACCGGCTGGCAAGCATATTAGCTTTGTCGGTTGCTGAGCAAACAACCTCGTGATTGTTGGTTAGTGGGGGAATTGTTGATTGCCCATTATTTACTACACTGTTGTAGATTTTCCAGAAGTCACGATTTCCCAATTTTTGTGCTTCAATGCGTTTTTTAGTGGTTTCAGTAAATTCTCTCTTGGCTGTCGCTATTTCTTTCTTAATGTTATTTCTAGCTCTGTTTGTTTGAACTGGACTTATGTCGATTAAATCTGCGGTATGCATGCTGCCTTTGAGCAATGGCAGTTGCGCAAGTCGAAGTAAACCATTGGGGAGAGTGGGGCTTGCTATAAAATTTCCGCATGGGAACATGTGCTTCCATTGCGGTTTTGAACCATTCAGTGGTCTCATTTGCGCACTGTTCAGCAGGAAGAGAAAAATATTTCCCCATGGAGCGTCTCTGATAAGATCTCTGATGGCTTCCCAGTCAGCCTTTTTATAATATCTCGTTGTTTTGAGCACTGGCTCTTCAGTTTTGGGTCTAGAGTTTAGGGCGATTTCTACCATTATCACTGCATGGTCAGCGTTCCCAAGTGGGCTGTCAGCATTTGTTGTACAATCCTCGGGAACTGTAGTCAGAAACAGATCTAGAAGTGATGCTTGTTGTTCTTGCTGGTCAGGGAAATGGGTTGGAAACGTAACTATTTGTGATAGGGAGTGAGATATAGCAAAACTATGTGTTGTGCTGCCCGCTGCATCTGTGTGAGTAGAGAATCCAAGCCAGTTTTTGTGGTGAACATTAAAGTCACCAAATACATGGACTTGGGCACTAGTGTCGAGGGAGAGTGCTGTGTCTATACTGTCAGAGACTTTGTTTATTATGGTGCAGTCCTGGGTCGAGGGAGAGTGGTAGAGAAAATAAAAGTAGCTAATGTTGTGTTGTATGTTTAGTCTAAAGCGCATAAAGGCTTGATCGTCTGTTTCTCTAGTCAGGGGGAGGGTGTTACGAATGTAGACTCCAAGTCCGTGCATATGTATGTCAGAGTCATTACGGCAGAGTGGGAGATAGCCAGGCATGTTAAAGTAGTTAGAGGGGATGGAGGAGTGTAGGTTAGTCTCGCTTAGTGCTAAGATATCCAGGGTATTTGTTAGGAGAAATGCTTCAACATCAGCTAAATTAGTTCTAAGCCCACGGATGTTAGTGAATGCAAGCCTCAAGGAAAGAGGCAAGTTGAATTTGTTTGTCCCTAGGCCTGGTTTGAGCTTATTTTTTGATTGTAGTGTCATCATGTTTTTATTGTCTTGGATATGTGTTCATTCGTTTTCCCCTCATGCCTCTTATAGAGCGTGGTGTCGTCAGTAAATATACCCATCTCAGAGACTATTTTATCAGGGAGGTCATTCATGAATATCATGAATAATAAAGGTCCAAGGATTGATCCCTGAAGTACATCCCTATTTATATCATATTGTTTAGACGTATGACCATCAAGGACAACCTGGATTCTTCTCTTATTTAAGAAGGATTTAATTATGTTAAGTATTCGTCCAGTAAGACCATAGGATTTGATTTTTATGAGAAGACCATCGTGCCATACCTTGTCAAAAGCCTTAGATATATCTAGAGCTACTGCCCTCCCCTCCCATGTCTCATCCAGTGCATGGTATATACGTTCAGAAATAACAGTTAGAATATCTGCAGTAGAACGGGTTTGCTTAAATCCATATTGATGGTTAGACAGACGTTTAGCAAATGTAAGGTGGTGGACTAGAGCTTGATTAATTATGGATTCAAATATCTTGATGAAAAGCAGAAGGTTAATGAGGCAATAATTTAATGGGTCAGTTCTTTCGCTAGAATTTTTGTAAACTGGTACCACAGAAGCAGTTTTCCAGCAGTCAGGAAAGCATGATTTGTTAAGGCATTTATTGAAGAGTTTGGAGAGAACTGGAGCATTTTCTTAATAGTACAGCCGGGATGAGATCAGGTCCACATGCTTTTGAGGTGTCTAGGTTTTTTATTTGAGAAGGGGTGATTTTCAAATCATCTAGTGTGGTTTCTGTCCACAAAGGAAAATCAGGGAGGGAGTGGTTTGCTGGGTCCAAAGTAGAGTTTGAGCCAAACTGACAGGCAAGCATGTTAGCTTTCTTGATTGCTATGCAAACAACCTCATGATTGTTGAATAGTAGGGGAATTGTTAATTGCATATTATTTACTACACTGTTGTAGATTTTTCAGAAATCATGAGTTCCTAATTTCTGCGCTTCAATGCGTTTTCTGGTGGTTTCAGTGTATCCTCTTTTAGCTGTCACTACTTCTTTCTTACAATTACTTCTAGCTTCTACATAAACTTTTGTCTGTTTGTACTGGACTTATACTGGATAAATCTGTGGTATGCTTCTTGCCTCTGAGCCATGACAGCTGTAAACCATTGGGAATAGTGGGGTTTGCTACAGAACTTCCATGTGGGAACATGTGTTTCAATTGCTACTCTGAACCATTCAGTGGTCTCATTTGTGCATGTTCCGCTGGAAGAGAAAATATATTTTCCCATGGGGCATCTCTGATATGATCTCTAATGGCAAAACCTTATTGTAGTACCTTGTCGTTTTGAGCAATAGTTCTTTAACCTAGGGTCGAGAGTTTAGAGTGATGTCTATCATTATCACAGCATGAAGTTTCAAATAAACGGATCAAGTAAAGATTAGATACCCTAGTAGCAGAAGACAAAGATAGGCGCACATTTCAAGTGACACCGGTTGTTCAACCTTGACATTGCCATTGGTTGTTTGGAAACACGTCTTTAAGGAGTTGAGTTAATGCTTTTCGGGCACCCCCTAATAAAATAAATATTTCAACACAAGCTACTGAATAAACGAACAAACAACTTCGTAAAACTTCACAAGGAAACGGTTTATTGAAGCAAGAGTAAGATGCCAAAAAGATACATCTAGGATTGAACTCGTCTGCCTTTGCCTGGTAGTTATTCCCAAGTGGGAATCGTCGATACCGGTGTAGGCAGAGAGAGAGAGAGAGAGAGAGAGAGAGAGAGAGAGAGAGAGAGAGAGAGAGAGAGAGGAAACAGGTCTGCTCTCTTTGACATCTCGCTGGAAAAGGGAAGAGTTTTTCTCGTCTGGGACGGAAGCAGTTATAGTTCCTTAAGGGTAAGGAAGATCCCTGAGCTATGCCTCTGATTGGTCAGTATGTGCCATATCGCACAGTCAGGGGAGGCATGGACGCACAAGAAAAGAGTTCTATTTGTTTCTGCCACATGTCAAATAGCAGACGTGTTTGAATGTTCATGAAAACGTTTTACGATTTAAAAGAAAAAATATATACTTACAAAACATTGTCTTTAATATCAAATATTTATAAAACTTTTAAGGATTAAAAAAAAACTTTTTTCTATTTACACAAAACTTTTTGTGTAACAAAACGAACGTAAATTTAACAAAATATATTAAAATAAATGGGTGTCTTTCTGAGTGCGTTTTTTTAATATATTTACAGAACTTTAATAATAATAATAATAATAATAATAATAATAATAATAATAATAATAATAATAAATAAATAAATAAATAAATTTAAAAAATGAACCATATTAATTACAAAACATTAGAAGCTGAAAATTTCGGACGCTAAACTTACTTGCACTTAATTTGTCTTTATAGAGAAGTAAGCAAATAGCAAGTTTTTTTTGTTTTCTTTTTAATAAAAATAAAAATTATAAAAAGATTTGTATCTTGTGATACTACACTTCATCTTTATAAAAATAAAAGTTATAAAAGATATGTGAATAAAATATTTTTTTAAATCTCGATTGTTTATACTTGTGATTTTATTATGCATAAAAATTGCCTCGGTCTAGAAGGATTTCTCCTTTCACTGACCACCTACATACATGGCACTTTAAATAAATATCGAATTGTATTAAAAACGCACAAAGAAAGATAAACACACACACACACACACACACACACACACACACACACACACACACACACACACACACACACACACACACACACACTGTACATAAACATTAATCTTGGTCGCAAAAATCCAAACAAGTTAGTTATTTTATGTTAGTTTCTGCCATTAAAAAGTTTGGTTATAATAATTTCATTAAATTTTTTTTTAAAATTATGTATTTTTTAATTTGTACGAGCCTTTTTCAAGTCTCACACAAAACACACATTCATATTTCAAGTTGTCATATACATACGCGCACACAAACATACGCGCCCACGTCCACACATGTACACTTATTCACGTTTGCGTACATACACTCACATTCACGTATATATACACACGCGAACACGAACACGCACATGGACGACGTCACTTCCGCTTTCGAGGGAAATACACATGCGCAAAAGACACTCCAGAAGCGAGTATAAAACATGGAGACAAAACTGTTTCTAACTCTCTTTAGGACCAACTCTCAACGAGAGAGGTTGGGCTAATAAGCCGCCGCCGTTTCGGCGTGCGCACCCGCGCACCTCACGCCCACTTCCTACTATGTATGGGGCACGAGCTAAAGACTGTATGTATACATTCTCACCCTTTCTCTCTCCATCTACTACTGGCCACTAAGAACACCTTCACGTAGCTGACTACTAACTGATGACAACTCTAATATCCTCTTCTTTGTCTACACGCTGGACTACCATTCTCAATTTTCCTACAACATTTATTTCTCTTCCCACGCGCGAACAAACAATAGTGACCCGAACTTGAGATGAAAACACATTTCCTATTCTTGCTACAATACCAGTCCTGTAACGAACATGGGTTACATACGCGTGGACATGTTATAACTAAAACGTTCATTTCTTTCAACAGCAAATAAACAACATTTATCTTATCTATTAATTGAGTCTTTGTTTCCTTCAATTCCCATTCGTTTCATTATTCTTTTGTAACGGGATTGGGGTATTTATATATCCTAGTCCCCTACAAATTTGGTGACCCCTTTATTTAAATGAAATGGATGAGGTTGAACGAGGCACTCATACACACACAGACTCTTTTCTACAAAGATAAACTTTTCCTCTTCACCACTTAACGAGAGACGCACGCCAAGCTATAAACTTTTCCTTTTCACCAGTTAATGAGAGATGCACGCAAAACTAACCACGTGTGGTACCCTTTTCTTTCACTTGTTTCTTCCACCACAGAAATTCCTGTTAGTTTAATTCAATTTAACACGTCGTTCGTTTCTTCCTCGAGACAATTCATTTTCCCTCAGAACGCGAGAGGAGCACGCATTTCCTCCTATGCCACAAGTCCACAACAAACTGGCGCCCGACTGACTTGGAACGAACAAACATGGCGACCCTACCGTTTTGAGATTAATTGTTTTGAGCGAGACGCGCGTTTTATTTGATAAAGAAAAAAACGAACTTCTCAACAAAGAAAACCAAGCGAACCACTACCCACAGGAATAACTACTACCAACTACAATGACGAACCCTCGTCAGACTCGACAAAAAAAAAAAAAAAAAAAAAAAAAGAAAAACGAACACGGAGCTGTCGACTTTTATATCGAATTTAAAAACAAATTCGAGCTTGACAAACACTTTCACGGTTTCCTGACATTACCCTGCAACAAACGCAAGGAGCAAAATCACATAGGCCTATGCAATTCCCTCCCGCACAAGCAGACGCAACAACAAAGAAACAGGACATCCCTATCAACACATAGGAAGAAGTTGAATCAACAATACGAGTTGAGATGCATGACGCACGCGGATAAACTCAAAACTTGGAAGTTTCGTTGACAGCCGGCAACCACAAACGACTACACAACAAACGCCCGTACAGACAATGTACACACACTACCGCAGACGCACTTGCGAAGACAACAGTAACCAGACCCCGTTCAACAAGAACAAACGCGCGACTAGCGCCCGTCCAAACGATGCACACATTACCGCAGAATCACGCGAAGATACCGTCAACTGGACACACACACGACACTGTCAACACAAAACAAAAATTTTCCTTCCAAACGGAACAATTCACTTCTCTGTCCAAGCAACTCTTTACACATGTCAACACACAACAGAAACCAAACCAACAAATATCAGCCAAAAAAAAAAAAAAAAGAAGAGTAAACGCATTTTCCACGCGTAAGTAAATACTTTTTTTTACGAACACACTCCGTTTTTGACATTCCGTTCCTTTTTGACGTTTTTTTTCAAACAACCACACCAAAAAAAAAAAAAACAGGACAAAAAAATCAACTGCCTAAAACATTACTCACAAAAAAAAAAAAAATATATATATATATATATATATATATATATATACATAAATATATATACATTGCATGTATTTTTTTTTTTTTCCTAGGAGGGGGAGTATTTGTACGAGCCTTTTTCAAGTCTCACACAAAACACACATTCATATTTCAAGCTGTCATATACATACGCGCACACAAACATACGCGCCCACGTCCACACATGTACACTTATTCACGTTCGCGTACATACACTCACATTCACGTATATATACACACGCGAACACGAACACGCACATGGACGACGTCACTTCCGCTTTCTAGGGAAATACACATGCGCAAAAGACACTCCAGAAGCGAGTATAAAACATGGAGACAAAACTGTTTCTAACTCTCTTTAGGACCAACTCTCAACGAGAGAGGTTGGGCTAACAAGCCGCCGCCATTTTGGCGCGCGCACCCGCGCACCTCACGCCCACTTCCTAGTCCCCTACAAATTGACATCATCCGAAATTCTCAGTTATAACGTCGGTTTATTTATTTATTTGGTATTACGCGTATTTTACGACCTACCCCAGCGTAGTATAAACACCCCAACCACCCCATGTTAAGAACGGCTTCCGGAATAAACACCTCCCAACCTCCCATGTTAAGAACGGCTTCTGGGGTTGGGGGTGTTATTCTGAAAGCCGTTCTTAACATAGGGAGGTTGGAGTGTTTATAATATGCTGGGCACGTCATAAAAATTTACCATTTATTCATTTATTTATTATTATTATTATTATTATTATTATTATTATTATTATTATTATTATTATTATTAATAGCTTTATAAAAAGTCCTGTAAATATATAAAAAGAACTCACCCAGAAAGACGCCCATTTATTTAAATATATTTTGTTTAAATACGCTCATTTTATTACTTTGCATAAATAGAAAAGTTTTTTTTTTAATCCTTAAAAGTTTTGTAAATATTTAATATTAAAGAAAATGTTTTGTAAATATATTTTTTCTTTTAAATCTTAAAAAGTTTTGTAAATATATTTTTTAAAAAATCTTGCTCGCGAACATACAAACATGTCTGCTATTTGACGTGTTTACAAACAACCAACGGCAATGTCAAGGTCGAACAACCGGTGTCACTTCAAATGTGCGCCTATCTTTGTCTTCTGCTACCGGGGTATCTAATCTTTACTTGATCCAAATAAACTAGTAATATTTCTTAATTTGTTTACAGCATACGAAAATGATTAAAATGCGAGACCAAAATCGTGTTTACATTATCGACGTTCCTATGTAGTGATCATATTGAAGTCATAAACACACCCATGTTTAAAAAAATCTAGCAAAAATCAACTAATGTTCAGATTTTCATTAAATTTTCGATATGTATTCAATTTTCAATTAACTTAAAAGCAATTTTCATTTAATATGTGAGGAGAAATATTTTTATAGGTGTTCTACCCTACCCTCCCATATTTTAATTGCAAAAACTATACAAAATAAATTTAGGTCCATATGAATTTTCGATATGTATTCGATTTTAAATTAACTTAAAAGCAATTTTCGTTTAGTATGTGAGGAGAATAATTTTTTCTAGAGGTTCTCGCTCATATTTCAGTTGCAAAAACTAAACAAAATAAATTTAGGTCCATATAAATTACATTTTATAAAGTTGATGAGTTTAAATGATTAATATATATATATATATATATATATATATATATATATATACTAGACTACCCGTGACCCGTTGGGTCAGTATCTTATATTAGCTATGGAATTCATGTATGAGCGTGACACTTCTGATGTAAAGAAAATAGTGGGTTTTTTTTGACATAACAGAAACATTTCTATGAAAGCATATTAAAATGAAAAAAGAATATAGATAGATTTCTATGAGTCGTTTTGTTTATTATAATTGGTTATTTTCGAAATTCTTTTTTACAGTTACTGAATTATAAGTGGTTGGCCATACTTATAGGTAAATGTGCACTGAACAGATACCATAATACTTATGATAGTTAAAACCAAATTTTGATATATCTGCTTTTTTTCTTTTTACATAGTTCATTTCTGTATTACGTTTAAGTTATTTTAAACCCCATTCTTCCCATGTTAAATAATAATTTCGAAATAATAACGTAAATATTTCAGCGTCCCAATTGTTCTTTTGTTTTTTGTTTTTTTTGCGTTTAAATTATCCAAATAAACAATTGTTAATACTGTCTGCTTTTTTTTTTTTTTACATCGTTCATTTCTGCATTACATGTAAGTTATTTTAAACCCCACTCCTCCCATGTTAAATAATAATTTCGAAATAATAACGTTAATATTTCAGTGCCCATGTCATGTGTGCATGCGCAACCGGATGTCGTAGACCGGAAAATGGGTTACATACATCGTTACAAGGTCATATGAGTTTTATAATTATATATATTATTTATTTCACTTACCATGAAGTTGTAAATAAAAAATGGACATAAAATCAATATTATTATGTTTTAAAAAAGTCAACGTTTTTTTCTTAATAATATATATTATAATTAGTTAAATTACAACAATAAAAAAAAGAATTCTAAAAAATAATTAATTTTTAAAAGATTTAAATAGAATAAAATTCCAATATTCTGTAATAGGAAGTTTTAAACATAGTTTTTTGAGTGAGATTTTCCAATTTGTAAAAAAATATTTTCATATAAAATAAAAAATGATAATTAGTGTAAAGGACGAGGATATATATATATCCTAATCCCGTTACAAAAGAAAATAATGAAACGAATGGAATGAAGGAAACAAAAACTCAATTGCTGGATAAAATAAACGTGTCGTTTATTTATTGTTGAAAAATGAATGTTTTAGGTATAACACGTGTTCATATCCGCGTTTGGGTGTAACCATCGTTTGTTGCAGGACTGGTGGTGTAGAAAGAAAAGGAAATGGGTGTTCATCTCACGTTCGGGTCACTATCGTTTGTTCATGCGTGGGAAGAGAAGTGAATAATGTAGTGGAAATGGGAATGACAGTCCAGCGTGTAGACAAAGATAAAGATAGAGGGTTGAAATCAGTAAAGCTGTGCGCCATGTTAGCAGTCAGCTATGCAGAGGTGTTCTCCGGCACAAGTTGTAGATAGAGAGAGAGAGAAAGTCAATCCAGGTTATGGAGATAGAAAGTGTATAAGGTGTACATACTGTTTGTTAGCTTTTTGCCCCACATATAGTAGCAAGTGGCGTATGAAACGGCGGCGGCTGGTCCGTAGACCACTCACCTCGGAAGGCGAGTTGGAAAAGAAAGAAGCTGCTTATTGCTCTTGCTTTTATAGTTGCTTTCGGTGGTCTTTTGTGCATGTGTGGATTTCCTTTGAAAGGGGAAGTGGGTTTGCCCATGTGTGCATACGTGTGCGTGTATGTGAGTACATGTATGTATGTTAGCGTGTGTGTGTATACACGTGAATGTGAGTGTATATACACGAACATGAATATATGTACGTGTGTGGACGTGCGCGCGTCTGTTTGTGTGCGCGTATGTATATGACAAGAAATATGGCTTGAGTTGTGAACGCGTGTTTTTGTGTGAGACTAGAAAAGGCTCGTGCATTAGCAATTATAAAATAGCAAAATTCAACAACAACTTAAAATTATTTTAATTTTTAAAAGATGTTTATTTCTAGGGGAGGATGAACTTGATTTTAGCACCTATATAAAAAAAAATGTATGGAGGTCTCGAATTAATAAAATTAGCATAAACCATAGCAAAAAAAAAAAAAAAAATACTGCTTTCTTGAATCAATTAAAGTGACTAGCAGCTTCCGTATAAAGTATGCACATATATACGATAGACACAAAATGATGATGTGGCTGATAATGCATGAAATGTTGGTAATTTGACCACCCCTATAATACACTAAGGCAATTTCATGTCTGTACGTACATTATCACCTTCCGCACCTTTTTTTAAAAGATGGAATTGCCCATTCGCCGAGGATGTAATGAAATTTTATTTTTAATTTTATCTGATGAGGCTTGTTCCATTGAATGTGAAACTCGAATAATACATATATATATGCTTATATATACAGCTTACTTACCTTTTAGCTCAGAACAAAGTGCAATTTCTGTTCTGTTTAAATTCTTTGAAAGATAATTAGTAATGTAAAGTCTTAAGATAGTGAATTAAGTTTTTAAAAAAAGCACACCTTGTTTGTACAAAAATAGTATAATTAGCCCCTAAAAGCGAGAGATTCTAGCTGTTCACAAGCAAAAATAACGGTAGTCGTAGTTTTAGCTCAGAACAAAGTGCAATTTCTGTTCTGTTTAAATCCTTTGATTTAATATTGAATATTGTGGGTTGTGTGTTGATGCCAAATGTCCATTGAATGGAACTATGATCCCAGCTTTTCTTTATATAATAGATCTCTTGAGGAATGAGTTCGTATTTTCTTTTCAAATTAATTTATAATAACATTGGAAATTATGAGCACCAGACAATGACACCTAGCCCAGTTAATCCCAAAAGTGAAATCATTCATTTAAATTTTAGATATTATTCATTCAGGGCAATATTGATTAAAAACATACTAACTTTATGGGTGTTTGTTTTGTAGTTTTTCATTTTAGTTGGTTGAACATATACTGCCCTTTATATAATATAGATTATTAATTGATGATTAATCTGGTGCTGTTAAGATAAAAATTACTGATTTAACTTAAGATTAACTTTTCCAAATCAAAATCAAATTCTGTTATCCTATCAACTAAAACAGTATAATTTGGAATAAATACGTTTCGAAATGTTTTATTTATTTGAAGAATAGTTAGTTGACAATTATTTTTATGTTAAAAAGACAGAGAATATTGATTGTTTAAAGAATTTTAATTGCTACAATTTCAGATAAATAAATAAATAAGAAACTTATTCGTTTTATTTATTTAAAGAATATTTACTTGATAAAAGCAATTGTCTTTAAAGAAAAATTTTTTTTTAATTTTTGTGTGACTAATGCCTACTATTACATCCCATCGCCCGATATCACTATCACAATAAATGGAAGGGAGATGGTGATCATATTGGTAGGTACTTCTGAATAAGATCGGAGGGGCAGCTTCCTCAAAAGAGTGTAAACGATTAAGTTTAGGAGTAAACATAGTGTAAATTTTTTTAAAAAGTCAGAACTCTTTCTCACTATGATTTAACCGGGCGGGAGTGGGAGGGTCCAAGTTCTGGCCCGGACCAAGTTTGAAAGTTACTCATGAGCACCAAATATGCCCTGTCAAGGGCTGCCCTAGTCAGTCACAGTCTTTCAGATATATATATATATACTCGAGCTCGAGTATAAATTGCAATCGCAATGACCCCTCGCGGCCATGGTCACTGAGTCTAATAAAACTCCAAGTTCTTTTTTCCTAGACAATTCCAGTTGATAATTGTCTCTACAGCCAAAATGATCACTTGTCTACCTTATATTGTTACAGCACCTTTGTTGTCTAAAAGATCGCTCGACCATATTGCTGGTTGCTGAGGAAATTTTGTCAACCAAACATTTCAAAAGAAAGAAAAAGTCAAAAAGTTGGTCTGTTCCCAAATATATGTATTATATAGATAGTTAACGATGAATTTGCAATAATTTGTACAAGTTTTATCTGTTCACAACAGAGAGAAAAAAAAAACATGCATAAAAAAAACTAATTATGTATTTCTTTTCGTCTTTCTTTTCTCTCACTTTATCGGCCACAACACAACCCACCGATAGCAGTAATTGTTAATGCTTTTAGTGAGGGGGAATTTTTTTTTTTTATCTATGGCTAATTCTCCCATTGAATGGATATTGGAATACTTCAGTTTAATTCTCCTTCCTGGAACAATAAATAAAGATTTTCTGTTTGTATAAGCTGTGGGTATCTTTCTCTTTATCTTTCTCAAGGGACTTTTGTCAGAATTATGGAATTTTCGGGGTATTGTTTTTTTTGTTTTTTTTTTTATCAGGGCCAAATACCTGTTCTGCTCTCATCCCTTCTTCTGTCATTTCAAAAGACTTTTTTCCAGGATTACAGATTTTTGGACTATTAGCTTTGAATTTTCTATAAGGCTCCTCTTCCGACTAGGTCTGCTATGATCTGCTCTCTCCTGCCCAATTACTAACTTCACTTGTGAAGCCCTTTTTATATCAAGGTAGGTGGTTGAGGCTATAAAATGCAATCCCCTTCAATAGTTAATCAAAGTTAACAATGCAATTTCCCAGCAATTTAATGCTATACTAGGCAACAACTTTTTACTTTTTCAACTTTTACGTTGTCTAAATTTCTACAAGTGATTTGAGGTATTTTTGCATTGATGAATCAGGGAATGGCATCCGTTTCTCTCTATCAGGTCAGGTTTTTGTGCTAAGTTGATTTGAAAAAAAATAGATTGTGTGACAAACCTGATCAGAAATGGATCACACACATTAAATCCTTTGCCAAGGTTGCTGGAGTAATGGTTGGATCATTCTACTGCTCCAGAAGATATCTTAGTGCTAATACAATTCTCTAAGAGCTAAGTACATCCTAGGATGGAGTACTGTTGCCACACCTGGGCATGAGCTGCTCAGTGCACTTTATCCTGCTTTGACACAGTTCAAAACCAACTTCGTAATCTAGTAGGCGATACCCTTTTCTTTTTTCTGCAACCTTTTTCCCACAGAAGAGACATTGCAAGCCTGTCTCTGCTCTATCGTTATTTTCATGGCAAATATTCAATTGAGCTCTAATCTATGGTCCCCCGCTTGCCAGTCTTTCATAAAAAAACATTCATCTAGCCAAAATCACTATCAATAATTTCCCCTACTCTCTATCAGTGCCTAAACCTAAACGTGGATTCTATCACCAAATCTTCTCTCCTAGAACTGCCCGTCTGTGGAACTCTGTCCCCATGGTCTGCTTTCCAGCTGACTATAATATTATCATCTTCAAGTCCAACATAAACAAGTTCTTATTGAATCCTCTTCATAAATAATTTGATCATACCGAATTTCCACCACAAATAATTACTACGCTACTATGCCAATGACATATACACACATTAACCCTTAGCCTCGAGTGATCTCTGGGCTTGATATGTGGTAGCCCCTTTGTAAAAGAAGAAAAAATATATATCAGCTAATTTTTGTCAACACATATCATCCTAAATATGATTTTAAGATAAAAAATGTTTTACCAATAACATATATTAATTACCTGATAAAAACATCGATTACTGTAAACTGAATGGTGGGCATTGATGAAGGTAAAGTACACATAAATTGCATGTTGCTTCACCATTGTTCAAACTTCAGAGCTTGAACTTCCATTTCTTCAAACTCTTGGAATGCTCAATGACATAGAGGTCTCTCTTCAGATTTCATCAGCAGTCAGCCATCATGACTGCATCCCAGCGACCCTGATACCTGGTCTCCATCTCTTTCAGGTTCTGATAGAACGTCTCATCCTGCTCATCACTCATTGAACCCAGGTTCTCAGGAAATCAGTCCATATGTAAAAATAGTTAGTACGATATCTTGATGCTCATGTTGCAGCCCAGGTTTCTGAAAGCGATCAGCATGTTGTTGACAAGTTCTGCATAGTTTCTGGCCAAGAAAGTTCTTCACTACCAGAACAAATGCTTTCATGCTTCCACTTTATTCATTGAGTTTTCGAACTCTGGATCTCTGATGAGCTGCCAGATCTGATACGTAACCATAGCTCAAAACCTTTACCTGATTGACCAAGACCAATGTAACTTTTGTATTCAGCATATCAGATTCATCCTAAATCAGCTGAAAAAACACAGATAGCAAATTTGTTGTTAACCAGTGTCCTTGCCTTTACCTTAGGTCCCATTCTTTTTCCTGTGAACAACAACAATCTATTAAAAAAATTTGTTTTTTGAATATGGAGAAAAAATTAAAGCCCGTTGACTTAAGATAAGCACTTTACGTCCAATTCATGGCTGAATAGGATTCAGTTTGCCATGCTACACATTGTTGACCATATGACATCACCAACATCACAATTCGTACCAACTCCTCTTAATTTCAACTGTAATTCAGGATACACAACTCTCAATGTTTATGGTCTCTATCAGCTATCGAAAACCTGACTGCCTGTTCTCTCAAATTTGTCTTTCTAATAGCCACTATTTCTCTCAAATTACTGCCACATGTATATAAAGAACCCATCTACAAAATTAAGTTTTTCTTTTTTTTCCTTTCCCGATCCTGTTACCTAATTTGTGTAAGTAATACCTTCTATTAATACCCCCCCCCATATCACTATCACACAAATGGCAGGGAAATAGTGATCATATCTATAAGTACTTCTGGATAAGATCTGCGTGGTAGCTTCCTGGTTTTCATCTTACTCCATACCACTTCCATCAACCACTTGCCAATTCCATCATTGTTTCTTCTGGTTCAGAACAGTGATGGTCGAGCAGAAGAAAATTCACTGACCCACTGGCTAGACCCATTGGCTAGACCCACTGGCTATCGACCCAAAGCAAAAAAGATATTAATATGCATTTTGCAGTAAAAAGAGGCTTAGGGATATATTGTGGGATACCCATGCACAATATATGAATTCTTATGAACTGTGTGAATAAACCGAGAGATACTGACTCTTAGTGTGCTGTGTCTACATCATATATGCCAGTCGAGGTTTGAACCTCAATAATCAGTCTGAGAGAAACTGGGTCTTTTTGCTGTCGGACTGATGCAAATGGTTTTGGCAGCCCTAGGAGATGCACCTTCCCAGGCCTTGCCTACTGGCTTTTGGGAGGAACAAATTTATTGCTTGTTGTTTGAGGCGCCCTCACTGGAGAACGCTGACGGAGCTACTCAGACTTATTTTTGCAGGGCCAGAGTTCTTCTCCTCTTGGGATGCTGGCTCATTTTCCCACTTCCCAACCTTGTGTTATATCCCCCCACCCCGCGGTGGGACAGTGGTAAATACTGTGTACTTTTTCATATGCCATCTTTAGCATTAAGTATTGCTCCTGTTATTCTCTGTATATTCTGTTTTGTTTTCAATACAAATACCTTTTTCTAAACTATATCCATGTCCATGTCTTCCTTAGTGACCCTTCTGAACCTCAACAATTATAAATAAGCAGATTGCAATACAGGATAAAAATTGCTCAGACAATTATTAAACAAGACATGGATACTATACCATCAGATCTTGAATTTGCTACAGCATATCTTGATGATTAATTACAAACAAAAATAGAGAAGAACACATAAATCACATTTTGGAAGTATCTATAAAAAAAATTAAGCTTACAAAAATGCGGATTTTTTCCAACGAAAATTAAATATTTGCCACAAGTAAATAGCTAAATACAAAGATACAAATTGCAGAAAATTAGATACAAAACGGGTGGAAGCAATTTAAAATATGCCAGCAATGACAAACGTAGCTTCATTACATTTATTTAGGGGACTCTGTAGCTACATTACATACATGCACTTATTCATTAAATCATCTTCTAAAAAAGGAAATGAAATTTAACTGATCAGAGCAATACTAAAAAGCGTTCATGAAATTAAAAACTGTGTTGACCTAAGACTTAATGCTCACACATTTTAACCCTAAGAAATAAATGTATGCCACAAGTGACACAAGCAATTATGGCTTAGGGGCTGTGCTAAACCAGTTCATCCTGTGTCAAGAAAATTGCTTCCAATGGATTTAAATTATTCTCATACTGAGAAAAAAAGTCTAGCATTCATTTTCGCCATTAAAATATTCTATAAGTACTTATACAGAAAGATTACTCACAATATTCGGTTTCAAAAAGGAAATTCCAAAGCACTTTACAGACAGATTACAAAGATGAGCGACCATATTATCGAACTACTCGTTTCACATGGAATATTTACCTTCAAAGCAAATCACACATGTGAATGGCTTATCTAGATTAATACCAAAAGCCATAGAACCACTTGGAGAAGCAGTCATTGTATTGTTTACATTTGAAATGGATATCAAATCCATATTATTTAATAGGATAAAAGAATTACCAGTCACGCTGAAAGATATTAGATTCAAAACTAAATATAACAAATTTGGTACTCAAACTAAAAAGCATCTAATGTGCAAAAAAAGTTTACAGTATATTCTCGGTATGCAATGGAATATTGATATATGCAAAATAAGTAGTCGTACCCACTATACTAATTAAAAAGGTATTAAAAGATTTCCATACCGAGCATCATGGATGTTGGTTGGTTGGTTGTTTTTGTTTTACGGCATATCAACCCTTTTTGGGTTATTTAATGCCGAATCCAAAGATTTGGAAGAAAAATTTTTTTAATAGAATATATTTGTTGTTTTCACGTCGGTTTCTATTTAACCCATAGTTGGGACCCTAACAGGTACTACCACCCGGGTCAGAGTGGACCTGGGAGCAATGGTAATTAAAGGGTGGCTCCACACTTCCCAAAGCCCACAAGCTGGGGCCTCACCACTGGATATAGTTTAAGGTCATATCCAGGACCCCCATTGAGGGACTTTTACCCTCTGCAGGGGGGGGGGGTAGTCGGCGTATTCTAATGCCCCATCGACAGGGCCCGAGCATCATGGAATAAGTGAGATGAAATCACTTATGAGGAGTTATGTATACTCGCTAGGTATGGACAAGGAAAAAGCACTGGTTACAAAATTTAACCCATGGTCTAATATCGACAAATTGTAGTTTCAGTTACACATTGATCGTGTTGGGCTAATAAGTGTAGTGTATTATTTCAAGATAGTATATGATGTTTCACAAAATGGCCCAAAGTAGTAAAATGCAAAACTCTGATGATAAAGTTTACAATAAATACATTATGAGAGATATTTGCAAGATTCAAAGTGCCACAAGCAATTCTCTTTTAAGGAATTTGAAAAATTCTGCAATACCATCATCGGTCAAATTGAATGGTGAAAAGATTTATAGATGTGTTCAGGAAAGTGAACAGAAAACAAAGGACTTTAAAAAGACAATTTATTAAATTACCCCAAATCCAAATACCAATGTGGGAATGAACTGAATAAATGTTTGTGAGAAAGATCCACTCCATATTCAACAAATGAATCCTATCAGAACAGAATACCAAGGAGAATAATGACACCTTGAAAAAAATTGTTATAGATCATGTGATAAAATTTACTTTTTGAATTATCACTTACATAAGGCAATCTGGCTAGAAGGCATAATCGAAAATAGGGTAGGAAGGATGATATATACAATTATGCATCTGAGGTGGAAGGTCTTTTGGGAGACGTATTGTCTAGAACCACAAAAACAATAGGCTCAAAGTTTTTTCTGCCAAAGGAATCTCAAATTCTCTATCGGAATTTAAATATGAGCTGGATATTGGTTCAACGTTTTCAGCATTTTATAGATTTGAAACCATATTTATGAAATGACATGAACAAAGACAAAAAAAAAAAAATAATAATAAACATGCTATTTTTACAAAAGTTGGGAACGAATGAAAACACAAAATATGCAAATTTAATTCTTCAAGAAAAAAATGGATGACAGTAGAAATTTTGTCAAAGATTTTCAGTAAAAGAGACAGTTTATTTCACACGTGATATGAATGCTTAAGTATCAAAAAGAATGAAGACGACAATTTTGTCATGTACGCTGGTATGATGAACGCACAGTGTGAGATATTTAATCGACAGAATTATCAAGCAATATGTTCAAATGTTTCATTTTTGTCCAAGGTTTAACGGCACCAAAGAATAAGAAAATAATGATAAGAATTCTGAATAGTGATCAAAATGTTACACTACAAAAGGTAACTTGCCGACCGCTTCTAGCATATTTCCCTCAGTCAGGACCTCTGGAACTCTCTAGTGGGATGTTTGTTTGGTTACTGGGAAGGTTTGTTGAGTCATCATCGCAGCTATACATAAATCCATATCAAGGGGAACGTGGTAAGGTGTTTGCTTCCTGTGGGGTAGCCAACTGAAAGAAGCTGGTTTCTCCATTCCTTAGGCAGAGATTACTTTTGTTGCGTCGGTGTAGTCCTGAATCTGTCTTAACTAGGACTGACCTTGTTGACATAGTTTTACTTACTATAGCTGTACAGGTCTTAACCCAGAATGGTTGTCCTTTTTCAAAGGCAGAGTAGTCTTTAGCTCGATGACGCTTGTCATAGTTTCACTTTTGTCTGGCTTTGAGCCGGATATCTGCCTTTCTATATTCCTCTATGTTTTGCTAATCAAATCTAGTGATCCATCTCATAATATTTAATTACCTGACTGCAGACGCTGTCAGTATTTTACTTTAGTCTGATATCCTCTAATCTTTTATCGCTCACCAAAATATTTTCTATAACTGAGCGGATAAATACATCAGTCTCTGTCTCCTGATAGATATCCTGTATAATGGGACTACTTCCAGGTGCTCGGGACAAAGTGTCTGCTGTTGTGAGGTCTTTTCCAGCTGTATATATAATATCATAGGAGAATCTCATTAATCTCATGCGGAAATGTTGAATTTTTGGAGTCAAGTCATCAAGTCGTTTCGACTTCAACAGTGCCAACAGTGGTTTGTGGTCTGTTTCGATTGTGAATTTTGGCATTCCAATCAAGTAATCTGCAAATTTTTTGCAACACTAATTGACTACCAGTGCCTCCATCCCGACCTGTGCATATCTCTGCTCTGTTTTAGTCAGTGATCGTGAACATAAAATACTGGTCTCCAATCATTTTCTTGCTTCTGAAGCAATACTCCACCTAAGCCATAGCTACATGAATCTGCTGATACTCTTGTTGGCTTGTTAGAATTGTAATGAGTCAGTACTGGTGTGGAACTTAGTTGCTTCTTCAGGATCTGGGATGCTGCCTTCTGAGGCTCATTCCAGATCCATTCTGATTCTTTTCTAAAAAGCTCTCAAAGTGGTTTTGGCTAGATTCCTAACAAATTTTCCAACCTAAATTGCCATCCCCAGTAAATGTCGTAATTCAGACACATTCTCTGCTCTGGACAAGTTCATAATTGCTGCTACCTTTTCAGAATTTATTTGGATTCCCTCATTCGATATGATGTGGCCCAGAGACTTTATGGTTCTTACAGAAAATACATATTTATCATTCAGTGTGGCTCCTGCAACCTTCATTTTCTGCAGTACTGCTTTTAGTCACTTGTCGTTCTCCTCCTGGTTTCTTCCACATATTAAGACATCATCTATATCACAGATGACACCTGGTATCCCGGAGAAAGATGTGTGTCATCCCAGTGAAAGATTTCTGGTCCAGAACTTATCCCGAATGGAAGTCGTTTGAAACATTACCTCCCATAAAGTGTTATGAATGTGGTTAACCTTGCGATTTTTCATGTAGGACAATTTGAAAGAATCCATTGTTGCAATCAAGTTTGCTAAATACTGTGGCTCTGTCGAGCTCAGCCAGTAATTGGTCTGTGGTGGGTAAAGGAAATTTCTCCTGTTTCACACTTTTGTTTAGCTTGGTAAAGTCGACGCATAACCTAACTTTACCGTTAGCTTTTTGGACGGTGACTATTGGGGCACACCATTCAGTTGGTGATTTGACTGGACGGATTATGTCCTTTTTCTCCTGATGTTTCAGTTCTTCCTGCACCTTCTGTTTCATAGCCAATGGCAATCTTCTGGGTGTAGTGATGGAAAAGGGCTGAGCTCCTGCATTTAAGCATATCTGGTACACATGTTCCAGCTTTCCGAGACCTGTAAACAGTTCTGGGAACTCTTTTTTATACTGGTGGCCTTCACTTGTCACACTATTAACTGCTCTCAGCAGATTGAGGGCTTTGATTGCTGTTCCACTCAGTAGAGGTTCTTCCAGGTTTTCTATAACATAAGGGTCTTGTTGCGAGCTTACATTTTCCGTGGCCAGTTTAGCTTTCACAAATCCTATGTGGTTTATCTCGTGATGACCCGGTCTGTACATTCTTTTGGTTGTGGGTCGGATGAGTGGGGAATTTTTTCTGAAGAACCGGCCCCAGATTACGGTCACATCTGCACCTGTATCCAGCCTAAAATTTATAATTTTGGTACAGGTCTTAGTGGTGACCTTGATTTTAGCCTGCCAATTCGTATTATTCTCAGTGATAATTGCACCTTTTTTTTTTGAGAGTGGCAGAACCTAAAAAATGATTTTTTCTTCCTCTCTTATTTCTCTAACCTTCCCCTTATCAGTTCTGCATAAATTTGCATAATGCCCTTTCCACGAACAAATTCTGCAGCGGGCATTTTTTTGCTGGGCAGTCATTTCTATTGTGGAATGGAAATTTCCTGCAACGTATGCATTTGCTAGGCATTTCCGATTTTGGATGTGGTTGTTTGCTGAAGTTTGTCTTGTAGGTTCGCTTTGTAACCCGGTTGATTTGAGGATTCGCTGCATTGATACTAGAAGAAATGGTCTATGTCTGTTGTTTCAAAGTTTCGTAGTTTCTACTTATTTGTAGGCACTTGTCTAGAGTAAGCTGTTTAACAGACAGTAACTTTTCTCTGATGGTATTGCTTTGAACTCCGACAATGACTTGGTCTCGAATAAGCCTATCTTGTAGTTGTCCAAAATTGCAGTTCTTTGCAAGTTGTCGAAGAGCAGCTATATAGGTCTCGATACTTTCTGATACTTCTTGCTTGCAAAGATGGAATGTATAAGATTCATAAGCTTTGTGCGTTTCACCCACGAAAAACTCTTCAAACTTCTTCATCACCTTCTCTAGGTCAATCTTTTCTTCCTCAAAATATTAGCAGAAAAATTGCTTTATGTCCGTGTGAGGCATTTTCCAAAAGTATACAATATTTATGAGAAATAAAATTTCTTTACTTACAGTTCTCTCTTGTCTTACTTATATTTTTTTTTTGTGGAACTTTTTCTGTGGATCGTTTGTTTGTTGGTAGTAGAATTTTCTTTCTCTTAGGAATCCTCTGTTTTTCTTACTACAATATTCGATCTTTTACTTTGTATTTTTCCACAAATTGTTTCTTTTTTCTGACACCATGTAGTAAGACGGAGACATGTACAGAATAAGAACATAAGATACATATCTTCCTAAGTTATCGCCAGGGGCAGCAACCCTACAAAAAGCATATCATGGATACAGACTGTAAGACAAAAGGAAAATCCAAATAAAGAAAGAAATGTTATATGCAATACATGTCATGGTAAGCATATAAAAAAGAGTTTCTTTAAGGATAAAATATGTTTTAACTGTAAATATGTAAGCCATAAATGTCCACGTTGTTTGACAAAATAGAGACAAGTAAAAAGAAAGTTAAAATTGAAGGTAAACGTAGTTTTGTCTAATAATGAAATGAAGGCCGGTACCGTAGAATTGTTACTTAACTCAAGGAGTAATATATCTCTACTAAGGCATGTTGTGTGTGTGTGTGTGTGTGTGTGTGTGTGTGTGTGTGTGTGTGTGTGTGTGTGTGTGCGTGTGTGTGTGTGTGTGTGTGTGTGTGTAAGAGAGAGATAGAAAGAGAGAGAGAGAGTTCCCTATGAACTCCATAACAGCTGGACCGATTGTTTGGAAATTTCACACAAATATACTTTATGTATCTGGGAGTGTTCTTAGATAAGTTTTGTATTGGGATGCTTCTGATAAGTATCGAAAATCATTCATCGATAATCGAAAAATCTGATTAAACAAGTAAGAGTCCAATTTTAAATAAAGACTAACATTACAAGTACATTGGAGAAGTTTTACCATTGCACAAGTAAAAGGGTCCGGCAAATAAACTCAACAGTAGGTTTTTTGATAAAACAGGAGCACATTCGAAATTAACGTTTCTGCTTAGAACTCAATTGAACCATGATACTTGACTTTTGTGTTTTAAAATTTAATTCAAACTATTATATAACAATGACAATATTTTTTTTATAAAATCAACAGTAGGTTCTTTGATAAGATAGGGGTGTGTTCAAAATGAATGTTTTTGTTTAGAGCACAATTGAACCATGATATTTCAGTTTTCTATTGAAAAATTTAATTAAAGCAATTATATAAAAATAATTTTATAAAATCAACAGTAAATTCTCTACAGTGGAATGTAGACTACAATGTATTATAAACTAAGTCACTGCAGAAAGACATGTGAAGTTTCCTCCTGGTGCACCACAGTGAGTCCCCAACTAGAGCAGGCAATCAACCTATTTGATTGAAAAATGAGCAATTTCACTGATTAAAAGTATGGTGTGGAACATTCATTGATCCTTATTCAATCCCGGGTAACGTTGGGTCTCTCTGCTAGTCGATAATAAACGAACAAACATGAAAAAAAAATAGGTTGTCCATGATTAACGAACACAGAAAAGATTGGCAAAGAAATATTAGGTGCAAAATTAAAGTTCAAAGGAAAACTCAATTGTAACATTTCGTTCATCAGAAAAACTTATATATTGGAAGTATACGTTCATTCACAAAATCTGTTTGGGTTAGACTGGATTGTACTGTTTAACTTATGAAAATGATCGATTAGTTCCTTCTGTAAAAAAGTTAATGCATTGATAAAATAAGATGAAGCAAACAGAAAAATTTATTACAGATTTGAAAAACGAATTCCTTCACATTTTTTGTTTTTGTTTTTTCACAAGGATTCGGTCTATGCACAAAAGCAGAAATTCACTTTGAATTAAAAAAAAATATTCAACCGGTTTTTAAAACTAAAAGAAAAGTACCATTTTTAATGCTAGATCCAATAAATGAGCAATTAGAAAGGTTGTAAAAAATTATGTAATTTCAAAAGTCGATTCTTCGGATTGGGAACAACAATATATATAAAAAAGAAAAAGTAAAAAAATCAGGGTATGTGCTGACTTTTCGACGGAGATCAATGACTGCTTGAAAAACCATGCATATCCTCTACCATCTCCAGAAGAGATATTTATGAAAATGACCGGCAGTAGAGTGTTTTCAAAATTGGATTTGTCGGAAAGGAACTTTAAACTTAATCGTCTTCCTTTTGGATTGAAGGTAGTTCCAAGATTATTCCAGCAAATAATAGACACATTGTTGGCGGTTATGGAATATGCAATTGCATATTTGAATGATATTTTGATTAAAAGCGAAAATCAAACGCAACACAAAGCCCATATTAGAGCAATATTTCAGAGGATTGAAGAATACAGATTCAAGCTGAGTTTTGAAAATTATGAGTTCTTCTTAAGGAAGATAAAATATTTAGAGCAGATTATTGACAGTAAAGAAAGAAAACTAGAACCAGTAAGGGTTGAAACTATTATTATGCCTGCACATGATAACTTTGCTAAACTCCAGACTATCTTGGGATTAGTAAGTTACTAAAGCATATATATATTCCAAAGGTATATAATATGAGAGTGCCATTAAATAATTTGATAAAAATGGGCACAACGTGGATATGGTCAGAAGAATGCAAACAAGTGTTTAAAAAAATCAAAAGTTATTTAGTAGCAGACCTATCATTGGCACATTTCAACTCAAAGAAGAAAATTACTGTCGTGGCAGATGCTAGCAATGAGGTTTTAGATGCAGTATTGCTGCACAAATTCGAGGATAGATTTACAAAGCCAATAACACATGCCTTGAGAATGTTGCTGCTCACATAACAAAATTACAGTCAAATTGAAAAAGAGAGTTTAGCAATAATTTACGTTCTAAAAATTTTGCAGGTTTTTATATAGAAGAGTTTATTCTGCAAACAGCACAAACCGCTGATAACAATTTTTGATTAAAAAAAAGGAATACTAATGCACACAGCAAATCGACTACAACGTTGCGGTGTAATTCTATTGATAATTCAATATTTTAAAATAGAAAAAAATTGAAAATTCAGTATGTTGTTGCTATACATCTTATGAGATGACTGACCAATTTTTATGATTTCAGGTCCAAATGTAGATCTACAGCAGGAATTAAAATACACCTTATTAAAGCCAAATTGTCACAGCTGGTGTATTTAAAATGTAATCTGAATGTGGAGACACTTTAGGAAAACGATATGCAATAAAATTCTGTTTTAAACTTGGAAAAAAATGACACAGAAACACATGAAATGCTTCAGGCTCCTTTTGGATCATCTTGCATTAATCAAGCATCAGTTTTGAGTGGCAAAGATCCAGGGAAGGTAGGGAGTCTGTGAGGGATGATGAGAGGTGTGGGAGGAGTAAGAAAGTCAAAACACCAGAGTTGATTGGTCAAATAAAGAATTTCATGCATAAGGACCGTCGTGTGTCTAAAGAGACAATAAGTGCACAGTTTGATGTTAGTGTGGAAACTGTACACACAATTATTCATGAGGAACTGAAGATGGGGAAGATCTGCACAAATTTTGCCCCAAAGGTGCTCAGAGAATATCAGGAAGATAGACGTTGTCATGACAGCAGGAAGATGGTTGAGCTGATCAGTTCAAATCCTGCACGCATGATGCTCTGGTAACTTGCAATGAAAGGTGGATCTACTGCTATGATCCAGAGACCTAATGGAAGCATGCTGGCTCTCCCAGACTCAAGAAGGCCAAATAGAGCAATACACTTATGATGATACCTTTTTTGACAGCATGGGTATGATCTGCATGTTGAGATTTTAAGGGAGTTCAGGAAAAGATTCTGTCAGAAGAGCCCAACACTTTTCAAATCGAGTCAGTGGCATTTCCTCCAGGACAATGCATAATTCTATCCTGGTCACAGACTATTTGACCAAGATGGGCATTAATGACCCATCGTATAGTTCAGACTTGCTCCCTGTGATTTTTGGTTATTCCCTAAACTCAAGAAAAACCTTAGAGGCTGTCGATATGAGATAATTGAGGAGATGGAAGACGCTGTGACAAGGGTCATTGACATGCTCACAAAAGAGGACTTCCATGAGGTCATCCAGAAGTTGATGAAACAGTACAAATGCATTGCAGCCGGAGGAGATTACTTCGAAAGGGACTAGAGTTTCATGTGTGTACTATCAATAAAAATGCCCATATAAAAAAGTCTGGAAACTTATTGACAGCGCCTCATACTTGGTCATAGTAGGTAGCTTCAGAAATTGTTAATACAGACATCTGACAGCAACTAATATAATACATATACTTAACATTTTTAGTCGTTTTGAACTCTCTGAGACTAGTTAGTGACAATGGAACCCAATTCATGGGAAAAGAATTGAAGGAATACAGCAAGTCATTATCAGCTGAGCATATGACAATGCCAATTTACCATCCAAGCTCTAACAGAATGGCAGAAAAATTTGTGGATACATTCAACCGAGCTCTGAAGAAGAATCAAGATGTGGACACAAATGAAAGAAGTATTCAAAAATTTTTGGCAGTTTACAGAATTATGACAAACCTGAATACATCATTGTTATTGCCAGTTGAGTTAATGTTCGCAACAAAAATATGCTCTGTATTTGATAAACTGTTGCCTATTCTGGTGACAACATCCCCAAATAAAGAAAAACAGATGACTAAAGACTATAGGCCAGGGGACAAAGTTTTCTTAAAAACCTTTAGGGCTGGCAGAATGTTTTGGGAAGAGAGAATTGTGACCAAAAGAATTGAACAGGTCATGTATGATATAAAAGGAAACAAATTTCAATGTAAAAGACATTGGCATCAGTTGAAACTCAGGCACAATACAGAGATCACGGAAAGTTTCAAAGAGATACTAATGGAAATACTATATGACTCATTTGAAATTCCTCACCTGATAAGTCAGAATTCTCGGATGGATGTATCAAACTCAAAGACAGAAATACCAGTGGGGTCAAAGGTCACAACTGCAAAGTTTGAGTAAGAAAAGACTTAGAAGAAGAGTAAATAAACTATGTCCAGACCCTAAGAAGAGAAGATATTAAGCTAAATTACTTGAGAAAATTTAGTTTCGGGGAGTTGATCTAATGAATATAAGTACATTCGGGTCTTTCCTCCTGTAAAATTGTGATTGGCTGGTTAAGTCATAAATACCGGCTGGTAGAGACATTTAGGGGAAACGTTGAAAGGTACACAAGCCTCATGTTACAAATTCTGCTGCATCTACAAAACTCGTGCATACTGTGACATACCAGATTTATTACTCAAACTGAAGCAGGACGCTCAGTTACTTCAAGTGATATATAGCCCTTTCTAGGGATCATATGTATATAGTATATATACCTCTATGGAATCTAGCCTATTTATACCTATAAATGAAAATGATAAATAATTTGTGATATATATATATATATATATATATATATATATATATATATATATATATAGTGATGAGTGGGGAGGGGGGAGAAAGGAAACAGGTCAAGCAAATAACATGACTGACAGGTTAGTTAGATCTTCCCAATCCTTTCTAAGTAAAACGTATCTTGTTTACAGGATCAACCAGGAGAAAATAGACTCTCAAGAGTTCAAATGTAAAAGAAGGTATGATACTAAGAACTAAGAAAGAGGTGGGTATTTTTCAACTATTTTTTTATTGTTAGTGTAATCACTCATCAAGGCTAAGAGATGAGAATAATTTTCTGCTGAAAGATGAGGAACATTATGAGAATACTAACATTGATCAATGCTACAAACTGCATTTGATTGCTTATGGAACTGTCTGTGACATGAATTCTTTGACAGTGGATTTGAAGATGATCAAGTAATGCATACAGAAGCAGTCTTACCATAATGTTTTCCACAGACAGGAAGCTCTTGCAAAGAAACTCTGTCTACGAATAATTTCACTAAATGCTAAGAAATGAAGGGAGAAAGGAAATACTATTTCCATTGTGGTACGTAAAAAGGCATATTCTTGATGTGAATTTTTTACAAGGAAAAACTAAAGATAGGAGCTCAGTCGAGTACCTTCTCTGGAAATAACGATAGAGTATCGAGAGACTACCAACGTCTCTTCTGTGATAAAAGAGGCTGTGGGGAAGAGAAGATATCACCTGTCTTCCAGCCACTAGATTTTGGAGTTGATTTTGTACTCTGTGTAACCTCCCCAGATATGGTAGTATTCTATCTTAGGACTCGTCCAAACTAAACTTTTTTTTTTCACAATGATGTCACCACTTATCAAACTCCGGAGGCCACTCGAGGATAAGGGTTAATGAATGTACAGTAGTCTTATATAATCAGAGCATTAAATCTGCAGTCATGTGCTTTCTGGTGCAGTAAAATGATCCAACCATTTTTCCAGCGATTATTGTTGTAATGTGTTGTTGAAGAAAGTTCACCTCAAAGATAAAACACATCATGTGTGGCGATATTTTTATTCTTTGTTCAAAGTATTCCCGGGCCAAAATGCTACCATGCATTTAATTTTTCTTTTGAGTACTTTACCCATAACAGAGCAAAGTTTTATTCTGTCTTTTCTGATTATCTTCTAATTTTTGGCTGATATCACAGTCGCATATGTTCTTCAATTCTTCAAATAATGGTGAACTGGTCAGGTTGTCAGCTGTCCCAATGCCAAGAGAGTCCCTGATAAAGTGGACATTCCTAGAAATTAGACAATATATTTAAAATATACATTATCCAAAAATACATAAATATTAGAAAAAATTTGTAGTACCCAAAAATATAAAAGTTCTATTATATATTCAATTTTATTAAAAGTAATAATAATTACTATTGCCTGCTTATTTTTTCATCTCATTATTTTGTTCTGGCTGGGGAGGAGGCATCTTACCAGATATCAGACATTCAGCTGTTATCTCATCCATTCCAATCGAGAAACTTATTTAAAATTCTAACCGTCCCTTAAAGTGCAATTCTTTGACTCTTTCTTGCACTTGGTTCACCAGGTATATTTGCTAGGTATTTTTGTAAAATTCTTTTTCATGAACCGGTTGCTCCTATAATTACTGAAATGACAGATATCTTCCTAAGATTCCAGTTTCTTTTCATGTCATACATAAGACCTTGGTACTTTGTTATCTTTTCCTTCTCAGCTCTGTTCATCAATCCAACATCTTTGAGGAAACTAATTCCTCTAATTCCTACTAAGGTTGCTCCTTTCACCTTGTTCCATATCACTATGTCAGGTTTAATAGATCCGTTTTCTAGGTACATTGTAGGAATTTCATAGTCCTAGTGGATGATGTATGACTGATTTCTAACTGTTCTTTCTAGTATGCATGTTCACAAGACTTGCTGCTGCATTTGATATTCAACTTTTTACAGATCGTCCAATTTTCACATTCCATTGTGTTGCATTGTATAATAGCCATCCCCTAGCAGAACCTTACAGTTGGATATCAGGTGTCCCACAATCTCTACTTCTGTGTGGCAGAACTTGCACTTATTGTCATTGCTGAGACTACTCAGCATTGGTCATCAAGCCTTGATCTTAATGGGCAGCCAATTCTTCCTATTTTTTTGCAAAGAAAATTCTTGGTGTATTTTTGTGATTCTTTTGAATTATTTCCATAGACGACTTGTTTTATGATTCTGTCTCATTTGTAAAACAGTCTTGTCAAAAATGTTTAGCCAGTTTCATAATGGAGGTTGTTCTGTTGGCTCCTGTTTCGTGATGTTAAAGTACCATTTGGAGGGTTGCATTTTGGGAAGTCATCAGAAATTGCTAAATGTTTGCAATAGTGGCACGATTCTGATGGCCAATCTCTAAGCAACCCATCCCTCCCATTTCTCTGGACAGACTGGTTTGTGTATGTTATTATGTATAGTGTCAACATTTTCCCTCTCTCAGTGCCTAGTCTGTTCATGTCCTGTTTTAGTGCCTAGTCTGTTCATGTCCTGTTTTAGTGCCTAGTCTGTTCATGTCCTGTTTTAGTGCCTAGTCTGTTCATGCCCTGTTTTAGTGCCTAGTCTGTTCATGTCCTGTTTTAGTGCCTAGTCTGTTCGTGTCCTGTTTTAGTGCCTAGTCTGTTCATGTCCTGTTTTAGTGCCTAGTCTGTTCGTGTCCTGTTTTAGTGCCTAGTCTGTTCATGTCCTGTTTTAGTACCTAGTCTGTTCATGTCCTGTTTTAGTGCCTCGTCTGTTCATGTCCTGTTTTAGTACCTAGTCTGTTCATGTCCTGTTTTAGTGCCTAGTCTGTTCATGTCCTGTTTTAGTGCCTAATCTGTTCATGTCCTGTTTTAGTGCCTAGTCTGTTCATGTCCTGTTTAGTGCCTAGTCTGTTCATGTCCTGTTTTAGTACCTAGTCTGTTCATGTCCTGTTTTAGTGCCTAGTCTGTTCATGTCCTGTTTTAGTGCCTAGTTTGTTCATGTCCTGTTTAGTGCCTAGTCTGTTCATGTCCTGTTTTAGTACCTAGTCTGTTCATGTCCTGTTTAGTGCCTAGTCTGTTCATGTCCTGTTTAGTGCCTAGTCTGTTCATGTCCTGTTTTAGTGCCTAGTCTGTTCATGCCCTGTTTTAGTGCCTAGTCTGTTCATGTCCTGTTTAGTGCCTAGTCTGTTCATGTCCTGTTTTAGTGCCTAGTCTGTTCATGTCCTGTTTTAGTGCTTAGTCTGTTCATGTCCTGTTTTAGTGCCTAGTCTGTTCATGTCCTGTTTAGTGCCTAGTCTGTTCATGTCCTGTTTTAGTGCCTAGTCTGTTCATGTCCTGTTTTACTGTCTAGTCTGTTCATGTCCTGTTTTAGTGCCTAGTCTGTTCATGTCCTGTTTAGTGCCTAGTCTGTTCATGTCCAACAATGCCAAAGCTGTATGTTACCACAGCTATGGCTAGTTGATTAATTGCAGTTTTTTTTCTTACTTTGTAAGCTCTGTTTTACAGATTTTCTTTACACAATGCATATATTCTCAGCCAATTTTTTTCTCTCATCATGACATGCTGAATTGAATCGTTTTTTCTAAGCCAAAGTATTTGTATTTTTTCTTTTTGTCTAGATCTTTGATGTTAGTATCTTCATCAAGTTGTATGCTTTCTGTTTGGACCTTCTTTTCAGCTCTGATGGAACACTTGGCACATTCACCCAAACTAAACTTTTTTTTCACAATGATGTCACCACTTATCAAAGTCCGGAGGCCACTCGAGGATAAGGGTTAATGAGTGTACAGTAGTCAATAGGGCAATAATGTAGTAATCGTCAATAGTGGAAATTTGATGAATTGGTTTACTTAAGGGGACGGCTCATTAAGAACTTGTTCACATTGGACTTGAAGACAACCATATTGTAGTCAGCTGGAAAGGAGGGGAACAGAAGAGTTCCACAGGCGTGCAGTTCTAAGAAAGAAGCTTGTTCATGAAACCTATGTTTAGGTTCAGGCACAGATAAAGAGTGGGAGAAATTATTGATAGTGGTTTCAGGTTTTTCATGAAAGTTTGGCTGGGGGGGGGGCAAAGATTGGAGCTCATTTGCCATGAAAATCATGATAAAGCAGAGACAGACCCATAACGTATCTTCTGTGAGAAAGAGGTTGTGGAGAAGAGAAAAGCGCATCCTCCACTAGGCTACAAAGTATATTTCAAACTCTGTCAAAGTAGGATAAGATGCTTCTAGCAGTTCCTACCCAGATGTGGCAACAGTACTCCATCCTTGGACAGGTATATCCATCCTTATACAGGTAGAATATTGCACTGGCAGTCAGATATCTATTGGAGTGATAGAATGATCCCACCATTTTTCTAACAAACTTCGCAATGGATTTGATGTATGTGTTCCATTTCAGATCAGGAGTAAAGGTCAAGCCCAGAAGCTTGTTAAAACATGGAGCCTCCCCGTTCATTTCAATTGCTGCCAGACAGGAAGCAGAACATTGATAATGTAAAGATAGAAGTGTGGTTTTAGATGCATGAAAAGTAATCAGCCACCTCTTTCCCCATTGCACCACATGCTCAAAATCAAAAGAAAGAGAATCAAAGAGAACTTGGTTATTTACAGCCTTTGAAGTGCTGCCATAGATAATAGTGTTGTCAGCATAAATATCTATGGAAGATCTTAGGATGTGATTTGGAAGATCATTGATGTAGATCAGGAAGAGAGTTGGGCCCAAGGTGGACCTCTGAGGAACTCCAGCATTAATACTGTGAGTTTCTAATTTCTGCCCATCAATCACTACTCTTATGAACCTATCAGAGAGAAATGATTTAATAATTGAAAAGACATTTCCAGCTATACTATAGCAGGAGATCTTGTGAAGTAGACCTATCAAAGGCCTTTGATATATCAAGAGCAATTACCTTAGAAAGGAAGCCTTCGTCGAGAGATTTGCTAATCCTATGGGATATAACTTTTAGCACATCTGCTGTAGATCTAGCAGAACAGAAACCATATTGCATGTCACTAAGAAGGTTAATTTTGCTGAGGTGGTTGACTACTTCTCTATTTAACACAGATTCCAGCAACTTATTCATGATGTATAGGAGATCTATTGGTCTGTACTGAGAGAAAGATGACCAATCACCTGAATTTTTAACTGTGGGGCATACTGATGAGGTTTTCCAGGGTGTTGGGAAGCAATTCTTCTTAAGACAACAGTTAAACAGCTTTGTAAGTATGGGAGCTAGTTCTAGCTTCTTCTGCACTATGATTGGAATGCCATCAGGGCCAGTTGCTTTACTGGAATTAAGGTTTTTTATTAGCTTGGCAACATCATGCACAGATATTTGTATGTCGCATAATGTGTAGAATTAGCTGCAAAGTTCTTGGCAAAGAGTTTGACTTTGTCCGATGCTGAGAAGATTACCTCAGGTCCATTGATGATGGTTGGGATAGAGCACACACTTCTATTTAGGACCCTGTTTGTTATTTGCCAAACTGGTGGGAACTAAGCTACTGCTCAGCTACTTTGGACTTGACGGACTAAGCATACTACTCTCTCACCTTATTACTCTTTTACAGTGATTGCTGGCAGTTCTGAAGGCGGCTTTATTCTCAGTACATCTATTACATTGGAAGCAATGGAAAAAGTGATTTCTGTGCACAATGAAAGCAGCACATTCTGGAGAGAAGCATGGCTAGCTGTTAGGTTTTTTGCTGGAATTTTTGGAACGTATGAAGCGGTCTTTACCTACAATTAACTATTCTGTCAGGTCTGATATTACAGAGGACAGGTTCTTTTTAAACATGGAATGCAGAGGTAGACCTGATATAAATGTACGGAAGCTATCCCAGTCAACCATATATTGATATACTGTACGATGGAGAGTACGTCTGAGGTCTTATCATATTTTGCTTTCATCTTAACTGAGACAACCAAGTGGTCAGAAGATCCCAGTGGAGACAGAATTGAGGATGAAGATAGCTCAGGGCAAGTTGTGAGAAAAAGGTCAAGGAGACTTGCATACTGACCGTCAGTGTCGGGCACACAAGTGGGTTCATAACCAATCTGAGTTAGGAGCAATGGAGAAATCGTGACAGAACCTCTCCTTATTATCTTTCTTATTTGAGTGGGCTAACCATTCCACAGTCTTCAGACATGAATGTTAGCCGAAGGATGAGTAGACAGTATGTGGTCAATTTTCTCAGATATGCTCTTAAAGATAGTAACTCCGCTGTTATTGCAAATATAAACGCAGTGGTGGGAGCAAGTGCAACCCAGAAGCACATATAGGGTAATTTAGGGTCTTCTCTAGAAATGTCCCTACCACATGGAAAGCTATCTCTAATGTAGTCACATATTCCATGCCTATGGTGATCTTGGTGATCAGATTTTGATATTAAGTTAGAGTATCCTTTAATTACGAACTCAACTAAGTCCAATGCCAGTTTTGCTTAGGTATAATAGTTCTGGTTTGGTTTCCTGTAATTGGGCTTCAATTTGGGTTAAAATTTAGACCCCTGATGTTAGAGAAGGAGACATAGTAGTGAGGTCTTTGCTGGAAGTTGGAGTTCTGGGTTTAATCGTGCATTCTCTCTGGAAATTTTTCATGATGGAGTTTGGGGATTTGTGGACAGGTCAACAGACTTGGTTAGAGCAGGGCAGAGAGGGAAAGTAGGGGATATAAAGAAACGAAAAAATATATGGTTCCCCTTGGCCATGATAAGGTAAAACCATAACAATTACACACTAATATGACATCAAGAAGCCCCAGCAAAAGCTATTACATGGTCCAGAATCCATTCACCAAATGGCAATACAACAGCCCCAGTATTTTGCACCTGCTGATAGGATGACTTCCTTATTGGTTAATCCAAGGTTTGGGTCCCTGACTATCAGGTAGATAACACCAGCCCAGTTAAAACGTTTACCTTCAGCACCTTTATAAGTGACATGGCTACAAGGATAGAAATAGAAACAGAAAATTTCCAACAACTCAGGCGACTGCTCACGCAAAAAATACTGCCAACCTAGAATACAGCTTTTCTTTCTACCTTTGTCAGAAAAATCACTCATTCTAAATGAGGACTGAGGGACAAATTAGGAGAAGTGAGAGTTACAAGAGCTGCTGATAATGCATTGTAGATGCATTATCATTAAAATAATAATAATAATAATAATAATAACAATAATAAGTATTCTACTTAATATAAGTTCGATTGATTAACTGAAATAAAGAAAGAACTCGGTTGGCAAAGTTTCATTCAATATCTCTGGAGAAGTTATGTATAACCTTGAAGAATCGACTTAACTTGGTGTCTAAGTTGGCATACAGCTTGCAGTCATCCATGAAGATCAGATGGTTGATTCTTTTGTTCTGGTCTTGTTGATGGCTCTGGCTCCGATTGTAGGCACTCCAGATTTTATTGAGCAGCTTGCTTGATGATCTCAGAAGAATAAAGGAGGTAGGCTATCCTCTTGGATGATTCCTCTTCCTATCTTGACTTTGGAGATTTTTACAGTTCCGTTGGTGTAGTTTAATGCCATTTTTGTTTGCCACATTCTTATATGTACAGTCATAGTCCCCTTGATTACTGGATGAGTTATATAAATCAAGGCACTGCAGTAGCCATGTGTGGGAAACACTATCATATGCCTTTTTGTAATCAATCTCAGCCTCTTCCTAAAGTCCTCAAGAATGGTCATATTAATTAACAACTGGTCCTTGGTACCTAAACACTCCTGCAGCCTGCTTCTTCTTTTTTCAGAAATGCTCCAGAAGAAAGATGCTATCTGCAGCCAGGCCAGTGAAGAGCTTGTAGGTCATAGTGAGATAGCAGATAGGTCTGTACTTGCTACTTTTCACTCGTTTTGGGTATGAGGGTTGTATCACCTTTTAACAACCATGCTGGTCTGTCCTCTTCACCTCTCAATAGTATGGTGAACTGCTATAATGGCTATGGAATTACCTCTGGATCTGACATTTCTTGTTTGTTTTTGTTTCTTTTATCAACATCTAGGATCACCTTAGCGTCTTCATTATATTTTCACTTCCTTTAAATGTAGGTTCATGTCCCTCCATTCACTTCTCATCCCTGTTCTAAAGAATGCAACTCAGAGATACGTCCCAGTCTCCAAAGATCTTTTAGCCACCTGCTATCTGGTCTTAGTCAGCTTCATAACCTTGCTTTTCTGCTAGCCCAATAGTATCTCACACAGCTGCAGATCGATCTTCAGCATGATAGGCCATTTTGACCTGATGATAATAACCTTGCTGGTCTTCTTAAATATGGTGTTTTTACTATGTTCCCATGTTCATACACTAGTGACTATCATCAGCATCATAAACAACTTTCCCCTATCCATATCTTTTCATGCAAAATTTCTTCATAATTTGTGTAACCACTAGTGCCACACACATTGGAGCACTCTACACATATGATAGTACCAACTAGCTGCAAGGCAAGCCATCTCCAACACATACCGATGCCTACCTTGACCAGAAGGGTCAGACTTCATGGTTCTTCTCAGCTGTTACTTCAGTGAAAGTTCTTTTGCAACCTGGTTGTCTTTTCCTGCCTCAGTCTCAAACACCGTTTTACTTGACTTTTGTCAGTTCGCACTGAGAGAGTTTTTGAAACCTTTTACTTATAGGGAGCATATTCATCCTCTTCATATTGGTAGGTATTTTTGGAGAAATTAAGATCTATTCTTCCTCCTCCTCCTCTAACTTGCTTCTGATTTCCATCTCCTCTGATTTAAAGAGTATCGCCTTTCTCAGCCTTCATTTCTTACTTTCCAACACTCTATTTTTAGCTAAATTTAGATTATTAGGATTATTGACCTTTCTCCAACTTAGTCTCAGTCCACAAACGATACTGGACCTCTTTGCTTCACTATTTAATAAAACAAACCCTATCTTTAGTTTTACTTACCTTCTCTTAGGGGTAGTTCATACTATATAGGACCTCCCACTTAGAGATCAACCATCTTTAGGTTCTCATTTATTTTCTTATTCCTTGTCTTTTGTGCTCTCTTGACCCTCCATCTTAACCTGAATAAAGATTTCATGTTACTATTTCAAAATTATTTTATGATGGTCCTCTCACATGTCTTTCTGTTGAGGCTTCAAAAAGTTGCTGGACTACGTTCCAATCAAATAACAGATAAATTTCAAGGTCTCATTCATCATAAACGTATCCATACCTGGATCAGGTATACATCCCAATTCTCCTGGTTCCCCTTGGCCAATTTGACTAACACATCGGCCAGAGTGTATTGGAACTGCTCCACCTGTGCATTATGTTGGAGATGGTATACCAAAGTAGTTGTACTTTTAGTTCACTTAATATTGCCTTAATTATCAGATTCATGTTTTTAGAATCATTGTCTTGGACTAGTTGTTTTGGAATATAAAGAATATTTCTCTCAATATCAGATCAGTTACAATCTGGTATCGTGAAGATCTCTGGCCAGTTCATCAACCAGTCTGCAAAACCCAGTAAAAGTTACTCCAGGTGATCTCTCTGTATATGGTTCTAAAATATTCATCCTCACCTTCTGAAATAGATGGCTGGTGACATTTGTCCCAGGGGAGCTCTTCTGCATCTTCTACTCAGCGGCTGACAGATCATACCGGTTATTCGGCCCTGTTGGTGGGGCATTAGAATACGCCCTGCCCCCCTGCAGAGGGTAAAAGTCCCTCAATGGGAGTCCTGGAAATGACCTTAAACTATATCCAGTGGTGAGGCCCCAACTTGTGGGCTTTGGGAAGTGTGGAGCCACCCTTTAATTACCATTGCTCCCAGGTCCACTCTGACCCGGACTGGTAGTACCTGTTAGGGTCCCAATTATGGGTTAAATAGAAACCAACGTGAAAACAACAAATATATTCTATTAAAAAAATTTTTCTTCCAAATCTTTGGATTCGGCATTAAATAACCTGAAAAGGGTTGATATGCCGTAAAACAAAAACAACCAACCAACCATACCGGTTATTATATAGTTGATGACCTTACTATACAATCCTGAACAGTAGTAGGTTTTCTTCATAATCTTGTGTCTTATTGATCCTCATGTGACCGATCGTTTTCAGGCTTTGAACCTGACCTCTCTATTATTTCTGCATCTAACATTTCATCTACAACTTCCTCTCCTAACTTTCTTTTATGGATTAGCATTTAGTATGGTCTTAGCTTAATAGAGAAGTGGTCACCTGTATCCATTCCCATCTCTAACGTCACAGTCCTCCCCAGCTCTCCATTGGTGTTGATCACTACATTCTGATTAGCCGAGAGTAATTGTTTTATCCTTGATTACTACTTTTCTGAAATGTCCAAGTCCTCATTCTGAAACTGGTCACACTTGTGCTCCTTTTGTCGTTTGCCGGCATTTGACAAGTGTATTTGCTACATCCTTCTCATTAGTTGGGTGTATCTTAATTCCTGTCTTTCAATCTTTACGATCTTACTAGCCATGTTGGTTAACAATGCAGCGATCATTTTTTATTATAAGAACTACAACACAAAACAACACTTTTACAACTAGCCTTCCAGCTCCGAGTAAATCTGAGTTACAGAGTATCGCCCTATAGAAAACAACACTACAGCTTTATTTTAAAACTTTAATTGAAAAAAATCAATTCAGGTAACTTGATTATGTAGTAGAGCTGACATCTATTCAATGTAGCCGCCTTCAGCCTCAATCAACACTTTGATACCGGTTCAGAACTGGGAGCTTGCCTTTTCCACAAGCTTGGTGAATACTCAGCAATCAGGCTGGCTTTAGTGTTGTGGGAGGTCATGTTGGTGATGTTCTTAATGTATGACCAAACGAATTCAGTGGGTTCAGGTCAGGTGAGGAAGGGGGAGCCAGTGAGAGAAGGGTACAAAGTCGTAGCACTCCTTCTGAAACCAAGCCTGGGTCTCTTTGGACTTGTGGGCTGATGCCAAGTCCTGCTGCCATAGACGGGGTCTGCCAGTGGCAAGCTGATTGCACCAGGGGATCACCACACACTTCAGCACATCCAGGTACACTTTGATGTTGTATTTCAAGCCGTCTTCGAAGATTTGTACACAATTGATCTTTCATCACTGGTCAACTATTTTGTGATCGCTTTCAGAGCAATGTAATTAATTATCAGGTTGACAAGAAAGTTCTTGCAGTTTTAACTTTTAAATTCAGATGAATATATCTTGGCTCAAGCAAAAATTTATTGATCCAAATAAGCATCATCAGAATCAACAGACTTTTGCCAACGCAAAACAAATGTATTTATGCCAGTGGCGTAAAAATCTTGCGTTCTGGTGGCGATGAAGTAACTGAAGGTGTTTACTTTAATGTTGCTTAGATTTTTTTAAGCATTTCTCATGCAAAAAATTGTCAAGATGCTTGAAAAAGTGGTAGTCGGTAGGTAAGAGGTCTGAAGAGTATGGCAGATGAGGCAGAGTTTTGTAGACCAATTTGTTCAACTTCTGTAGAGTGAGTTTAGCAACGTGCGGTGGGGTATTGTCGTGGAGTAGAATTGAGACTTTTCTGTTGACTAATGCTGGGTGTTGTTGTCGGAGTTTCTGATGCATTTCATCCATTTGTTGAGAGTACTTTTCATCTGTAATGATTTCACCTGCATTCAGAAAACGGCAATGGATGAGACCAATTGCAGACCACCAAACAGTCAACATGCCCTTCTTTTGGTGCAACTCTGGCTTCAGGAAGTGTCATGGGGATTCTCAGCATCTAACCATTGAGTTGTCATTAGGAACCCACTTTTCATTGTAAGTTACAACCTGGTCGAGAAACAGGTCATTTTTATTGTGTGAAAGAAGGGAAGATGGCATTTCTTTTGGTTGCCGTTCAATTTGTGAGGCATCAATTTATCAAGTTTTTTGTCTTTCCAATCTCTCTCAAGTGGTTGGAAATCATTGTATATGTTATGTCTAATTCAGAAACAAGTTCTCAAACAGTTGTGCATGGATTGGATTCGATTAAGGCTCTTAATTGATCATTGTCAACATCCGAAATTTCTTAAACCACTGTTGTGCTGTGCATTCAGTAGTGGTTCCTGGGCCATAAGCTTCATTGATATCACGAACTGTTTCAGCAGTTTTTCAGCCGAGCTTGAATTGAAATAAGAAAATTGTGCGAATTTGCTTTTTTATTCATCTTGTATTCAATGTTCTGAAAAGAGGATATAATTGTTTTAAAACAATTGTAATTTAAACGATTAGATAGAACTAAAAACGCCCTTTAAAATGATATATAAAATAAAAATATATTATAATGAAAACTTATTTGAAAATATATTTGAAATATATTTGAAATCAAAATTTAAAATTCCAAAAGAACTTTTTTCTCAACCTAATAAAAGAATAACACAATAATAAAAAAACAAAATAACACAATAATAAAAATAACACAATAATAAAAATAAGATAAAATCTTGATGTCACTTGAGGTCCCAGGGTTCTTGTTTAAATCATAAAAGAACATGGAGGAAGGTGTTTTCCAATTCAATGCACAAGTTATTGAAGAAAAGTAGCAAATAACCAGGTGAATTTTAACTTGCACTATACCGGTGGGCAGTTCAGAAGGTAATCAACATTAGAGTTTAATAGTTTGGAAAACATGAGCTTCTTTCCATATAAGAGGCACTAATATAAAGATAAATTGAATTCCATCAGGCACATGAAGTGAAGGTAAATTCTGGCTAAAATAGTTCATATCTTCAGTCAGGACCATCCATCAGGATATCAGATTATAATCACAGGCAATATGGAACTGGTCAAAATCTGGTACTTTGCTCCAAATAGTTAGATGAGGAAGATAATGGTAGTTGATCAATTAGACAAGCTGGTAGGATTGAATTCGATTGTCATAATTTAAATTCAATTTCTTCTTACTCGCAATAGAAATAATTCAGGATATTCAAAAATTTTTTTACAGCAGGCATGAAAATCTTTTTCATATCGAGACACTTTTTTATACTTAATATTTGACAAGAAGATAAAGGCCTTTTTTCCCCTCCTCATCGATATTGACCAAAAAAAAAAAAAACCAGAATGTTAATTCTGTATTCATTTTCTTTACTTAGAACTTATATAGATATCAGTTACATGACTGAAAGCATGGGTGAATTGTACATGCAAATCATCAGATATCTGGTGACAGATCGGGTGTACTTAGCTGAGTGCATAATCTGCACTTGATCAAGAATGAAACAGACAATGTAAAAAGGGAGAGGGGAACAGAACAAAACATATGTTTTTAATTTTATTGGAAATCTATCATCTCTTTTTGCCAATAAACTGTAATAGGTAACAAAACATAAAAAGGCATTCGTTTGCTCATGCTGTAGTCTGTTTAATAAAATAAGCTTCTAAAATTTTAAGTTAAACAGCACTAGTCAACAACAAATTTGCTGTCTATGGTTTTCCGCTGATTTAGGACGAATCTGATGCGCTGAATGGTTTTGCTCAATCAATAAAGTTTTTGAGCTATGGCCACGTGTTGTTTTTTGCGTTTTTGTTCACATGTACATATGTGTGGAGAATTTTCAAAATTGGTAGAGAATTTTCAAAATTGGTAGAGAATTTTCAAAATTGGTAGAGATAAAATGCCATTTCGAATAATTGCTTTGATTGAAAATTATTATTTTAATGTCAAGAAGTATTCAGGTCTGATAATTCTGGGTGATTATGTTGAAAAGGGATCAGTTTGAAGTCATAAAACCTTGAAATCTTCCAAAAATTGATGCTCAGCATATACAAAGGAAGTCTGGCTTATGCAAGAGAAATTGGTGCCTTCCAAAGAAAGAAACGTCATCAACAACCCCCTGGTGAACCACTGCACATTAAGCTTGGTTTAATCAAGCAGTTCATCAAGACAAGGATGATTACTGCTTCACTTTTTTGTGCCAGGCTTTTCCAGGATTGACCATGAAGTAGTTGAAAGCTGGCATCTTTGACAGTCCTCAGCTCCGGTAGCTCACCAGCGATCCAGAGTTTAAAATCTTGAAGTGGAACTGGAAGCATAGAAAGCATTTGTTCTAATAGTGAATAACTTTCTTGATAACAATAAGGTCAGAAACTATGCAGAACTTGCTGACTGCTTTTAGAAACCTAGGCTGCAACATGAGCATCAAGATGCACTACCTATTTTCACATATGAACTGGTTTCTTGAGAATTTGGTTTCAATGAGTGACGAGCAGAACCTGAAAAAGATGGAGACCAGGTATCAGAGTAGCTGGGATGCAGCCATGATGGCTGACTGCTGTTGGAAGCTGAAAAGACACCTCCTTGTTGCCGAGCATTCCAGGAGTTTGAAGAAACGGAAAGCCCTGACGTTTGAACAATGGTGAAGCAACATGCAATTAATGTATACTTATCTTTATCAATGCCCACCATTCAGCTTACAGTAATCGATATTTCTATCAGGTAATCAATATATGTTGTTGGTAAAACATTTTTTCTCTCTTAAAACCATATTTATGATGATATATGTTGACAGAATTCAGCTGATAATCCTAGAAAAATCTAATCGATGTTGTCACAAGATCTAATTTTTTTTTTCAAATCAACTTAGCACAAAAATCTGACCTGATAGAGAGAAACGAATGCCATTTCCTGGTTCAGCAGTGCAAAAATACTATAATCAGTTGTAGAAATCTAGACAACATTAAAAAGTAAAAAAAATGTTGCCCAGTGCTATTTAACACTAGCCATTGAGAAGAAATTGTTAAATGAATTGGACACAGAAAATGTTATTGACAGATTTGCATAAACATTTTTTGAACATTAACAAATGCTCTTAATATAGTGAACTGCTTGATCTTAATATAATGGACTAGTTGAAATAAAGATTTGTACTTTTGAACTATTTGTTAATGTGTATAATGAGTAGTAATAGTAAACTGTTTGAAAATTATTTAGAAATTTGAAAAACAAAATTTTAAAAAAATCAGCAATTTAATAGCACTGCATTTAAATTTGATATCTACTATTAAGTTAGTACAAAAGTTTTTGTTGATGTAAAATTTCATCTTGAAAATGAAAAACTGTGTTTTGAAAATTTTTATTTGTAACAATAACGACTTTTGATTCTATTTGTCAACAAGCATATTATAAATATCTTGTAAAAATTCTTGTAAAATTCTTTAGGTTTTCATGTGAAATATGAATCTAACTCATGTTTTATCTCCTCTTGTGATATTAACCTAAGGTCATTTAAATAGTTTTGTAATCCTCAACATCGAAGGAGCTAGGTCAGGAGAATATGTAAGATGAAGAAAGATTTCCCAAGCAAATTCTTCTAGGTCAATAATGTTTATAAGGATGAGCATTATCATGATGGAACATGACTCAATTTCTTTTAACTAATGAAGATCGTTTTCAGATCAACATAGTTGAGAATACTGCAGAAAAATATGAATTGTGCTTTAATAATCTGAAAGAAAAATGTATTAATTAATCATGGTGATATGTTCAAGTTATAACAATATGCATAAAATAAATTACAATGATTTAAAACTGGCTCTTCTGCAAATCCATAAAAACTTTTGCACTAACTTGATATATTCTACTCTGTACTGCCAACTATATTTACAGTACATCTAAACTTTAATTACAAAAGAAAACAAAATTGGGAAAATTCTAATGATATCTTTTTATTTCCACTTACATATTCTTTGAAGATTTAATTTATCTATATAATTATACAACTCTGTAGACCATGCAACTGCCCTTGCTTGCATCTTGTCTATCAAAAACATTGTTGTCATGGAAACCAGCTTGTATTCACACTCCTTTCCACAGTCCAATCATGTTGAGTACAAGTAAACTTCAGTCTTTGCTTAACTCGTAGACATAGTTTCAATTATTAAACTATGTTTTGTTATGTTCTGGTTTCGATTTCGATTCTACTTGATGGCACTCAAATAATATTTTTGTTTTTTTACTTTTGAAATCATGACTATATATTGGATACAATATAATATGAAATAATTGACTCTATGATAACAAATACAAAATCTGCATTAACCAAAATATCGTATTTAAGCATATTTTACAATTGAGCAATGCTAGGCGCCTCTTCCAGTTCATGTAAAAAAATTGAATGACAGAATGGTATTGATATGTGACCCCCTTGTCTCCTGGCAATATTTTTAGATCCACTTTGTCACTGGTGAAAGCCCTTTGTGAAAAGTCAAATACTTCCGATTTTTGTGAAATTTTAGTCTTAGGCATTAGACATCAATAAATATTCCCCAAATTTCAGTTTCTTTGGAGTACTTTAAAGAGATTTCAGGGTGGGGGCATAATATGAGTGCAACTTCCTATTTGAAAACTCAAATATGTCAGATTTGTATTGAATTTAATTAACAATTATCTAACACGAATTTAGCAAGATTCTGTGAATTTCAATTTCTTCTTAAGATTCCTTAAAGTTTAAACATTTGCAAAATCAAAATCATGTAATGGATTTTGATCAAAATTAAAATAAGGATTCTAGACATAAGGTTTAGTAGCATTAAATGTTGATTTAAATCTTCATAAAGGATCAAAACTGTTCTGGGAATTAATTATACCCGTCTTAAGATTGATATTTTTTATTCTTGTATGCACATAATGTTTTTGTTCTGTTATCTAATTATTGAAGTTTTTGTAAACACTGTATCATTTATATGATTATGACCTGTTTTCTTTTATGCTAGTTTATTCATTCACAGAGTGATTAATAGATTATTCAATTAAAAACACTTTAATTCAATTAAACACACCACAATTTTTCATTTTATCGTTCCCACACTTTTACCAGTTAATGTTTAAACATCAAGGTGACCAGACATGTTCCTGTCTCGCCCCTAGCTACAACTTGGGCCAAGTAGTACTCAACCCATGTTTCGGGTACATGCACATCTACTGGCTCAACACATTTTCTTATTTTTGTCGATGTAACTCTTTCCAGCTTCGGCTTGCTGTGTTAATGAAACTGTATGAATAACATGGATTTAAATGAGATGAAGAAGTTTGTCCTTATAACCAAACTACAGTAACCCCCTTTTCTTTTGATCAAACACTTTCCTCCTACTATTCACTGGCCTTTTTCATTCTACAACACAAAATAAAACTAAGAAGTCGTCCAAGAGACTGCTGAAATCATGCCTTTAGATTGGAAAGGAAGTCTAAGTTAGGTTGTATCAACTGTACCTAAAATTATGCAACACATGGGTCAACATTTTAAAGTTTTTACCCAGGAACAGATAGCACATTTCAAAATTAATTTTCCTGGGAAATGCCAGGTGTCCTTGCTTGTATATTAATGTATGAGTGAGCCTTCAACGCATGTGTATTTTTTTTTCTTCTTTTTATTTAAATAGTTAAATCACAAGTTCTATTGTCATAATATTTGAGGTACTCATGACATATGACGGTCCTCATATGTCATAAAATTAAATTGACATCAAAGGTCATTAGAAAATCATAAGGTTAAATAATTTCTTGAATGTTTTTTTTTAAATACACCACGTATAGTCAATTTTTTTGCATGTAAATAAATAATTTTTTTTTAAATTCTCCTGTAATGTTAGAACAATAGTGCCATGGTGAAAATATAGCAGCCCTTCCCCCTGAGAGAAGGTAGTGACAAGTATTCTTGTTCATATTAATATACTCAATTTAATCGAATAATACAATCATAAAAATACTTGAAATGGGGGTAGGGGCAGTAAGATTAGGGAAAACATTACACAGAATATTATTTATAGTTTTATTTATTTCAGTTGTGTGTGTGGGAGGGAGTGTTTAATAATATGTAATAATCAGCTTCTTGTGGTCAAAGGAATGACCACTGTCTGCTTTAAGTCACCTGATGTCTACGCAACCCTATCATCATGTAACTCGAATCAACTCTTTCCCACTCTTCTTTCTGCTGACAAATATGAATGTTTATTTTTTTCAATAAGCATAAACACCAAAGCGCAACCCAAATCCCCAGCGTCCACGAAGAGGAAGAGGACATACACACATATATGAGAGTAGCAAACCTAAAAAGGTATGCTCAAGTTTACATATGAAGTAGGATAATTAAAAGTGCCCAATGAGACAAGTACAGAGCTAAATAAAATCAAAATACTCGTCTTGACTATAGTACAAACTTGAGAGAGAGAGAGAGAGAGAGAGAGAGAGAGAGAAAGAAGAGAGAGAGGAGGTGATAGATATAGCAAGCAAACTCGATTAATCTTGTATAAATATGTGTGTGTATGTATGTATGAAAGACAGAAAAGAAAACAATTAAACACAGGAAGAATTAAAAAAAAAACAAACAAACGGGAGATTCAACGGGTCTTGTTCGGATCAACGAATGTCTTTAAAAAAATTAAAGATTAGAAAATAAAAATTAGAAAGATTATATAGGTAAATTTTTAGGACGTGTCCTAGCCCCACTGCCCCAGCGTATTATAAACATTATAAACACTCCAACCTCCCCATGTTAAGAACGGCTTTCGAGGTTGGGGAGGGGGTATTCCGAAAGCCGTTCTTAACATGGGGTGGTTTGGTTGGAGGTGTTTATACTACGCTGGGACAGGTCGTAAAATACACACATTATATATATATATATATATATATATATATATATATATATATATATATATATATATATATATATAGAGAGAGAGAGAGAGAGAGAGAGAGAGAGAGAGAGAGAGAGAGAGATGTTTAAGCAGAAAAAAGGGGCTGTAATTAGGTTGGGATTAATATAAATATTAATACTTATATTAGATAGACGTGTGTATGTGTAATATATTGTTGCTGTTGTTGTTTTTTGTGTATAGGTTGAATGTTAATGTTGAGTGATATACAACATGCAATACAGCAGCAACACCCAGTAGTGATTTTCTATCCATCGGTCTCTTTCTAACGTCTTTCGAATCATCATCATCATCATCATCATCATCATCAACATCCATGCCACCGCCACAACCACCACCATATTCAAGCATCAACAACAATAACAGCAGCAGCAATTTGAAATTACTGACCGTGCAGAGAGAGAGAGAGAGAGAGAGAGAGAGAGAGAGAGAGAGAGAGAGAAAAGGGAACAAATGACAAGTAGTAAAGCCAACAACAGAATCATCAAGCAACACTGCTCCTTATTTTCTCCCCCCCTCTCTCTCTTCCCTTCTCTCTCTTTCTCTGCCATGTGGTTTGGAGCCACCATTGCCTGACATAAAGGCAGTAGTGGAGGAGGGGGGAAGGCGTGAGTAGTAAAAGAAGAGAAAGAAAAAAAGACATTTTTGAAAAGCCGACTTGACCGCGATCTCTTCTTTCTTTGTGTTATCTTAAACAGTATTCCTCCAGCATGGCGCCACCCGCTTGCTTACTAACCTATCTTGAATAGTTTTTTTTAATGTGTGTGTGTGTGTATGTATGTATGTTGTATGTATGTATGTATGTATATATACCCAATCATTCAGGTGAGTTCTGTCTTCTAATTAGTTTTTTTTTTAATTTTTTTTGTTATGTTTTGTTTATTAAATAATGATGATGCCAGCAATAGGCCTAAAAGGCAATATTCAAATCCTGTAAAAAAAGAAATAAATAAATAATAATAATAAAATCAAACGCAACACTCAAGCTTGAATGGAGATAAACACAATTATTCATTTTGTATAAACACATCTGAGTTTTTAGCTTTAAAAACTTGTCTTAATATTTAACATGGATCTATCTACCTTTTTTTAATTGTTAATTATTTAGCAAAAAATTTTTTTAAAATACATCATTGGCTAAAGCATGAATATTTATTTGTTAATCATTTTTGACCGAGGAAGAACACCAACAATTTGAATGATGATACTTGTTTGGAGATTCAATTTCAAAATAAAGCTTTTTTTTTTTTTTTTTTTAATTTTATTGGAAACCATTAGCAAATGTAACTTATTTGCAATAGGATACTTACACCTCTATTCAACACCAAACACACACACACACACACACACATATATATATATAATTATACGTGTGTGTATTTAGGTATCGTTTTGTTTATAGCTTTCCACTAATATTTTAATCTAGCGAAACTTTAGCGTGTCCTGGGTTTAGCTCAAAGATGTATGCGCATATGTTGTCATAAATTTGTATAAATAAAATTTATACCATATATATATATATATATATATATATATATAATTATTGTTTAATTTATTTTATTACTACTGCTGCTGCAAATGGAATGGCCTTTTCTTTTCCGCTAGCTTTTTCTTTCTTTCTAGCGACTAAGTGTCAGTCATCATTTTTATTTATTTAAAGGGCATTACTTTTCTAAAACAATATGATAACAAATTTATAAGTTAATTTTTCTAATTCGCGTTACTGTATCGGCCCATAATCGGCTATTATTTTCCTCCTCCCCCCTATCTTTTTTAGAATATCTCTTCCTTCCGGTGTTGTTTTCCCATTTTGAAATTTATAATAATAATAATAATAATAATAATTATATTTATATTCATAACACATATCTTCATATTCTCTCCCCCTGGCCTTGTTGATTTTTGCTTGAGCATTTTTTTTAGTTGCAAACTAAATAATCTATTATTTATAAGTTGTGCGCACATTTTCTTGAAATGTTATTAGCCAATCTGTTTCAAAACAAACACGTGTTCGTCATTTTGGAAAGTCGAGGAAGTCGAAAGAAAGCGGGAGTTTAATATTTCTCTGCTGGAATTCCTCTATTGTCATATGTACATGAGGAAAAACGTCTTTCAATTGTTTCAGGCTCGTATGTTTCTCTTATTTTATTGTTTATATAATTGAAATTTAGACACAGAATAATATTCAACAGTTCTCATATCGTATGCTATTTTATATTTTGAATTAATATTTTTATTTTAATTATTTCACTCAATCTATTTTGTAGTCGATGGGTGATGGTAAACGAATATTTTGTGAATCATTTTTATCAAGATGTCATGACGATCAAATTGTTTATAAATTGGCTTTATGAAATACAACTTTGATATCGATATTAAAATTGATCAAATATATTGTAATACAATCCAGGTAATTTAATTACATTGTGACATTGTAAATTCACCATTAACAAGTATACTTTTTCCACCCTTCTTTTGCTAGTTTTGTAGATTAATACCATCCACTGACCCCCCCCTTCAATTGTTACTTTAAGCGATTATGTTTGAACACGCTGAAAAGGTTTAAAAGAAAAATATATTTTAGAATTTATACGGGATAAGTTTCGTATATGAATTGTAAAATGATCCCCCCCCCATTTCCGAGCCATTACAATTTTTTAGAATAGTAATTAATTTTTTAAAAATTGCCATTAACCCTAAGTCTGAGTGACAAGGTCGTAAAACCTTGCATAAGTTTCCAAAAGGAGACCCTTCCCAAAACGCACATAATTTATTTCTCATACCAGAAAGTGTTGGTTAACTGTCCTAAAATCCTAAAATTATCCGGAAGTGGGGATAATTTTAAAACTGATCTCCCATTCTAAATTTTAAAGTATTTTTTTGCTTATTTTGTTTTTAGTGCGTGGGAGTAGCTGATTAAATTAGGTAGAAGTACAGAATAGTTAACCCAACTCTTTATCACTCTCCCTATGTTAAGAATGGTTTTCTAAATACCGTTAAATTATTTCAACACAACCTGTAAGTTGTACGCCAGAACAATAATATTGACAGCCAGATAAGTTAAACAAAAATAAAACAAACGCGTAACATAAATAATAAAAAAATATATGTAAAGGTAAAATATGATAATTTCATTGTTTTTCATTTTCCAAATACAAATTAATTTTTTCAGTCGACTTTTTAAAATTATTTACTAAAATTAATGTGTGCCGCGCCCCGCGGCGCTGCCGCTATTTACTTGCCCCCCCCCCCCCCCCCGCAAGGGCAGTTAGACACAAGATAGGTTTCTAGATCGTAGGCAGTCAAAATATTTTTTATTTCAAATAAGGAATTATCTTGGGTATCACAGGTGCCCATGCGAAAATGTTCTGTTTTAGTTAACTTGACTTAACTTTAAAAGTTAACTTACAATGAACGACTAAAGTGTCCGATTACTTCGAACTCATATTCTTGGAAACTGTTTACGTTTAAGGCTATTAATCTTGCTTAATTGGTGTCTAATGATCAAATTCAATGTAAATCTGAAATATTTGAATTTTCGCTTGGGAAATTGTGTCCATGTGCCCCTTAAAATACTCCAAACAAATTTAGGGAATACCTATTGTTAAAATTTCACAAAAATCAGAAGTAATCTGAAATTTCGATCCCCTTTGCATAAAACTAAACTAAATATAATCCACATTATTGCCCCTTACTGCTGTGTTTGAAAATTCATAGTGATCGGTTAATTGGTTTAGAAGTGAATCCTTTACATATGACTATGCCACAGATATATGTAAACATGGGAAAATTTTAAAGTGATTATTTTAAAATGTCAATTAAAAACTACAATAGGCCAAAGTTTAGTTTTGGGATTCATTTGTGATTCTAAACGAAACGATATTTCTTGAAACCACTAATCTAGAAAATACATTTTAATACCTTTGTAGGTAAATGTCCGAAATTGTTGATAGTTGGAGACTTCTAAAAATAGATGATAGCCAACGCAGTAGAATATTTTAAATTTTATTTTTACCGACTTGCATACTTTTTACACGTGGAAACTGTTTACAAGATGTCTTATTGACAAATAAAACATTGCTGAAAAAATAGTAAAAAATTTTAACAAATGTATTTACTCTACCACTAAGCCCCCCCCCCCAAAAAAAAAACTTTTATGAAATACTTAATCACTTAAGTGTCGATAGAAACACACGGACATCAACATCAAGATAATAATAATAATAATAATAATAATAATAAAAATCTAAGTTTTCACACGTTAAAAGTACATGAGTCAGTAGGAATACTGCGTCAGTTTATAAGCTTGATTTTAGTTTTAGACACTTGTGCATTTTAACATCCTCAAGCAAATTATTTTTCATTTTGCGAGTTTCGTACTCGCAAGTTTTCCTGGTTTTCTAAATTTTCCTGTTAAACTGCACAAGTGTCTTTTTGTTTACGTATCTCGATTGTTAAATATTCTGAACATTTTACCCAGTTTTTAGCTTGTCTGCTAAGTTTTTGAAATTAAAAAATTATTTTACGAGCCCCCCCCCCCACAACCTCCCAATCTTTTAATAGCATATTAAACGTTAACACCGCGGGAGGATAAACATACACGAATGTAGTCATACTTATCAAGTTATAAAGTATCCAGTATAAATGCTAACCTCAATGTTGGTAATTTCAGTAAGATTAGATGATTCTCCCCCCCCCCTTTTTAAAAAATATTTTAAAGTTATGTTTTTATTTTGTAGTAAGAATCTATCGTGTTTATCCGAAACATATGCCATAAAATAATGAAATACTTTTATTGCTACGTGTCAAATTTCGTTTAAATATTTACTCAAGAGTGTATTTATTTAGCCGGGTGTATAACTTGGCCACGCTGAGACCTGAAAGAGGATTGACGTGACCCAGTGAGGAAAAAAAAAAAAAAAAAAAATGCCCCCAGCCAGATGACCTCACTGATATAGCTGACCAGCAGCGTTAGGACAGTACACCCTCCCTCTGACTCTGGCGCCACATGGATTCAGAGAAAAATCATTAATATAATAAAAGCGAAGGGGGGGGGGGGCTAAAAGCAATGGCTTAATTCCTTTGGATTTGGTGACTACAGGGCAGAGATCATGTGACATATATAAAGCTAAAGTTCAGTGATCGTTCAAATCCATTTTTTTTTCTTTTAAAGTTTCCATTGGACATAAAGATATCTGCTTAGTGCTTGTGTATGAGGGAAGAGGATGTTTAGAGGCAACATGGTATTCCCTTCCCCTCATAATTATAGTAGTGCATCTAAAATTGTTCTTTTATTCAATGAGTACATGCGATTTTTTTTTTATGTACTAAAGCCGAAAGTCACTCAATAATAAGTGAGATTTTCAGTTGTATGATGAAGAAACGGTATTTTATCAGGTTGATAAGGAAGTTCTTTTTTATTCAGAAGCAAGTTTTCGAACGGTTGTGCTGTGCATGGATTGGCTTTGACTAAGGCTCTTAATTGATCCCTGTCAACATCCGATGGCCGACCACTATACTCATTATCTTCAAGACTCTTGTCACCACCACAAAATTTCTTAAACCATCATTGTGCTGTGCGTTCAGTAGCGGTTCCTGGGCCAAACACTTCGTTGATATATTTCGGCTATCTTAATTGAAATAAGAAAATTATGTGAATTTGCTTTTTTCCATCTTGTATTCAACGTTCTGAAAAGCGGACTTGATTGTTTTAAAACTATTGTAATTTAAACGATTAGAAATAGCGAAAAACGCTCTTTAAAATGACATATCAAGAAAACTTGTTTGAAAATATATCATTTGAAATTAAAATTATAAATTCCGCAAGAACTTTCTCATCAACCTAATAAAAGGATTGAGAAATTCACAGGACAACATGACAAATATTTGTTGACATTGGACTTGAACACTACCATATTCCTTTTCTTTCTTTTTTTTTTTAAAGAAACTTTGTTCATGGAAGCTTCATTTGATTTTTAGGTACATAGTGGAAGTTAGATGTCTTTGCAGTGTTGCTGAGAAGGTTCGGGGGGGGGGGTAGCTGAACCAGAGCTTATTTGCAAATGTTGCAGATTTTGGGCAATTATGTTAACAGCCGTGAAATCGAACATAAATAAATAGATTACAAATAAATGTTACCAAATACAAGAAAACTTTTCTACATACCTGTATAGTTTTAATCTTAAATTTTTTTGACGTTCTTTTATTCCAATGTAAGATTGCATCTATGTCTGCAAGGCTTTTCAATGAACAATTCATGGCTGCTGTCAGTTTTGTTTTTAATTTGTATATCTTTTAGAAGACAACCGAGAAATAGAAAACTAAAATAAATAAAACAACTAATAACTGTCACCAAATGCATCAAGATCTCATTTTCTACTGACCTGTACATTTTTAACTTATCGAACCTGTTTTAAAGACTTTTATTTCAAAATAAATTTCAGTATTTCAAAGCTTTTTGCCTAACGTCATCAACTTTTTTTCTTTTTTTTTTTATTACATGCCTTCAAGGCACCAATAAAAATTCTAAAATAAAAACAATGGTTTCTTTACAGGTGGCAAGAAAATTAAATTTTTGTGAGTTTAATAAGTTATTTTGCTTATTTTTGATTTCTCGGTTAACATTTCTCAGCCATACAACATTCTGAATGCTTAAAACTACTTATCAAAATGCAGTAACATGCAAGGGTTTGTAAATGCAGCATGGAAAATGGCCTACTAGTAAATCATTTTTTTTATGACATGAAACTGACAAAAATGAATATTTATGAAAAAGCAAAAAATGTTCAGCAACCTGGTTGTTAGAATTAAAAAAAAAAACATAGCATGACACCTTGCTAAATGTAACATCAAAGTGTATAGTATCTGTTCAATTTCAAGAAGCCATCCTCTTAAGGATAGCTGACAGGGACTAGCCTTGCTATTCTTGTATATGCCCGCGCCCCTCTTTGGAAGAAGCTAGTTTCTCCCCACTATAGATTGACCTTTTGTCTTGCTTAAACAAGCAATAATTTTCATACATTTTCAAATTGACTTTGTTAAATAATTTTTTTTTCTACCCTCCATTTGAAAATTTCCAACATTGGGCCAACTTGCAAGATAATTTGGTGTTCCTAAATTTTAAAGATGAGATTTGATAATTCTGACTACTATCCCTATCTTGGTTATGTTTGCAATGCTTCAGCTCATGAAACCTCCAACCTTTTTTGGATGCATTTTTTCAAACTTGGGAACCTGTACAAAATTTGCAACTGAAATGTTTTTTTTTTAATTCAGTGATTTTCAAAAATGACCCCAAAACAAAAACATCTTCAAAAATATTTTGTCCAAGTTGAGACTTTTTTTCTTTTTTCTTTTTTTTTACTTGGGAGTTGCTACTTATCAAGGCCCAAATGCCACTTGAGGATAAGGGCTAATGAATGTAAGGTAGTAGTTTAGTAATCGCTAATGGTGTAAATTGGGTAGAATTTGATTATTTATGAGGACGGTTCAGCAAGAACTTGTTTACGTTGGATTTGAAGGCTACTATGTTGTATTCAACCAGGAAGCAGATCAGCAGAACGGTGTTCTACGGGCAAGTACTTCTGGGAAAGAACCTGTGTTTATGGAATTTGTGTTTAGATTTAGGCACAGAGTGGGAGAAATCATATATAGTGGTTGTAGCTAATAGAGTATATTTTGTGAAATTTTAGCAAGAGGGGACCATAGACTGGAGTTCAGTTGAGCACTTGCCATGCCACGTCTTTTCTCCAGAAAGCATCATGACCAGTAAACTTATATTCTATCATACATAAAAATATGTAAAGGTGATATTTGGCCTGTGTGTGCTGAGAAATCATGTTTTGACAAAAGGCATGCATTAATACTTAGGCTGTGTACCAATGGGCTTACATCTGTAGAACAATAATAATTATCAAATGTACCAAAAGGTCATTTGAATAAAATATTATAAACCTAAGTTTATAAAATTGAGTTTGTATGTTTTAAATTATTAATATGGGAATTGAAAATTATACCGTTTCAATTGAATAAAGAAGGAAGTATTAAAATTAAAGCCCATATTTTGCTCTTAAGGCAGATCCTCCCTCCCTCTTACTGCACTCAAACGCTAATCTTTGCACCCCAATTCATTCCATGTGGAGACACTGATCTTTTAGCTGACCAACATGGGTCACTGGAAGAACACCAAGTTAAGTGCATCTATCTATCCATGTTGTGTGTAGCCTCTCTATGTAGATCTAGTCCCACCATTTCTTTTGTTTCTTTGCTTTATATTCTCTTACATATTAAAGTAATTATCATTAATATCCTATTCATTTATTTTAAAACAAATTAGTTGCTAGAGCAGATAGGTTCTCTCACAGAACTTGAAAGATATTTCTTGTAAATGTTAGAGGGGAATCTATCACCAATCCTCTGCTTATGTAGAATAGAGAAAAAGTAAGATACTCAATATCTTCATCCATGCGGGGGAGCAGAAGTACCTGGTGTAGAAACTAGGCGCATAGTTACCCTTCTAGGTGTGATGGGCTCGTAGATCTTGTCATATCAGCCATCTAAGAGAAAAAAAAAACTCTGATAATAAAACTGGGGGAAGGAGGCCTCCTCAGTCATACGACAACCTTCCTAGATCTGGTAACTCTAACAAATTCCCAATTTGAAAATCTAACATGCTTAAGGAGTAGATAGGCTCTGCCTATCGCCAGCTTTCACACTCCTTTTTCTATTAGATAGGTGCAGAAGTACAATACCAGGGACTTACTTCAGCCACCCTGTGCTTGGCCTTGTTTCCTGACTAGGACACTGAACGTTGTTCCCCTATTCCCTATTTTAAACTTTTCTCTTTCTCTCAGAAACTAAGCAAATGGAGTTTGCTTGCATGCCACTTGTGCTCACTGGACTTGTTTGGGCCAGTCTTGTTTGAGAGGTTGAGAGTACCTGATTGACAGTTTGTCTGGCTGCTGTTTCTGACTGACAGTACAGGAGCCCTAACTCTTTGGTAGTGCTTAGAGCAGCTGCTCTATCATCAATTGTATAATATCAGGATAGTTGTGGTGCTTTGTCGCACATGGAAAGGGACTCTGCTACTATCTATGGTGGGCTTTCACAAGGCCACAACTTTCTAGACAGGACTTGGCTAATGGACCACTGTGTATGTATATTTGGCATCAAAACCGGCCCATTTTGCTCAACACTCTTCCCCTAACCTGACATTAAACAAAAACGTAATGAAATGACAACACAAACAAATATGATAAAACCAGACAACCATCCAAACAAAACCAATTCGCCTCCACCCTTGGGGCTCACTTTCACAAATATCCGTGGGCTTAGAGGTAATCTAGATGATGTAGAGTCTTACTTTTTCGTAAACTCCCCAGATATCTTAGCATTAAGTGAAACAAACTTACACTCTGTAATCCTCTCTAACTACTTTAACATGACAGGATACTTCCCTCTTTGCCGTAAAGACTCTGATAGATATATGCACGAGCTTGGAGTCTATATCCGTAGCACCCTCCTTTTAATTAGAGAGAAAAATCTTGAATTGGATGACCAGGCTTTTATGTGCTTTCAACTAACATTTCATCACTGCGTTAGTCACTTATATTTTCTCTACCATTCTCCCTCAAGTCAGGATTGTACCCTAATCAATCGTGTCTCTAATAGTATAGATGCATCACTCTCCTTAAATAGTAACGCCCAAGTACATGTTTGGTGACTTTAATGTCCACCATAAAAATTGGCTTGGTTTCTTAGGTTACACAGATGCAGCTGGATGCTCCACTTATAGCTTCTCTATAGCTCATTCCCTCACACAGACAGTAATGTTCCCAATCCGCCTACCAGATCGTGAACCTTGGCAGGCTTCACTTCTAGACCTCTTTCTCACCACAGTACCTGAGGATTGCATGACTAATGCCCACTGTTCACTTGGAAATGCAGACCACCTAGTGGTATTAGTTGACATCACATTTAAATCTCAACCTGAAGGTGAGGAATCATTGCTCAAAACAACAAGGTACTACGACAGGGCTGACTGGGAAACCATTAGAGAACACATCCGAGATGCCCCATGGACCGATATCTTCTCTCTTCCTGCTGAACAGAGTGCCAATGAGACAACTGAATGGTGCAAAGTAGGCATTGAAGTGCATGTTCCCACACTGAAGTATTATAGCAAGCCCCACTCACCTTCATGGTTCACTGCAGATTATGCAGCTGCTATTGTACAGACAACATGCATTTTGCCAGTTTGTACGTCATAAGTCAAATACAAATAGGCAAAAATTCGTAGATGCTAGAAATCATTGTAAGAAAGAAATAGTAACAGCCAAAAGAAAGCATGCTGAAATAATCAGGGAACGCATAGAATCACAAAAAATAGGAACTCATGATTTCTGAAAAATCTATAATAGTGTAGTGAATAAAGAGCAATCAGTAATTCCTCCACTGAACAACAACCAGAACGTTGCATGCATGGCAATGGAGAAGGCGAAACTGCTTGCCTGGCGATTCTCCAACTCCATTTTAGAGCCAACAAACAACTCCCTCCCAAATTTCCCTATGCAAACTAAAGCCACATTAGATGATATAAAAATCACCCCTTCTCATGCCTGCAATATCATAAAAAACTTAGACACCTCAAAAGCATGGGGGCCTGATCTCATCTCTGCTATACTAATTAAGAAATGTTCAGCCAAGCTAGCCCCCATACTTTCCAAGCTCTAGACTAAATGCCTTGCTGAATCTTGCTTCCCTAATAGCTGGAAGATGGCCTCTGTGGTACCAGTGTACAAGAATTCTGGTGAAAGAACAGACCCTCTCAATTATCACTCCATTAGTCACCTCCTCCTCTTCGCTAAAATTTTTGAGACCGTAATTAATTAAGCACTAGTTCACCACCTCATAAAAGCAAATCTTCTTTCTATCAAACAGTATGGATTCAGGCAATGTTGTTCTACTGCAGATATTTAAAGTCATCTCTGAACGCATTTACCATTTACTCGATAAGGCAGACGAAGCCAGGGCTGTAGCCCTTGATATAGCCAAGGCCTTTGATAAAGTCTGGCACAAAGGGCTGCTAATGAAAATTAAATCGTACGGTATAAGTGGAGTATACTAAATATAATTAGATGCTTAGACAATAGAAGCTTACAGGTTGTCATTCATGGACGTACATCAAAACAGCATAACATTAATGTGGGAATGCCTCAGGTCAATCCTTAGACCATTATTATTCCTGATATTCATAAACGACTTCCTTGATGATATTGTGTCCGAGATGGGTATATTTTCTGATTATACAACGCTTTATAACATGCATGAGGGAAGAACAGATGTACATAAATCCAAGACAATGGCAGAATCGTTAAAAAATGACCTCCAGACCATAGTGGAATGGGTCCGCAAATGGATGGTTACATTTAATGCTAGTAAAACTAAGCTGCTTTCCTTTAATAATTACAAGACGCCTCTCCAACTGCCTGTATCCCTGACAAATAACACCCTACCTGAGAATTCCAACTTCAAACTCCTCGACCTAACATTTGCGGGCAATATGAGCTGGAACAAATACATAGAGGACATTGCAAAGACTGCTGCAAAGAAGGTGGGTTCCCTCTATCAAGCTAGAAGACTACTCCCACCTGAGAGTATCCTGTACCTCTACAAGGCCACTATTTGCCCATGTATGGAGTATTGTTGTCACATCTGGGCTGGTGCATCTACCACGAGTCTCTACCCCTTGGATAGGTTAAAAAAAGTTGTCAATCTAAACAATCCCACTTTATCAACTAAGCTCCAGCCTTTGTCCCATCGCCGCAATGTTGCATCTCTGTGCCTGTTTTACAAATATTTTAATGGAATGTGTTCTGATGAACTCATTGCACTTGTACCCTCTCGACGTACATATCCCCGACAAACTCGCTTAGCAACAAAATCACACCCTTTCACTGCTGATGTCCCTAAATGCCAGAAAGCTTTCTATTCTAATAGTTTATTCCCTCGCTAGACTTTGAAATTCTCTTCCTGCTTCCTTGGCTGTACTGATATGCAGAATTTTAAATGTAACATTAACAAATATCTTGTTAATCTTTCCTAAACATGGCCTCAAATAGTAGCCCCGTACATCCAAGTGGCAATATGTTTGTAAGGGGTGAACATAAGTAAAAAAACAAAAAAAAACCTGACAAGCGCTTGTGTATAAAAGCAACAGATTTGGAATTGTCAGATAGAAAAGTTAAAGCTATGATGTTTTTAAGGTCATTTTCAGCAAAAGGTTATGCAGGTATAATTGAAGTAAAGTCGGTTCAGTGAATTACATTGGATGATCAAAATGCTCTTGGGGTGTGGTTTCGGTGACAATACCATCCCAGAAGGGGCGTTTCAGGTGATCACAAATGCTTATATAATAACAACCAAAAAGGATATCGTTGGTTGACAATTGGGCTGAGAAGAATCAAACCATTGAATTCCCCTATGTGCATCTCCCTCCTACATACATATACCATATATTTTTATATGTCAGCATTCTTTTAAACACGGCGAAAATGCAATAGTGCGATGTAATGTCCATTAAAAGTACAGCTTTAAAAACATTGAAAAAAAGTGAAGAGTCTGATGTGGCTGACAACAAGGAGGGAAAAAGAAAACCATCTGCCTTTCATCATATCCATTTTATCATCTTGTTACTATTGGTGTTATTTCATTTTCAACCTTGTATTATACATGCAGCAATCAAGTTGCCAAAATCATTAAATACTAAAGTTGGCAAATTATCCTAGCTTGTTGCTGGTTTTTCTTTTGAGTGAACAGTTCTGTGTGATCCTTCCAGGCTGAGAACTTAACATCTTGTAATCAAATCTTTTATATTTTCAAAAGGAATAACTCAGGGCAAAACTGATGGAAGACACGAGATGTATTGAATTTGATCTTGCCTTCTAAAGTGCAAATCAGTAAGGGCGAAGACAAAGAGAGATTGATAATCACTGTTTAATCATGTTGTCAACCCATTTCACTTACACATCCGACTGCACAACCTGCTTCTTTATGCTGCCTTTGTTGCTATCAGCCTCTCACGCAGTCATGTGCTAGATAATATATTCTTAGTTTAGTTAATTTCACTTTAGAACAGTGAGTTGACCTCTGCTGACTTTTCACCTGTTCTGCTTCCTGTTATTTTGTAAGCATTTGTTAATCCAGCCTTAACTAAAATATACACTAGTTGATCTATCTGTTCAATATTTAATATTATGCTGTGTGCAGGAAAGGTTCGGTACCATATAATGCAATCTGTGTATATAGGTCTATAAAAGGTATATCTTTTAAAAATTTGCACCAGACCACAGCTATAATAATAGCTATCACACACAAGTCAGTTTGATGTGCAAAAATGGGTAAATATAGGGAAATTCCTGTTGATTTCAACTTATAATGATTCATTTATTTAGGATTATTTTGATAAAATTTGGATGTTTTCCTTTTGTGTTAAAATTTTTTTTTAATCCTTTCCAGATTACTCTGGGTTAGATTACTATTTTCACTGATGGACGATTTATTTTTTAATATTAGTGTTTTACAACTTAATGTGCATGATATTGTATTTCTAAACATATAAAAAGTTTCATTTTATAAAAAAAGGGGTTACGTGTTAATATGGTAGGTTTAATATAGTGTTTTAAAGTTGCGTCTCACAAAAATAAATCCAAGTTAAAACTATTTCTCTCTGATCAAATTCTATGCCCATCTGTTTTTACATGGTCCAAATCCAAGTTATTTCTGGTGATTTACTCTTAAAAAAAAAACTAGCATGATCACTACTGTGCGATTAATCATTATGATGATTAAATATATTAGTTGCTTAAATGAATCTTATGAACAGTCCAAGTTGTACTTTCATATCATTTTTGTACATTTTTGAAGAGATAATTGCATAATGTTAAGACTGTCTTAATCTCAACTATTACTTCTATTATGATTAATTTTCATTTACTATAAGATATTACATTCATCAGTTGTTTAAAATATCTTTTGTTATAGATTGTGAAATTCATCTTCTGAATCACACAAGATGGCAAATTTTCCAATTTCCAACAAACTTTGAACTCTGGCTAATTGATACTATTTATATTTTCAAAAATCTGTGCCCATGTTAAAAAGTTTTAGATGTAATAAAAATTTTGGTTTTAGAGGTGGTTAGTTAACTGCAAATCTTAACATTCTAAGGTGAAGTTGGACAATGACCCTCTCAAAAGACTTCTTTTGTTTTGCTGTGAATATGTTGAGTGCTTGCAGATTTAGCTCTACCATTAGGATAAAATTAGCGTGGAGTGAGTTCCACAAACTATTCCCAGTTTTGACATTATGATCTGTTATTCTCACTACTATGGCGAGAATATATAGCAGTTTTATAGAGGTCAATGCTCGACCGCCATATAGTTCTTACAAAGCAATGATGAAATGGATATGCAGTGTCTAATCAGATCAGACCCAGTCTTTCAGCTTTGATGCACTGTTGCCAAAGCTGAATATGCCAAAGCTTGATGAGCTCCTGCTGATCAGTCAGCTCATATGTCGATTTGTGCATTTTGAAAGGAGGTATTCTTGGATAAGAAAATGCAGAAATCTTAAGATAAAAGAAAAGTTGAATGTAAACCGTCAAAAAGTGTTTTACATAAAGGAATTGATCTTCAAGACCACCAAGCTTAAAAACTGGGATTGCAGACTGCTAGAAAACCTTGGAACCCTATCATTGTGAGACAAAGTAAAAGTTATAGATAGGACTATAGTTGGTTTGTTTGGTTTATTTTTGTATTATTTATTGCTGAATCCAGTAATTTGGGAAAAAGTTTTTATGCTTCAAGTTCTATACATCTTCAAATATTTATTCATAGTATTTCGTTTGGTTGTTTTATTGAGAAATTTTTGTTTTTGACTTCACAGAACATGGTTGAGTTTTGCAATGGGAATGGAAAAAACTAAAACATCAATGTTTGGTGTATTTTAGGTCAGAAAGTCAGTATCTTCAGACAGCCTGCCTTTGTAGCACCAGAGACAGAACTATAGCGTAAAACCTCACAAAAAAGCAGCACATATGTTAAGCAACAATTATTAGATCTAGTATAGCATTAAATACAATATTGGAACCACTTATTTTAGGTAGTAAACTAGGATAAAATTTAAATAATTATTGTATTTGTTTTAAAATTTATTTTACATTCGTATTTAGTAGCTGGCGCTTAAAAATTGACTCTCAAACTAACATACATTTGACCAGGTCTTTATTTGTTCTCCTTTCTCTTGTCTAGAAGTGTAAGCTATGCTTCGTTTCAGAACAGTTTCCGATGGTTCGTTGTTCGACACAAGTCCTGAGAGGTGACTGGTTTGCAGTAGACAGAACAGTTTCCGATGGTTCGTTGTTCTACACAAGTCCCGAGAGGTGACTGGTTTGCAGTAGACAGTTCCACAGAGCAAAAGATTCTTACCGTGTCGAGACGGAAAAAAAAACGTGTGAAATTACTACAGAAAAGGTTTAATATTTATGGAGCAATTTTGGTTTCTGATTGGTTGGTAGCAGAGCATGAATTAATTTGATTTGTCAGTTCCTAGCAGCATTGTTTATAAATAGAATCGGCTGACTGTGTGGGATCATACCCCATTATGAATCAAAAATATTGCAACATCTTATCAACATCATATTTGTGTTAGTCTGTTTTACATGCTGGCATGTGTTGGACAACTCTTAAGTTAGGTTGGAAGTCAATTTCTAAGAGCGGTCCAACATATGGCAGCCTATAAAACAGATGTTACACCAAATATGATGCAAAAGAGATAAAAAATATTTGGCAGAGATGAGTTAATTTGGAAATCAGTTTCTATCTAGCCAGGTTTTTATTTATCCCTCTTTCTCTCAAGTCCCTTTTTTATCATTTCCTCCCATGTTTTCTTTGGTTTTCTATAAAGTGAACCTGCCACCTCAACTGATCTACATCTACTCACTCAAGAACTCTCATCCATTCTTTCAATATGATCATACCATCAGTCGCTTGTTTTGTACACATCTGCCTATATTGTCCAACTTTTATCTTTTTTTTATATCATTCTCATATCATTTATCTTCACCCAACATGTCCTCGATCCTCACTGGGCAAATTTCATTTCACATGTTTGCAATCACACAAACCAAGTTCTCTCTGTGCTCCAATGTTTCACTCTCCAAGTATACTTTATATACCTTTGATTTGTTTGTGGAACATATTACCACAGAGCTGCTTCCCAGCTGACTGTAGTATGGTTGCTTCAAGTCCAGTGTTAACAAATTCTTGTTAAGCTGTCCTTAAATAGTCTGATTTCTAGACAGTTGCAAACATTGTTTCCAATCCTGACCAGCGTCTTTACTGGACAATCTATACTAAACTCCCTGAACAGTGCTTCTAAGACAAATCAAAAGCAATAGACTTTGTACAGTTCCCTGGTGCACTTCCACTTTAATCTTAAAACTCTCACTAAATATGCTGTCAATTCTAACTTAATTTTGAGCATCTCTGTACATTGCTTGAACAACCTTGACTAATCACTCACTTACCCTAATGCCCACCATACATCTTCTGGCAAAAAAGCTTGTGCCATTTATTGAAGAAGATAGGGGTAGTGGAGTATACCGGTATGAATATATTTTATCAGGACAATGGTGGGTATGCAAATGATTTGTTTTCTTAGCCAACAGAAGTTTCAAACTAAATAAAAACTGATGATATCATATGAGAGCCCTCAGCTGCAAAGCCAACAGTCTAGACCATTGTTGAGATGGCTTGTTCACTGTTGATGGAGGTATGGCTTTGGTCCTAGCTGACAAATGACCTAGGTTGGTCCACCGAATATCTACTCACATCTTAAGGCTTAGTCTTCCGGTATTTATTGAGATTGGAATAGTCTATTGGTAGGTAACATAGGTTAGTTCTGCCACAACAGGGTATAGGTAAATAAAATACAGTTAGTCGTCAAAATTAATAAAATATATATTGACTTCATGCTGTAACACTTATAAATGACTCAACTTTACTCTCGAGCTGGAGCTTCTCCAATATCAAGTTCAAAGTCGTTAATAAATCTTTATAACATGAAACTGATTGATATGACATAATACACTATGTATTTTGTCTCTTACCATGGTAATTGAGCACTGGTTAATTTTTCTATGAAAAATATGAGTGATAAACAACTGAAGATTCTGTCAAGATGAAGCAAATACGTGTGTGGATAATAATTAAATATTTATTCTAAGATAATTATTTATAACCCCTTTTTGGCTGTGCTCTGTAAAAGAAACAATATAAGCTGTTTAATCTAAGCTAAAATGCAAGTTCCTATCTGTGTTTCTTGAACCCTTAAGACGGCTGAATCACCTGATTTGATGTGCAGGGGGGGGGGGGCAAAGGCGAGCAGAGCCTCCATATCAGGAAATCTGTCTTTTTTAGCAGAAGTCGCCTTCAACTCTATTTGTTGCATAACAGTTGGAATTGGTCTCGTCGGTTAGAGCACTTAGATTTGAGTTAAAGACGACTTGTGTTAGATTGGGTTTGAATTGTTAGAGTAGTTTGAACAATTGTTTCCACACTGAAGATTCCATTTGGATGAAACACGTGGATAATTAAATATTTACATTTAAATAATCATCGGTTTGTTTCATCTTTTAAAGGCACATTGGCATGAATCTACACCTGGTCTATCTATCGTTTGGTTTGAACCTACGAGGTTGAGTTTTGTAACCCAACGTTGTTAATCCAGTGTTGTTAGCAGTAGATAAATTATATACATAAGATGTGTAAATACTATTTCTATAAGTCAATACCATTAATTATATTTAAAGGGAGGAAACTTTTGTATAAAACATATATTCCACTTAACATACTACTTGTTTCTCCACTTCTGATGCTTCTCACTCTGTTACTCAATAGTGATTGCTTCATGTCCATTTGCATCTTGCGTTTTTTATTTTTTTTTTGCAAAATACCCACAAGAGGCTTCTCAAAAGGAAATTGACATTATCTACTCAGCTTGCCTACATGAAATTAAAAAAAAAAAAAAAATGAAGCGTTTTAGACAAAGTTCACCATATTTATGAAATTAAAAACTTCTCGACCCATTGCCTCATTACAGTCAAAACAGCTGCTAAGTGTTTGCTTGACCGGTATTTTGATCTTCTTAGAACAGTGAAAATGAGGATTAAACCAAAGAAAAGTCGAAGTTTGTCAATCATTAAAGGTTCTGTAAGGCAAATTCACTTCAATGTCGGGGAGGATATTGTGCCGGCAGTTAAAGAAATTCCTGTGAAGAGTCTAGGACGCCTTTACGAAATTCCACTAACAGACAGACATCGGGGTATGGAATTGCAAAACATGGCCCTGAAGGGACTTGAGGCAATAAATAAAACTTTTTTGCCGGGAAAGATGAAAGCTTGGTGCTATCAATATGGATTAGTATCCAGTCTTTCGTGGCCCATGCAAATTTATGAAATAGCACTATCTCGTATTGAACGGATAGAACAACACGCAAATAAATATCTACGTAAATGGCTTGGAGTCCCCCCCTGTTTTTCTAAAATAGGGTTATACATGAATTCTGGTAGCCTCCAACTTCCTTTGTCCTCATTGGTAGAAGAATTCAAAGTTGGAAAGGTGCGTCTTCAAATGATGAATTTGTCCGGGAAGCACATCCAACTGTAAAAGCTGGCACCAAGTGGTCAGTTACAAAAACAATTGAAGAAGCAGAATCCAGTCTTCGAACTAAGGAAATCATGGGTCTTGTTCAGGTTGACAGGGCTGGTTTAGGATCCACAAATTATGAGCCATTTTCCAAAATGGGCATTAAAGATAAGAGAAAAATGGTGACCGAGGAAATAAAAATGTTTGAGGAGGAAAAATAAAAGCTACTGCTGTTACTCAAGCCAAGCAATGTGCGTGGACAACATGGAGTGATATTGAGCCAGTTAAATTATCATGGAACACCTTAATCAAAATGGAACCACTGGCGATATCATACCTTTTGAGGTCTACATATGACCTACTGCCATGCGCATCGAATCTCAAACAATGGGGATATATAGATTCTGATCTATGCACTATATGTCAAAAAGAGCGCGGTACCTTACGTCACGTCTTGTCTGCATGCTCAAAATCCCTCCCAATGTTTACATGGCGACACAACCAGGTTCTAGAAGTGCTGGTTGAGATAATATCATCCCAGTGTATATTAGCTAACAAACAGCCTGTAACAACTAATGAACCCAGGGTTCAATTTTGCCAGGAAGGCAAATGTCCATCAAAGAGGAAAAATAAATTGAATCCCAATATGAAGTTATTGAATGGGGCAAAGGATTGGAAAGTTTCAGCAGATCTGAAGACATCTTTGAAATTTCCAGTGCACATCATCCAAACAGAAAAGCGGCCTGATATTTTGCTCTGGTCTGACTTTAAAAAGAGTATATTTTTAATCGAGCTAACTGTCCCTTGGGAAGAAAATTTCTCAGAGGCTCATGAACGAAAGAAAGATCGGTACGAATGCGTGCGTGCCGAGTGTATAGAAAAGGGATGGATGTGCAATGTGATGCCTATCGAGGTTGGATGTCGAGGATTTTTAGGACACTCCACCATTTCGCTTCTTTTGAAAATAGGCGTCACTGAAAGGGATTTTAAAAAACAAAAATGTCGCCTGCAAACAATTGTTAGACAGGCGTCATGCTGGATCTGGCGCAATTCGAAGACATTTGCAAAGAGAGCATAATATTGTCCACTTCCGTTCTCGGGCTGCTCTGGAAAAAAAGAAAAAGAGAGAGGGAGGAAAAAAGAAAAAAAGGGGGAGAAGAAAAAAGGAAAGAAAAAGAGGGAAAAGGAAGGGAAAAAAGGGAAAATTAAAGAGAAAAATAAATAAAAATTTGAATTAAAATTAAAAAGTTAAAAATGAAAAAAGTTAAAAACAGCGTTTTTCCTCTGCTTGAATATGCCAGGTAATTTTTTTTTTTTATCCTATTTATTGCTTTGCCCAGCAGCAATAGCTGCTGGTGGCGCCAGGGGTGGCAGTCCCGCTTTAGCCACCGAAACTGTGTCATCACCTCTGGTTAGCGGCTGATGAGGGCAAAGTAAAAGCACATGTGGTCACATGTTGTATGTAGAATATGGAAGCCTCCGTTCAGTCTCAAAAAACGATAGATACCCCCTGTAAGGGTAGCTGCGTATGTAATTATGAGGCAAAGGTTACACAATCTCCAACCACACCTCTCCTGAATCTACACGGCTTGAGTCAAGTGGCAAGGAGAAATGCTAGAGACTGGAAACAATGCCAAGATAAGCGGAGAGCACATACAGCACTTGGAATTCCCAAATAGTCACCCATTTTAGTACTGACCAGGCTCAACGTTGCTTAACTTTTATGATCTAAAGGGATCGGTGTGTCAACATGATTATGCCATGCAGTCTAATATATTTGCGACAATTTAGCATTGGCAGACTAAAGTCCAAATCACTTTACAAATGTTTGGTCATATTGCAGTCTTAAATCAACAACAATCTGTGCAGTTTCATGTTTACTTGCCAGAATAATTGAGGCCTCAGAATCATATGATACTAAGCGTCACTTTAAAAAAAATGTCGGCAAACAGGTTCAAAATTTCACGACTTTGTAACTCGTGTATCTTGGGAACTAATAGATATTCTTTTGGGATTTGTTATAAACTGTAACACCTAAACTATCACACGTCATATTTAACATCGATGATAGTTGTGATGTAATGATTATTGTGAGAATGGTGGCAATGAAATGTGTTATCATTGCCTGTAAACATAGTAATAAAGTTAAAGAAACAAGACAAGTTTTACTGCACTTACAAAGCTTCTTAGTAATTCTGCACTGATGTTGGTGTCAATGAATGTGGTGTGATCACCAGCATCATCAGATTCTTTTCGGCAGTTTATTCCCAGTCTTGAAGTTCATTTTGTTCATTTAGAACACCATGGAGATAAGAGGCATGTGCAGGAGGCAAAGGCAAGCAGAGCCTCCATATCAGGAAATCTGTCTTTTTTAGCAGAAGTCGCCTTCATAAACATTGGATTTTAACCCAACTGACCCCTGTTGGTGTTTCTTGAAAATGTGTAGATGTTGGGGTAGATCATACAACCAGTCTACTCTAAAGTAACTATTTTATCATTGGACAAAAAAGAACTACTAACCATGAAGCCTCTTACCTAGAGTGGACATTAATTCTGTAAAGTTATGAGTGATAGTATCTGGCTGTATGAGCCCCCTTTTTAAAGAGGTAATCATTTTTTTTTTTTTTAAATGGCCCAGCCGATTTCTTAAGATATTTCTCCTCACCTACCTGTCATCTGCAGCTTGCATCTATGTATGTCACTAAACATGCAGCATTGCACATGTTTGCAAGTATCTTCCGTGATGCCGCCTTTCCACCAAGCTGATAGCTATGCAGAAGGAACTGGGCACTTCAAAATAGTGATGAAATCTCCAGCGCAATTTTAAGTAAATTTTCTATCCCTTTCATCTCTCTGCCTATCTGCACAGTGATGGATTGAAAATTTTTATTTTATCCAATAGTGCTATGTTTTTTGGGTTTTTTTTTTTTTTACTAAGAAAGCCACATGGATATGTCTTGCACATTGTGATTTTGGTGGCTGGACAACTCAAAACAGCAGACCCAAAAAGTGCAATTTCTAACTTTAGAATTTGTAAACATATTAGTGGTTTGATTGTAAAAGTTAGAAATGCGAGTTTCTGCTTTTTATCGGATTATTTTTTTCTTTTTATGTGTGTACGTATGTTTGTTTATACGGTATAATCACATTGACACACCGATTCTTGTCAGATTATTGAAGTTAAGCAATGTTGAGCCTGGCTAGTAACAGATGGTTGACCATTTGGGAATTCTAGGTGTATGCACTCTCTGCTTATCTCGGCATTGTTTCTAGTCATCCTGAACCTCCATTTGCCACTAGTATTTAACAACGCTGACTTGGGAAAAATATGGTTGGAGATTGTGCAACTCTTGCCACAAAAATCCCATGTCCAGGTACCCTTACAGTGGGTATCCATAATCTGTCAAGACGGAAACTATTACTCTTATATACACACACACACACACACACACACACACACACATATATTAAAAAGATGAGGAATAAGTTACAAAGAACTTTATATCATGAGATTGATAGGGAACGGAAATGAAAAAAAAATGGGAAAATAACCTTTTTAGACTATGGCATTTCACTATCTTTTTAATTTCTAAGCTAAATGTTAAGTTGCTTTTATTTCTATACCCTTATTTTTGTATAATGCTGATTTTTCTCCTTTTTGATAAGCATTTAGCTTTGAAACGCCATGGCCTATAGAGGTCCTTTTTCCATTTTCTTCTCATCTTCGTTCCTTATTGATCTGATGATATAATAAAATTCTATGTAATTTATTTTATTCCTCATCTTTTTAATTTAATTGATGAATTGCTTCTTTTAATCAAGCAGAGCTTTTACTATCTTGATAGGTTTGCTTTATTAAGGACTAGCGGGGGCGCCCAGCCTTGCCAGGAAGTAATATATGCTTAAATATATCTTAATTCGTGCAGATTTCATATTTATTATTACAGTATATTATAGTGTTCCTAATATATAGAACTGATTTCAACTTAAAAAAAAAAAAAGAATGCCTTGAGTGCCATCAGCTAGAATTGAAACCAAAACATTTAGCAGTCTAGCTGCGTTCTCTACCATCTGAGCTATTACCAGATAAATAAGATTCAAAATAAAACTACTTTAAGCTACATTTGAATTTGCGCATGCGCAGAAATAGAAATATATCAGCAAGTTGAAATGAACAGTTTGCATTTCAACTTGCTGACATATTTTCTGTATGCGTTATTCATCCATCCAAGCAAGATTTTATTCGTTATAAACGATCCTTGATGTATGATCACTATATCCTGTTAATTTCAGTCTTATGTGGTGAGTAGTTTAAGAGTTTATCAATTAAATATTTAGACACACACACACATACATAATCTACTGTTTTATTTATATAGATAATTTGCTTTTCAAGTTCATTTATTGTGTATGTATATATATATATATATATATATACACACTTGGATTTATATTCAGATACACGTTTTAAGTGGTCACTACACAGACATGACAATGTTTCATTCAGTCAGTAATGACCTCATCAGGTGACACAAGTTCTTTCCTCTGAAGGGTTTTGTTCTTGATTAAGTCATTAGTTATTCATAAATGACTGACCAAAACATTGTCATGTCTATGTAATGACCATGTAAAATGTTTATCTGAATATAAATAACAGTATATTGTGCTCTTTTTTATTGGGCACTGTTAATAACCTTGTTAATTCATTGGTTTTCATTTTTGAATATTTTTAATCTGAAATATATAAAACTTTGTCTATGAGTTTGAGTCTATTTTTATGAAATTTCACACAATGGAACTTCATGTGCCTGGTAGTGTTCTTAGATGGGTTTTGTATCGAAATGTCTTCGATAAGTATCGATAATTGAAATAATCCGATGAAAGAAGAAACAGGCGATTTGAACCGAAATTAACACCTTACATAACCTAACATCATAAGTGCATTTGAGAAGTTTTATTACCACGCAAGCCGAAAGGCCCGACATATGTAATCAACAGTAGGTTCTTTAATATGACAGGGGTACGTTTGAAATGAATGTTTCTGGTTAGAGCACAATTGAAGTATGATACTTGATTTTTTTGCATTTTGAACTTTTAGATCCAGTTCAAACAGACAGAAGTTTATAAAAGCTAGAAGTAATTGTAAGAGAGAAATAGCAACAGCTAAGACAGAATACTGAAACCATCAGAAAACGTATTGAAGCACAAAAATTAGGAACCTATGATTTTTGGAAAATTTACAACAGTGTAGTAAATAATGGGCAGTAACAATTCCTCCACTATCAAACAATCATGAGGTTATCTGCACGGCAACCGAGAAGGCTAACATGTTTGCCTCAAACTCCACATTCGATCTGGCAAACCACTCCTTCTCTGACTTTCCTTTGCAAACAGAAGCCACACTAGATGATCTGAAAATCACCCCTTCTCAGGTACATGGTATCATAAAAAACCTACACACCTCAAAAGCATGTGAACCCGATCTCATCCCGGCTGTGCTATTAAAAAATTGCTTTGCTGAGGTTGCTCCAGTTCTCTCCAAACTTTACAACAAATGGCTTAACGAATCTTGCTTTCCTGACTGCTGGAAAACCGCTCTGTGGTATCAGTTTTCAAGAATTCTGGCAAAAGAACTGACCCATTAAATTATCGCCCCATTAGCCTCCTCCCATTTTTCGCCAAAATATTTGAATCCATAATTAACCAAGCTCCAGTTCATCACCTTACAGCTGCTAAACTTTTGACTGACAATTAATATGGATTTAGGCAAGCCTGTTCCACAGCTGATATCTTAACTGTAATCTCTGAACGTATATACCATTCACTGGACAAAGCAGTGGAGGTTAGAGCGGTAGCCCTTGATATATATAAGGCTTTTGACAAGGTATGGCACAATGGTCTTCTAAAGACATCAGATCATATGGTATCACTAGAAGAATACATAATGTAATTAAATCCTTCTTAAGAGAAAAATCCAGGTTGTCCTCGACGGTCGTACATCTAAACAATATGATATAAATGCGGGAGTACCTCAGGGATCTATCCTGGAACCTTTATTATTCCTGATATTCATAAATGATCTTCCTGATAAAATTGTTTTGGAGATGGGTATATTTGCTGATGACACCACTCTCTATAACAGGCACGAGGGGAAAACAAATGAACACATATCTAAAGAAATGGCAGAAACACTAGATGAAGACCTTCAATCTGTAGTGGAATGGGGGACAAAACTGGATGGTCACATTCAATGCTGTCAAGACTAAGCTTATTTCCTTCAATAATTACAAGAAACCTTCTCTACCACCAATAGCAATGGCCAAAAACACATTATCTGAAAGTACTTCCTTTAAACTCCTCGGCCTAACATTCACAGGAAACATGAACTGGAATAGATACATTGAGAGCATTGCCAAGGCTGCTGCGAAGAAGGTGGGCTCTCTCTACCATGCTCGAAATCTCCTTACACCTGAAAGTATCTTGTACCCCTATAAGGCCACTATTCACTCATGTATGGAATACGGTTGTCACATTTGGGCTGATGCATCTGTTACTTGTCTCTCACTCCTGGACAAGGTTCAAAAGAGTCACCAACCTGATAGGTCCTGAACTGTCATCTAGGCTTCAGCCTCTGTCCCATCAACGAAATGTTGCATCCCTCTGCCTGTTCTACAAGTACTTTAATGGTGAATGCTCTGACAAATTACAAGCACTTGTACCCCCTCAACATAAATACACCCGACAAACCCGACAAGCAGCTAAATCCCGCCCCTACATAGTGGAGATCCCTAGGTGTAAGAAAGCCTTCTACTCCAATAGTTTCTTCCCCAGAATTGCTAAACTTTGAAATTCCCTTCCAAGATTCTGCTTTCCCAACTGTACTGATGTGCAGAAGTTCAAGTGTAATGTGAACAGACATGACTGTAATAAATTGCAGTTTCACTTAATGCCATAACCAGCAAATTTTAGCATTGCTACACATATAATTTGCTGATTTCTTTCTGTCCTCTGATGAGAAGAATAGGATTCTTTGAAACTCTGCGGAATAAGGACTTTGTAAATTGTTTTTTGGAGTATTCAGTCGAACAATAAATTTTGATTGTAAAGTTCAACTTAGTTTTAATTTTCTTTCTTTTATAATAAGCGCTATTCTATTTATATTAGATTGAAGTTTACCATTGCTTATATAAGGTAAACACTACATCCTTTTGATTTCATTACTAATATATATATAATGGGTAAAATAGCTAGAGCTTTAGATCCTTATTTTTTCTCTTACTTTTTTTCTTTTTTCTACCTCTGTCATATTTTGTCTTGCCTTTCTTCTCTCTTAAAATACTTCAAATAATTTGGGGTGGGGGGCATCAATAAATATCTTCCTAAGTCTTTTAAAACAGACTTTCAGTATGAAAAAAAATATTGTAGATTAACTCCCTTCACATTTGGTAAGTTGTGACATTTATTCTGAACAGGTAAACCATAAGAAGTTTCGAGGGAATATCAAATTCACATTTGGTCCCCAATCAGCATGTGTATCCCAGTCAGTCATACAGAACCTAGTATTTCCAAATAGTCACCTATCGATTACTAAATAACCAGGTTTGGCATCGTTTAATTTTGGTAATCTAATAAGAACTGATGTGTCGATGGGAGTATGGCGTATATTTTCCGACTTTAAAGTTGAAAAATATATGCTGTATTCCCATAGAGGAAATACATTTATCACCTCGGATTGCAGTGATGGTCAGAGAAATAGTCTTTTCTATTAAGCCTTAATTTCCAAATATTTCTTCCAAACGGTTTGGTTTAGAATTGAATCTTAATGGTTCCGTTTTCAATTTTAGAATAGTGTTTCTTTTTTTTTTTTTTTTTTTTAATCCTCTAAGAATAATTATCCAGACAAACTATCTTATCATAATTGTTATTTTTCAATGATTTTGCTGGAAATCTTAGTCAAACTTTGCAAGAGCCTCAGTATATTTTGTCTGTCTCTGTTTCAAAATTTCTTAACCATTCAATATTTACATCTTTCTTCCTCTCTCTCTTTTTTCTATTTATTTAACACTAGCGGGGGCTACCCGACGTTGCCCGGGTGTTTAGAGGTGTGTGTGCTCGGGCGGCGTGTTAATCAAAACATAAGAATAAGCGAAGTAAATATTTTAAAACTTTACAAAAATCGAGAAAAAAAACTAACGTAAGGCGAACGAACGATGTTAAAGCAAAATTTGGAAAAACAAAAAAAGAAAACAGAAAAACATGTGAAAAATGGCTTAAATAACCCCGGGGGGTACCCGGCATTGCCCGGGTGTTTTTGGGTGTGTGGTCGGGCGGGGGATGTTAATGAAAACCTAAGAATAAGTGAATGTGAAGTAAAAAAAACAGAAAAACAAACGTTAAAAAATGTGAAAAATGGCTTAAATAACCCTGCTTCAATATTAAAATTAAAAAAACTGATTCAAACCCAAAACGTTTAGATAATGAGGCCTCGCTCTAAGCAACTGAGCTAAGACGACGTCACCGAAATTCTGTCGCTTTTTAAAATCTTTAAACTAAATCAGATTACGTCATTTGCGCATGCATAGAACCGAACTCGTCATGAGGACGGTTTTTGCTGACCCCCATCCTCACCCCTTTAGAAAACTGCTGATTTCAGGGTGAAGAAATTAACGTTTTTGGCCAATTTTTCGATATTTGTCAGATGAAGGTTGGAACTTTAAAATGATACCGATCTGGCAATAATCTGTGACCCGTGTCGAAAGTTTTTGCGAGACATACAAACACACATACATACTTACAAACACATTTTCGCTTTTATATATATATAGACTAACGGGGGTACCTGGCGTTGCCCGGGTGTTTGGAGGTGTGTGTGCTGTTAAATAAAAAAGAAACCGGGGGGGGGAGGGGGGGTAAAAATTGGTAGGATTGAACTCGAAGCCCTGAGGCGAAGTTTGTAAATAAAATCGGCCAGCCAGAATGAGTTACTGAAAGATGTTTGAATTTATTTAAGTAAGAACCAAATTGACAGGTGCGCGCACGGAAGTCGTAGAACGTTACGACGACGACAACGACGTAAGCAATAGCTATTCAGCAAATGAGGTCAATGACCAGGTTTGTTTGTTATAAGCGAAGTAAAAAAAGAAAACTTAAAAACGAATGTTAAAACTTAAGCGGGGGGTGGGGGGTAGTCAAAACATCGAGAAAAAAAAACTAACGTAAGGCAAACGAACAATGTTAAATGTAAACATCGAAAAAACAAAAAAGAAACCAGAAAAACGAACACTTGAAAAATGGCTTAAATAAGCCTGTTTCGATATTAAAATTTTAAAAATCGTTGGGTACCCGGGAGTTTTTTGGTGTGTGGTCGGGGGTGGATAAGCGAAGTAAAAAAACCCCCAGAAAAACGAACGTTACATGAAAAATGGCTTGAATAACACTCGTTAAATATTTAAATTTAAAAAACAAAAGACAAAAAGAAAAAAAAGACATCTCACACCACGATTCGAACCTAAAACGTTTAGATAACGAACCAACGTGCTAACCAACTGAGCTAACGCGACGTACATGAAATTTAGTCAGTTTTTCAAGTATTTAAAGTAAATCAGGTCATGACGCATGCGTAGAACCGGTCGTTGTCACGAGAGGACTGTTTTTGTTGACCACCCCCCCTGTCAAATATTGTCGATTTTGGGGTGAAAAAATTAACGTTTTTGGCCAATTCTTCGATATTTTTCGTGCGAAGGATGGGGCTTCAATATGATATCGAGTTTGTGAATTTTCGTCATGTCTGTCGAAAGTTTTTAGCGGACACACAAACACACACACATACAAACATACACATATTTTCGCTTTTATATTTATAGACTAGCGAGGCGTTGCCCGGGTGTTTGTAGGTGTGTGTAAAAAAAAAAAAACAGGTGCCCGTGAAAAAAAAACAAAGCCTTGACGACACGCAGTTGGAAAATAGTAAGTGTGAAAGAAAAAAAATAGGTGCTCGTTTTTGATTGACGTGACGGCGATAGGTATTCAGCAGTCAGCATTTTGTGAGGGACAGTTTTTAATGAGGTCAATAAATCTGTTTGTTTGTTTTCAAAAACCCGCTCCCCCGTCTGATATGACGAAGTCGACAAACGTTCACTGGCTCTGGGCCTGTTATTAGAGTCGAGTTTCGCTTTTTGTTTATACCAAAAACCGAAAGTAACACGTGCCGATGCGGGAAATGTGGAATAATTAACGTTTGAAAGTTAATAAAATTAAATAGACAGGCGAGCTCCGTGGTTAAGTGTGAGATGATATAAAAAGTTTTAAGAAGTTGTGAACCGAGCGAGCGCTTCTCTGAAAGAAGCCTTTTGTGGACATCGAGGAAAAGCATACATACATACATTTTCGCTTTTATATATATAGATAACATTACCCTTGTCCAACACTCAGTTCATATTTACTTGTCTCCCCATAAGGTCAGTTAGACAAAGTTCGATTTTTAATGTGGGAGAAATTCAGCTCCCTAAAAAGGGGTAATCTGGATTCAAATAAAAATTGTCTCAGTTCTAGGAGTTCTCCTTCACTGACAGACAGGTAAAAGATAAAGTGTAGTATCAAAACAGATACTACACCCGTTTCCTCAAGAGGCTATGGATGAAAACAAAACATGTTCAGTTTTTATGTACTGCAAACTCAGTTTCTACTCTACAGTTTTTATACAATCTTGTCCAAATACTTGCTTTCAAATCTTTTGAGTAGCCAACCTTCTTGCAATTAAAGACCATGCTTCTCTAATGAAGCCCTCCACATGATCATACCAGTGCAACTGATCCGATTTTAGGATAACATCTATGTTGGGTAAATGAAGTGCCTTCAGAAAATCCTAACACCTAATGTCTGGTTTGCTCGGGTCTTTCTCTGCAGATCCATGTAATTATGGATTTGTCATTGTTCAGAATTTCCTCAGATTAAAAAAATATATATACAGATTAAAGAAAAATATGTATGATGTCCATACTGATGATGAAGCGAAAATATTATATTCCAAAAATTATATAAATTGATCAAATAATTTTATAAAGAAAATTCTCTAAGCGATTAATGGGAATTTGTAGGCATATAAATCTAGTAAGTACACGTTATTGTAGAGTTATCTCCCTTGACTTTTTTTTCAAAATGATGGGAGTCATATTTTTCTTGAATACTCATAAAATTTTATTTCCTTAGTTTCATTTTTTACTTGATTTTGGGGATATATTTTTGTTTCATCATGGGTATGTACATCATACATTTTTTTATTATTATATAGGGAATTCTAGACAAGAACAAAAAGAAATGAATCTTATTTTTTTAAGTTGAAATGGCTTACAGTATCGTTAGTACATCTGTACTATGTTTCACATGCATGAAAGAAATCTAAATCTGATTCTAATGCCATTATGGTAAAAAAAAACATTCTGCTTTAGTCATTTTAAAATTGTTTCAAACTCACTAATAATTTGAAACTGGTTTATCCCATCAATCTTTCGCAATCCTCTCATTAAGTTCTTTATCTCTTAAGTGACAATCATTCCAACTATTAACACTTATCCTCGAGTGACCATTAGTAAAAAACCAGTATAATTTTTTATTTTTTTTATTTTATTTATTTATTTTTTTATTGCATTTTCACCCCTAACAAGGCACATTGCCACTTTGATGTAGGGGGCTACTATTAGGGACACAGGCTACAGGGGTACTAGGTGGGGAGTTGGGCAGCAAGATGTCGGTTCACATTACACTTGAACTTCTGCATGTCAGAACAGTTGGGGAAGCAGGAACCTGGCAGGGAGTTCCAAAGTCTAGTGGTTCTGGGGAAGAAACTACTGGAGTAGAAGGCTCTCTTACATCTAGGGATCTCTACTGTGAAGGGGTGGAATTTTACTGAAATGTCGGGTTTGTCGGTGGTATTTACATAGAGGGGGTACAAGTGCTTGCAGCTCATCGGAACATCCAATGTTAAAGTACTTGTAGAACAGGCAGTGATGCTACATTGCATCGATAGGACAGAGGCTGAAACTTAGATGATAGTTCAAGACCTATTAGGTTGGTGACTCTCTTTTGAACCTTGTCTAGGAGTGAGACTAGTAGCAGATGCACCGGCCCAAATATGACAACAATACTCCATACATGGGCGAATGGTGGCCTTATAGAGGTACAGGATACTTTTAGGTGTCAGTAGCTTTCTAGCACAGTAGGCAGAACCTACCTTTTTCGCAGCGGTCCTGGCAATGCTGTCAGTGTAATTGTTCCAACTCCTGTTTCCTGTGAACGTTAGGCAGAGGAGTTTAAAAGATGTGCTTTCAGATAAAGAGTCGTTGACCATTGCTATTGGTGGCAGAGAAGGTTTCTTGTAGTTATTGAAGGAAACCAGTTTAGTCTTGGCAGCATTGAATGTGACCATCCATTTTTGTCCTCATTCCACTACAGATTGGAGGTCATCCTCTAGTGTTTCTGCCATTTCCTTAGATATGTGTTCATTTGTTTTCCCCTCGTGTCTGTTATAGAGCGTGGTGTCATCAGTATATATACCCATCTCACAGACAATTTTGTGAGAGAGGTCATTTATGAATATTTGGAATAATAGAGGTCCAAGGATAGACCCGTGAGGCACTCCCGCATTTATATCATATTGTTTAGATTTACAGGACAAATTGGATTTTTCTATTATCTAAGAAGGATTTAATTATGTTAAGTATTCTTCCAGTGATACCGTATGATCTGATTTTCCTGAGAAGACCTTTGTGTCATACTCTGTCAAAGGCCTTAGATATATCAAGAGCTACCACTCTACCCTCCCCTGCTTTGTCAAGTGAATGGTATATACGCTCGGAGATTACAGTTAGAATGTCTGCTGTGGAACAGGCTTGCCTAAATCCATATTGTTGGTCGATAAGAAGTTTAGTATCTGTAAGGTGATGGAATAAAGCTTTGTTAATTATGGACTCAAATATTTTGGCAAAAAGTGGGAGGAGGCTAATGGGGCGGTAATTTGCTGGGTCAGTTCTTTCGCCAGAATTCTTGAAAACTGGTACCACAGAAGCAGTTTTCCAGCAGGTAGGAAAGCAAGATTCGTTAAGGCATTTATTGAAAAGTTTGGAGAGGATTGGAGCTACTTCGGCGGAGCACTTTTTTAATAGCACAGCCGGGATGAGATCAGGTCCACATGCTTTTGCAGTGTCAAGATTTTATTATAATAGCATGCACCTGAGAAGGGGTGATTTTCAGATCGTCAAGTGTGGCATCTGTCCGCAAAGGAAAGTCTGGGAGAGGGTGGTTAGCAGGGTCTAGTGTGGAGTTGAAGGCAAATTGACTGGCAAGCATGTTAACCTTCTCGGTTGCTGAGCAGGCAACTTTATGATTGTTGAATAGTGGGGGAATTGTTGATTGCCCATTATTTACTACACTGTTGTAGATTTTCCAGAAGTCACGGGTTCCTAATTTTTGAGCTTTGATGCGTTTTTGGGTGGTTTCAGTAAATTCTCTCTTAGCTGTCACTATTTCTTTCTTACAGTTACTTCTGTTTGTTTGAACTGGATTTATGTTGGTTAAATATGTGGTACGCGTGCTGCCTTTGTGCGATAGCAGCTGCACATGTGGAGGTAAACCATTGGGGAGAGTGGGGCTTGCTATAAAATTTAAATAAATAATTTCAATGTGTCATTTGTTTTATTGATTTGAAGAATATTTAAGTTTTTTTGTTTTTTTTTATATTATATTTTTTTTATATTTATATTATTTAATTATAATTTTGATATTTGTTTTTCATTCTTTTTCAGATTGCAGCAAAGTTTTTTTTTTTCTTCCCCTGTATATCCATGGAATTATTGGTTATATTCAACACCTACTTATTAAACATCATACATTAAAGAAAAAAGATTGTGAGAAATATTAAACTCCTTTGCACCTCTTTAAGAGGAGGAGGAGGAGGAGGAGAGTAAATGCAACTTTAAAACATCATTCAAAGAGAAGGATTAAGATACCCTAAAAAAAAGATGGGTTTCAAGTGTAGCTTCTGCTCAAAGATTTTTACGCAAAAATCGGACTTGATGTTGCATGAGGCGCACCATGCAAGGGAGGCCTTCTTCAGGGCTTATTCCCAGCAGCAGCAGCAACAACAACAACAGCAACAGCAGCAGCAGCAACAGCAACAGAAAAATAACAATATGTCTAAAAAGACATCTTTAAGTAATACTTCGTCCAGCTCACCATTAACACTTTTGAATCTCAAGTGTGTTTATTGCCAGGAGGTGTATCATGATCAGTTCAGCCTTTCCGAGCACGTGCAGCAACATCATATGGGTAAGAAACTATTGTCATGCCATTTATGTGATAAGGTTTATCAGCAACCATCAGACCTTGCAATGCATCTGCGCATTCATTCTGGAGAGAAGCCCTTCACATGCAATATTTGCAACAAGTCCTTCACGCAACTCTCGAATCTTGCAGCTCACAAACGCATCCACCAAAGCGAGAAACCCTTTCAATGCACCGAGTGTTTAAGAACTTTCTCTGATTCGACTTCGCTGTCACACCACATGAGGGTCCACTCTGGGGAAAAGCCGTTTCAATGTGACATCTGCTTCGAGTCGTTCTCCATCTCTTCAAATCTCGTCATGCACATGCGAACGCATTCCGGGGAGAAGCCATATCGATGCGATTTCTGCGACAAATCCTTCTCACAGTATGCGCACTTGGGCGCTCACCTCAAGTCGCATGCTGATGAGCGTCTCTTTATGTGTAAGATTTGTGGAAAGGCGTTCACCCACGCATCGAACCTGAGCGCGCACATGAAGATGCACTCTGCTGAAAAACCATTAATATGTTATAGTTGCAACAAGTTGTTCTCTGAACCTGCATACTTGACTGCACACATGCACACGCACACGGTAGAAATATCCGCTGCTTCCATTGGAAATGTTATTATGTCGCCGAATGCCAACCCAATTGGTAGCACCCCTAATACCAAGGGCAGGCCTCCATTGACCATGTCTCCTTCTCCTTCCCACCATCTTCATAAGAGTCAACCGTTGCAACCTAATCCGACCCCTGCTCATAACCATCATGCAAGGGCTCATTCTGCTTCAGAGATTAAGCTTTCAAGCACAAACCATGGCAACCACATTGTTAATGATAAGAATCCACCCATTGTTTCCAAAAACCACGTGAGGAACCATTCTATGACTGGTACCATACCAATACATTCCCATAATGAGAAAAACTCCAAACCGCCAACACCAAAGTCACAACCGGAACCTGAAGCTGTAAAGAAAATGTCACATGATGAGATGGTTAAAATCTTTCATGAAGTTGCGGTATCTTTGTGGGGAGTCAGTACAGAAGACTTTCTAACGGATGTGGTTGTTGACACGTCTTAATTTTTTTTTGGATAAGGGTTTAAGTTTTTTTATTCCCAGATTCAAATCCATTTTATCCTCATGCTGCCATGTAATTTTTTTTTTCTTGTGAGCATAGTCCATACGAGGTATACCTTGTATGTGCTCATACATACACTTCCATTTTGGGGAAAAAGGTCAGCTTTAAAAAAAAAATATAGGAAAATTAAAACAAAGTAGAATTTTTTTTTTTTTTTTTTTTTTTTTAAGATATTGAAAGTAAAAAAAATAAAATCAAAAAAAAACATTCTTGTCTCAACAAAAGAAATTTAATGAGATTAAAATCCATGATGGAGACTAAATTGAGAAGAAAGAAATAATTTGATCATTTTATCTGATTTACCATTTCCCACTGCAACCAGTTCTAAGATTCTTTTTTTTTTTTCTTTTTTTTTTTTTTTGTCTAAGCCCTTATGTTAGAATTTTGATGTTATTCGCGTTTAATATTATTATAAAATCCTTTTCCTTTCTTTTTCTTTACCTTGTGAGTGATTTATAATTATTTGCTTAGTATACTCAGCTAATTTTTTTTTTTTTTTTACCATTAACATTAGTTAAAAAGGAAGACAATAGAAATTTAGAAAAAAAAACTACTGAAATTCCTTTAAACCAAAAAGAAATAATTATACAGGTACACCAGCAATTTTTCCAACTTTTTGGGTTCTATGGTGTTGTACTATTTCTCAGAATAATGGCAGCTGTAAAATATACACACAGAATGTACAGAATTAATCTGTGCTCAATTATCAAAGTAAGAGTTTAACATATTTATTTAAAAAGATACAGGGTTAAAAACGAAACCAGTTTCATATCACAATCCTATGGCCGAATTTCAAGAAGTCAGAAAGATTTTTTCTAATTTCTGCACTTTAATGCAGAGAATGGTAATTTTTTTTTCCTCCAGTTTTTTTTGTCATTCAGGAACAGGGTCATTATATATATATATATATATATATATATATATATATATATATATATATATATATATATATATATATATAATTTTAATTACATTTTCATCCCAAACAAGGCACATTGCCACTTTACTATCAGGGACATAAGCTACTGGGGTACTATGTAGGGAGTTGGTAACTTTGTATTATTCTTTGCTTATTTTCAGGCCCATAGACTAAATAATTACTTGCTTCATAATATTATACATGCAAACAATAACATCAACGAAAAATAATGCCTTAATGCATAACAGTACTGTATACCGTTAAAAATAAATTTCCAAAATTAAAATAATTAAAAAGTTCATCATATTTTGCTAATGAAACGAGAAAATATGGTTACATTACTAATAAAATCATAAACAACATCTTGCCACAAAACTTGGGAGGCAAATTTTATGTATGATTTCAGATGTTTCTGGACGTGTGGCTCTTTAGTCAAGTAGTCCAGGATGTTGCGCATGTTAGGCGGTCCATTTTTCTTTTTTAAACATAGGATCGAATCCTGTACTAGTCTTATTTTTTATTTTGTGGTATTTATTTTCAGCCCCACAGACTAAATAATTACTTGTTTAGTAATATTATCTATGCAAACAATAGTATCAACCAAAAAAAAAAAAACAGTTTAATACAACATAACAATTTTTTTTTGCTGGTAATGCAGCAAAATGTGGTTACATTGCTAGTAAAATTGTAAACAAAAATTACCATAAAGTTTAGGAGACAAGTTATTTGTACAATGTAGACATGTTCTTTTGTGTGCGTGTGAATGCCTGTTGTTCATTCGCTCAGTAGATTACAATCAACCAGTCTAGATCCATTTAGGGCTGATATTTTGCTATACTCACATAATCACATCAAAACTTTTATAAACTGACCAATAGATCCAACTATTATCTATTTTATTATGGTATTTATTTTCCCTTACAAGTAAGTGCAGATTAATTTTTTTTTTTTTTCATATTCATTCTGAGTATAATCATGAAGAATCTGTCAAACCAGGATCAATATTGGGGAAAATCCCATTACCCATCAAAAAAAAGTGTGAAAAAATGACAGAAGCACTGATTGAACTATTTATAGAAAACTCCATAATATTTTCACTTTCATAATTCCATTCAGTCCATTTTACATGCTTGCATGCATTGAATTGCTTATAGAATTCCAAACTAACTTAACTCTACCAGGTCTTTATCCTTTTTTTTTTTTTTTCTAAACTCCATTATTATCACTTCCTTCCATGTTTTTCTTGGCTTTCCTCTGCAAACTAAACCTGCTATCTCAACTGTTCTACATCTCATTCATTCTTTTAAATGTGGCCATACCATTGAAGCCTCCTGTTATGCACACATTCTCCTATACTGTACAGATTTAATCTTCCTCTGTCACCAAATCTAAGCCTGTCTTAAACATTCACGTTATACATCCATCATATTCTCGTATCATTTCTCTCCATCCAGTGCATGTCCTCAAAGCTCACTTGTTAAGTTCCACTTCCATACATCACACACTGTACACATGCCTTTAGTTCACAGTGGTAATACTCTGCTGATTAGAATTGTTTAATTCCTTAAACATACTTCATCTATTCCTATTCTTATAATCACATTAGAATCTACTGTATTCTGTGCTCCAATGGTATCATTAAGGTCACATAGCTTCGTCAACTGGATATATTTCCTCTACCTCTGATTTTTCATCTATCTCCATTGTCTTACGCATACAAACTCATCATTTCTCAATGTCCCAGTAATTCCACTGCACTTCTTGTATATCCAATGCTTACAAGTAACAAAACAAAATTGAATTATATCATACATAAAGGAAGAATTGAGATCTTAGCATAAATACAATGAGTAAATTTTTTACATTCTCCATTCAATTGCATTTTCATTATATCTAAAATCTTTTAATATGAGCACAGATCTTCTAAATTTATTTTGGTCATTCAATTAGCCACCAGATTATGATCTGAAAATTTGTTAGCAATTAGAAAATTTGCCATGTTGTGTCCAAAAGAAAATGTTGTACAACTAAAAATACACACTTCAAAAAAGTGAAAAATTCTTACAAATGTAACGCCATCTTTTTGGTAAATGAAAATTAATAAAAAATATATGAAATATTTATCAGATCAAACGGTGCTACTCAATGTTTACATTTAGATTGCATAAGGATATCATAAAAAAATAGCTGAAGGCCTTTGATATACCTGTGAGGAGAAATAAATACTGTTCACCAAAAACTATGGAAATTGTTTTATTTTTGTAAATTCAAGTTTTAATCATATGTGGAATATCATTACCATTATCAGCATAATTATGAAAGTCAAAGGAAATGATTGAAACATTTTTCTATACAAAAAGAGCATTACCTTTCTCATATATAATACTAATATTAGTGATATTCCGCATATGGCTGAAAGCCAAACTTATTTTATAAAAAAAAAATTACACAATGAATTTTCGTAATTTTTGGTGAATGATATTTATTTCTCCCTCACAAGTACAATTTTTACATTCATATTCATTCTGGGTGTAATCATAAAAAAATTGGTCATACCATTGTAAATATTGGGCAAAATTGGTAATATGGAATATATTAAAATTTAATACAGTATATAATAAAATATAATTCATTAAAGTTTTCAAATTGAGATTTTTTGTGAGACCACTTAAAACCCTATATTAAGCTCACCACATTGACGAGTGTCATTTTTTTTCTTTTATATGGGATTATTTTTATGAGCATAGTTGCATATTAAATTTGATAAATGCCAACATTAAAGAAAATAAATCGCTTGTCATTAAAAATAGTAATCTTGAAGTAGCCTAGACAAAAAATTGTTAATGACTCTAGAAAGAATTGTACATCAATAAAAAACGATTAAATTTATTAAAAGAACCGCCAAAAATGGATGAGATATATCACAAGTTGACACTGAAGAGAATTTCGTTATATTTATACATTTTCGCACTCCAAGGTTAGCTTGTGATACCTAATTTTGAGTTCTGCTGGATTTTCTACTGAAGTAACAAAAGTCAATATCTGTCTATATTGAGGAAGTTCTTGCTTGTCAATAATTTGTTGGTGTACCTGTATATGATAGTTATTTTGATTTTACTCCATTTTTTTTTTTTTTATCTAAACACAATTATTTTAGAATTTTTGACAATTATGGAAACAAATTTATGCAATTGTACATTTTCATCTTGAACCTCAATAGTTACAACCCCCCCCCCCAGTATTCATCATAAATGTCCATGATCTAGAAACCCTTCTTCATTCAATCTACAATTGTCAGTGATTACGCAATCGAAGAAGGGGCTCATTTCATTTTTCAGTTCTGTCGTTTTATTTTTTATTTTTTTATCCATTTTACTTTTTGTACAAAATCTAATTTTCATTTTTAAATCAAACTGAAAAATTATTTCGTCTGGTAGCGGTCTACTAGGCTCCAAATCAAACAAGAGAGATAAATTTGCTCAATTTAATTAAAAAAAATATTTTAAAAGAATTAAAAGAAATTGTCAAATTAATGAATACTAGATTTGACTGTTATTCATTAACTCCAGCACTAACCCAAATTTGGGGTGGTGGTTGAGAGTACCAGATCTGGGTCAAGACCTTGTATATGCCTAATCATTTTTATTTTAAAAAATATTAATCTTATTAAATTCGGCAGAATTATCTCCCATTTTTGAGTCTGCTAAACCGTTATCTAGCTTAATAATTTTTTTACATTTTAAATTTCAATAAAAAATTTCAATTTTAAATTATAGTTTGATTTTTTTTAATTCCAGTTTGAAAAATATTGTTGATTCTGTTTTTCTTTTTTCCCCCTGGTGTTAATCTTTTATAGAAATCTCACTTGTCTGTATGTATGTTTGCCTAAAACTTTCGACAGAAGCGACAAATTTTCAGAAGATCAGTATAGTTTTGAAGCTCAACCCTTCAGACGACAAATATCTAAAAATTGGCTAAAAACATTAATTTCTTCACCATCAACTGGGCAGTTTTCTACAAACAAGGTCTTTTGTTTTGTGTGTCACCATTTTTACAAGTTATATCGGCTGGAATGACTTTACTAATTTCAACATTCCGAACTTCCGGTCGCGTCTTGGAGTAGAGGTAAGAAGTCTGGTTTTCTTTCACTTTCTTTTCCGCCTTCATGTTACGGATTGAAGCCTGCCTACCTACCTACTATCACTTTTTTGCTCAACACACACCTCCAAACACCTGGGCAATGCCAGGTACCCAGGATAGTAATGTATAAATAATTGATGTAATTCAATTTGAACAAATAAGTGATGACTCAAATTATTTACAACTATTGAATAAACCTATTATTGTCCAGGAGAAAGAATTCCAAACCTTAGGACAATTTTTAATCACAGTTCTTTGCAGTTAGTTTGAATTTTCATTCTTTTGTTTTTTGTTTTTTTTACAATGAATTTTATTTTTATTTTTCATCTTTTCTCTTGTTAGATGTTTAGTTGAATTGTTTCCAAATTTAGTTTGTGCTGCCTGCCAGGATCGGGTCATCATCAACTGATTTCCTCTATGTCATAAGTTGTGCAATGCATGGCTTTGCGTCATCAACATCAATGTGGGACATATTTTAGAGCGTTTCGGATGACTGATGGTTGGTAACGTTACTATACCAGTTGAGGCATTCCTTGTGCAACAGACTTTCTCATGGAAACCTGTAAAGTTGAATCAGCAATTTTCTTTATCTGATGTGCAGCACCCAGGAAGTACAGTCCTAACATGTGTGTTGGATGCTGCAACTCTCTCATACAGTTGTATTTTGTGAAATTATCAACATGTGATGGATGGACATACATTGTCCGTTTATCTACTCTAATCAATTGTGTTATCTAGGTAGCTGAATTTATTGACATTCAACATCTACAAATAATTTCTGTTTCCATGGGAGCTGAATTTTGGCAGGTGCTGCAAACAAAATTAGTCACATCGGCTATATGCTGCACAGATTTACCGTGTGGAACAGGTATCTCTTTAACATCAGATATCATATGCTTTCTCTTCACCATATTTATCCTAAAGCCACCCCCTTTCAAGTGTTGATATCCACCTGTTATCTGTTGTCCTAACTTTTGGGTGCACTGATAGCATCTGCATACAGAATCTCCCACAGAGCATCACTTTTGCAGGCTTTTGTTAACTCATCATGGAAAATAAATGAGTGAACTAAGTACCATTATATTCTATCTGTTTTTCTCCTCCCCTCCCTTCCTTTTTTTTTTTTTTTTTTGTTTTATATACCACTTAACATTTATTCTATCCTTGCATGTAAATAAGAATTGTGATACCTCTTAACAACTAGTTGGGAGGTCTTCCACTTGATATGCTCTTTCTAGCAAAAACAAAATCGAAATTTTTAGTTTCTTTTTAATACTCAACAGATGGCTGTGAAATGGGTTTCACTGATGCCGGTTGGCCTTTCATCCAGACTTATCAATTTAATTTACTATACTTTCTCAAATCTCTAACATGGGAAAATATTTTTATTATTCTTTCAAGGAATCTGGGATTTTTTTTTTTTTTTTGACCGAGTGTTAAGCACTTGACTCCTAGTTTGCCAACAAGGCAATCTAGTGTCATCTGGCATTAGAATTAGTGTTACACTATCAATCTGAGAGAATATTAGTTTTTGTAGGGGTGGTGGACTCGTGCTTGATTGATTAATGACTCAAAGATTTTAGTGATGAGGGAGAGGAAATGGATAGGGCGATAATTGAGCAGGTCAGTTTTTTCATCAGAATTCTTGTACAGTGGTACAACAGATCATTTCCAGCTATTAGAGAAGCAAGATTCATCAAGGCATTTGTTGTAGAGTTTTACAGTAGACGTTACCCTGATGCTGAAGAGCCTTCTACTCTGAAAGTTTCTTTCCTCAAACAGCTAGACATTGAAATTTCTACCCCCACACCTTGCTTCTCCAACTGTACTACCATACAGAAATTTAAGTATAATGGTAATAGATATTTTGCTGCTCAACACCTCGGTTAGTGCCCCTGTATGCATGATCACAAATTCATGTCTTTGTCTTGATTTGCCTTGTCTGGGGTGAAATATAATTAAAAAAACCCAAAAAAACCCAGAATCCCCAAAACTAATAGTTCCCACTGTCTACCAAGCTTCAACCCTGTATCATTGCCACAATGTTGCATCTCTGTTTTTGTTTTACAAGTACTTCAATGGAATCTGATCCAATGAACTTTTTGCACTTGTGCCCTCCCCAATCGGACAATCAGCAAAATTCCACTGCTTCACTGTAGAGGTTCCCAGTTGACAGAAAGCTTTCTACTTAATAGTTCCTTTCCTTCAACCACTTGCTTTGAGATTCCCTCCCTGTTTCCCATGTTTTCCCAGAAATTTAAATGTAATGTGAAGAAACATCTTGCTGCATCACTCCTCACTTATGATTCCTGTATAAATCTGGTTCCTAATTCACAGTAGCTCTTTACATTTCAATGGCAATGTGCCTTGTTTGGAATGAATAAAAGTATTAAAAAGATTACTATACCAAACAAATTCTCTCTAAATGCTATCAGTAATTAAGAAATATTAGAGAGACAGATGAGACAAAAATATAAATGATGGCAATGTTTGGGTTTAATGAATGACATCATCCCTTTGTTACTTCAGGATTTATGTCATAAGATATCTTCCCAATATCTTCAACCTATTTTAATGGATAATGTCATTCCATTGTGATGTTATAAAGGATTTGTTTAATAATGTCATTCATTGCATACAGAAAACTAAACAAGATAACAACCAATATCCAGAGTTTTAGTCGTACATAGACATCTATGCTTTGTATGCCTCCCATGTTTAAATATCACTATTAAAAAAATAAATAAATGCTGGTATCTGTACATCTTATTCTCTAAATCTATAATATAAAGCTGAATGTGTGTGTGTGTGTGTGTCTGGTCACGGATAGGCTCCTATATGGTTGACTATTTTAAAAAACTGATTACATATAATGATAGATGTATCGAGACGCAGGAATGGGTATGTTTGATCTGGCAGAACATTGATTCATTAAAATTGTGGGGTCTGCATTCGCGCCTGGTCCACAAAGTATGGAAATAAAAAATTAAAAAATTAAAAAAAAAAACGTTTACAAGTGTTTTTGATATAGATGTACATAAGAATACTTTGATAAGTATGTTTTAACTTAAACAGGAATGGTATAATAAAATTGTGGGGTCTGCATTTGCGCCTCGCCTCCATAGAATGGAAATAGGCACAAACTTTAAAGACTTTTCATATCTATCTGCATAAGTACACTTTGATAATTATGTTTCAGTTTGAAGAAATATGGTATAATAAAATTATGGGGTGTTCGTTTGCACCTGACCTCCATAGAATGGAAATATGTCACAAAGTTTAACAAGGTTTTTTAATATAAATCCACAGAATATTGTGATAAGTGTTTCAGTGTGAACAGGTATGGTATAATAAATTATGGTGTTTATCAATTTTATTTTTACTTTCATCATATTTTGCTTTGATTTTGATACCTCCAAATTCAACCCAAATTTACAACCCTTCCTTTTCATAACCTATCATACTTTCATAAATCAGAGTCCATTTTCTGTAGGCTGTTTTTGAACCCAGTCAACAACGGGTACTTTTGCTAGTAATACATAAAAATACAATTTTACATAATTCCAAGTTCTATCACAATTACTGCAAAGCTAGAAAAATTGAAGAAATGACAGAATTTCTTGTGAATTGATCCATGATTTCAAATAATTTTTCTATTTGATGTTAATTTTGAACCTTATATTTCAGAGCTTTAAATTCTCTGGAGACATTTGCATAATTCAAACAGTTTTGAACTCCATTTATTGAACTCTATAACTAACAAGTCATGTTTATAGAAAGTTCCTTATGCCAAGAATGGTATTTGTGAAAGAAAATTTGAGAGTAAATAATTGAAATGTAATCTAAATTTGTTTTGAACAAAAGAAAAGCAATTGACCACAAAACTGAAACTGAATGTTTTGATATGTTATGCAACGGCAGTTACAAGAAAAATAAAGTTTAAAGTCTGAGTATACTTAAGTAAATTAAATGTTATTTACCGATATTCACAGTGGACCCAGCAGGGAATAAGGACTCTGGCTGGCTTCACTTAGAAAAGGAGAGATTTCGGGTGGTACCACTGTAGGGGATTTGGTCGACATTCATCAATGCCTGGTATCACAGCCGTGGCGTGAGCATAGGTAAATGTCTACCAACCCTTAACAAAAAATGAAATAAACGTCAGAATTAGCATTAAGGCGAAGACGAATTTAAATGTTCATAATTACTTTTTTTATATAACAAAAGAAAGAAAAATAAACCATTTTTTGTGTTGTATTTTAATATGCATGTGTCGAGAAAAAGATTAAATTGTTCATGTTTTGTGAAAATGTTCTTGAAAGGAATGTTCTGGCATAAAGGCAATGTTTGTAACTGTATACATAGTCACTAGGACTTTATATATATTTTTAAAATAATCTGATATGATTTGAATTAAAATGTGTAATGAAAAGCAAGATAGAGAAATCTTTCCCTGACTGAGGCAGAATGTCAATTTTGCAGAAAAATGTTTCTTTTTATGAAAAGGAAAATAAAGTTTGTTGTTTTAATCAGTTCCATGAATATATCTGATGCAACACATATTTTTTCTTTTAATAATTAATCCAGGGAGATTTATAAGCTTCAGGTGCAAGGCGCGCAAAATCGTATTAATGGTTTAACGTCACGAAATGGAGTAAGCAGTTGAAATGCATTCTGTCTGGAATTCTGACTTGACTGGTTGGGTTTTGCATGCAATACCTTTTTTTTTTTTATAGGTGACAGACTGGCTCCAGTGAAAGCTGTCAGAAAAATATTATTGAAATTCGCTTTCTTTACATGCTGATTGGATGAAAAGTAGACACCCTGTCACGTGGTACTGCTCTGAAATACGTCTGTGACAATTACCAAGTTTCAGTTTTTATACCGCATAATTTGCGTGGGTGTAAATAGCGCTCCTTGTCCAGCCATTCTAATATTTCTGGCATGTCACTACACTGCTTTAACCTTCGCCTTGGTACGTTTGAGTGGTTTTTGCAAATAAGATTGCATTTTTTATATAGTTACACAACCTTAATTAATCTTTGAATTGATATTTTTGATAAAAAAATGAATAAATATGAATGAATTTTTAAAATAAAACTATTTAAACCAAAATTTAGATTGATATTTTTATCATGTTTTGAATGAATATCACATTTAAAATTGTTGCTGGCAAGTAGTTATATATTTATATTATATATTACAAAACAAAAGATAATAACCGGTGTAATAATTGAAAATTTAGAACTTTTTAAATAAAACTACTTAAATCAAAGTTTTTAAGGGGAGAAACAAATATAAAATAACTGACTTGTTTGGATTTTCATTACCAAGATTAATTTTTTTTTTCTCTGTGTTTTAATGCAAATCAATAATTATTTAATTATTCTTTAAAACATTAACTTTAGTGACAATACATTTTTTTTCTAATTGTCGCAACTAAGAGTGCATTATAAATGTATATATACAAAACTTTTAAGTTTTAATTTCTGAGCAGATTTTCGCAAACTAATATTTTTTGATATTCTTATTATAGTTTTATTAAAAAAAATGTAAATAAACGTACTCTCCATTAAAAAAAATTTTGAGTCAAAAATAAATAATATAACTCATTTTTATTATATTTTTGATAAAAATATCAATTTGTGAAAATTTGCTAAAAAATTAAGACATTTTATAAATATATAAACACACTCTCTGTCATGAAAGTCCACTCGAAAATTTAAAAGTTTTACTTGTATTGTCGCTAAAGTTAATGTTTTAAAGAATAAAATATTAATTTGTATTAAAAACAGACTCTACAAAAAAAAAAAATCAATCTTGATTGTGAAAATCCGTGAAACATTCGTGAACATCCAAACAAGTCAGTTATTTTATATTTGTTTCTGCCCTTAAAAACTTTAGTTTAAATAGTTTTATTTAAAAGGTTCTAAATTTTCAATTATTACGCTGGTTATTATTATTATTATTATTCGTTTTGTTTTGTAAATATATAAATATATTACTTGTAAACAATTATTTGCCGGCGGCAATTTTAAATGTGCTATTCATTCAAAACATGGTAAAAAATATCACTCCAAATTTTGGTTTAAATAGTTTTGTTTAAAAAATTATTTATTTTTATTTATCTATTTATTTTAAATAAAAATATCAATCCAAAGATTAATTAAAGTTATGTAAATATACAAAAACTAACTCTTGGTTGCGAAAACCACTCAAATATATCAAGGTGAAGGTTAAAGCAATGCCACCGGAAATATTTCCTTTTCTAAGTGAAGTTGGCGAGGGTCCTTATTCCCTGCTTGGTCCCACTGATTTTACATAATTCCGAGTTCGATCAAGTTCTTCCTACAGAAGCAGGTAATCACCAAAATGTTTTGTCTGATTTTTTTTTTCTTTGTATAATCATATGTTAGCATTTAGCATAAGTAAAGGGTATTCTAATGTAATGATATGTAAATATCAAGATTAGTCTGTAATGCATCGATTGTGTGTATGATAATGGTGTTGTAGTATTTTACTGAAATGCAAGTTATCAATATATCTGTTTATGACAATTTTGAACATTCGTACCTCCAAGAGAATATGGTTTAATATGAAAACTGATATTGATAAATAAAGTGATGAAGTTAGGACATGAGAACTTCGTAAATAGAGAAGGAAAAGCATTTGCTACTTTTAGTGAGAATACGTTTTTGAGAGTGTGATTAGATGACTCTTACACGAATAGTGACCATTTCAAAATTTTCAAATGAGAGATTCAATACCTTTTACCAGAATTACATTGGTAATTAAAATGGTATACAAAATTAATATTTTTTATATAAACCTGTATGTAAGAACATTTAAATATGTTTCAATAAAGGTGAAATTTTTCCAGAAATTTAGATACTATAAAAATTTTCTTTGGTTTCATGTAGTCACAAGAGCCAGTATTGGCTTGATTCATAAAGTAACTGCAATCTATAATGTAAAGAAACACATTTTTTTTATTTTTTTTATATATTTTTTTTTATTTCATAAAAAATAAATTAAAGTATATTTCAGTAAAGAACATATAAACAAAAAAAAAAAAAAGTTTATATACTTAAATTATTTTTTTAATTATTTTAAAAATTTTAAATAATTTGAAAAAAAAAAAAGAGGAATTCATTTACAGAAAGACCCAGTAACGTTTCTCTTTTGATTGGAGTAATGAGAAAGGATTATAAAATTAAATGTTTTTATTTTTATTATTAATTAAATAAATATTGGACCCATTTTTTTTTTTTTTTTTTTTTTTGTAGTAGGACTGTTGGACTGAAACATTTTTGTGAAAATATTTAATAAATTTTGTATACCATAAACATGTATTTTTACAAAAGTTAGCAAAAAGAATTGTTTGTAAATGTTTTTTGGGGGAATGAACTAGGATTATGTTATATACATTTAAATTTTTAATTATCAATGGACATGTTTTTTGTTGTTTATCATCCGTGTCACTGAACCTTAAATGACAAAACACATGTCTATGGATAATTCAATTTTAAAAATATGTATGTCGCTCCCTATCTAGGAGTATCACATTAGTGAAGGGAAAAATTATTCCTCACTAACATTAAAATAAAAATGCTCTCATAAATAAGAAATTGTTCAAAAGTATTTCAAACAAAAATAAACAAATCAATGTCGTGTGTGTGTGTGTGTGTGTGTGTGTGTGACACACACACACACACACACACACGCACACATATATATAGTAGTGGGGCTTGTAGAAATTGTGAAAGATTTCTTCATTTATCTGTCAGTATTTCTCCTGAAATGTTTGTCAGGATTAATATTATGGAAAAAATTATTAAAAAATTTTTTTTTCATGAAAATAATTGTCACATGAATATTTTTTTTTAAAAATAAGGATATCACTTTTTAAATTTATTTATTTAGATTAGTATTAATTAGATATATATTAAAATAAAAAATAATTCAAGAAGTAGGTTTTTAAAATCTGTTATGTTGAAAACATTACAGAATTCAATTTTGAAACAATTTATTTTAAAATGGGTAAAATCATTTTTTTTTTTTTTTTAATTTTTTTTAGTTCATACCTGATATGGTGTTATGCTAAACCAGTTCCTTTCACTTGACCTGGTGAGTCTAGTGTTGAATTTTCACATGATCCATGCATTCAAAGTAACTTCTGAGCCATAATTTAATGACCCATCCTTTACATAGCTCTTTCCAAATCAAACTTTAATCTTAATATTAATAATCGTCTTGCTTTCAGTAATTATCTGAATAATACATTAAAGCGAAACTGGAATAGGGCCGACCATTTCCCTAGATGAATTCATAATTAACGGATACTCTAACTTAACATCTAAATCTGACCCCCAAGATCGTCATGGGCATGGAATATGTGCCTACATTAAAGATGACTTCCCATGTGGCAGGGATATCTCTAGAGAAGATCCTAATTTACTTTATATGTGCTTCCGGGTTGCACTTGCTTACACCAATGCATTTATATTTGCCCTCTATCAGCCCCATAACAGCGGAGTTACTATCTTTAAAAGCATATCTGAGAAAATAGACCACATCCTGTCTGCACATCCCTCGGCTAACATCCACATATGTGGTGACTTCAATGTGGAATGGCTGACCCACTCGAATAAGACGGATGATGAGGGGAGGTTCTGTCATGATTTTGCCATTGCTTATGACCTCACTCAGATTGTTCGCGAGCCCACCCGTGTGCCCGATACTACAGGTCAATATGCAAGCCTCCTAGACCTTTTTCTCTCAACTTCTCCTAAGCTATGTTCATGTTCCATTCTTTCTCCTCTAGGATCCTCCGATCACTCCGTCGTATCAGTAAAGATAAAAATGAAATGTAATAAGTCCCCAGACGTACCCCTCCACCGTACTGTATACCGATACTCCATGGCTGACTGGGATAGCTTCTGTACATTTATATCTGATCTACCTCTGAATTCCATGTTTAAAAAGGATGTGTCCTCTATAGTATCAGACCTCACCGAATGGTTAATTGTAGGCATAGACCGATTCATACCATCTAAAAGATTCTAACAAAAACCTACCAGCCAGCCAGCCATGGTTCTCCCCAGAATGTGCTGCTGCCATCGCGCACAGAAATCACTTTTTCCATAGCTACCAACGTAATAGATGCACTGAGACTAAAGCAGCAACCACTGTAAAAGAGTAATAAAAAATGCAAGAGAGCTATATGCTCCTCTGTTAAATCCAAAGTAGTTGATCAGCGGTTTGGTATCCACCAGTTTTGGCAAATAACAAATAGGATCCTGAACTGAAGTGTGTGTTCTATCCCAACCATTATCAATGGACCAGAGGTCATCTCGTCAGCTTCAGACAAGGCCAAACTATTTGCAAAGAACTTTGCAGCTAATTCTACCCTATGCGACGAAGGCCATCAACTCCCCATATTTCCTCCTATAACACAGAACACGCTAGGTAACATAAAAATATCTGTGCGTGAGGTCGCCAAGCTAATCAAGAACCTTGATTCCAGTAAAGCAACCGGCCCCGACGATATCCCAATTATAGTGTTAAAGCTTCAAGCAAAACTTGCTTCCATACTTACGAAACTGTTTAAGCGTTGCTTTAAGGAGAAGTGCTTTCCAACACCCTGGAAAACCTCATCAGTATGCCCTGTATTTAAGAACTCAGGTGATAAGTCATCTCCCTCTCAGTACAGACCAATAAGTCTCCTGTGTGTCATGAGTAAGTTGCTGGAATCCATATTAAATAGAGAAATAGTCAACCACCTCAGCAGAAATTACCTTCTTAGTGACACGCAATATGGTTTCCATTCTGCAAGGTCTACCGCAGATGTGCTAACGGTTATATCTCATAGGATTAGTGAATCTCTTGACAAAGGCTTCCTTTCTAGGACAATTGCTCTTGACATATCAAAGGCCTTCGACAAGGTATGGCATAAAGGCCTACTTCACAAGATTTCCAGCTACGGTATAACTGGAAATGTTCTCTCTGTCATTAAATCATTTCTCTCTGATAGGCTCATAAGAGTAGTGGTTGATGGACAAAAATCAGACGCCCCTGGACCCAACTCTCTTCCTGATCTACATCAATGATCTCCCTAAACACATACTTAAATCATTCGTTGACATCTATGCTGATGACACGACCATCTACGCCAACACATCAAAGGCTGTAAATGACAAAGCTCTCTCTGATTCTCTCTCCTCTGATCTCGAGCGTGTAGTTCAGTGGGGGAAGACATGGCTGGTTACCTTTAATGCATCTAAAAGCAAACTCCTATCTTTACATCATCAATGCTCTGATCCCAATCTGGCATCAATTGAAATGGATGGCTCTCGTCTAGGAGAAGCCCCATTTTTTGACAAGCTTCTGGGCTTGACCTTCACTCCTGATATGAAATGGAACACGTACATTAAGTCTGTTGCCAAGGTCGCTGGAAAGATGGTGGGATCCTTCTACCGCTCCAGAAGATATCTCACTACTGATGCAATTCTCTATCTATATAAAAACCAAGTACGTCCAAGGATGGAATACTGCTGCCATATCTGGGGAGGAGCTGCTAAAAACAGCCTATCTTGCCTTGACAGAGTACAAAATCGACTTTGTGAGGGATGCCCTTTTCTCTTCCCTGCAACCTCTCTCCCACAGAAGAGACGTTGCAAGCCTATCTTTGTTTTATCGTTATTTCCATGGCAGGTGCTCGTCTGAACTCCAAATCTCTGGTCCCCCCTCGCCAATCTTTTATGAAAAAAACTCGTCTAGTTGAATCCACTGTCAAAAACTTTCCCCACTCTTTATCTATGCATAAATCAAAACGTAGATTCCATGAACAAAGCTTTTTTCTCAGAAATGCACGCCTGTGGAACTCTGTTCCGTCTGCCTGCTTCCCACCTGACTACAACCTGGATGTCTTCAAGTTCAACGTAAACAAATTCCTGATGGACCGCCCCCTTAAGTAGACACTTTATTAAATCTCCACACTAACGTAGTGTACTTACAATAACCCTTATCCCTGAGTGGCTTCTGGGCCTTGATAAGTGGTGACCACCTTGTAAAAAGAAAAAAAAAAAAAAAAAGCAATTCCATGTGCGTCTGTATGTTATCACACACCATCCCTATATTTGGATTGTCTGATTAACAGTTTAAATTTTTACAATTTTTAATACATTGACAAAAATAACATTTGATTTAAAGAATATTTAACGGATAATTATTTGTACAGTAAGAAGGAAAAGACAAATTTTTTAAATTAATTAAATTGTAACAAATAAAATAGTTAAAACTTTGATTTTATTTAATTAAAAGAAAATATTTTGTTGACAATTATTTTTGCAGCAAGAAGAAAGAATATTGTTTTAAAAATATAAGGAATTGAAGTAGCTTATCTCAGCAGTTGCAACCACCCAATTTGTTCTGCACACTAGACAATGGGCTTCATAGAAAGAATGTATGATCATTTTGGGATCTACCTATTGACATATTCATACATTACCCCCCCCCCCCACACACACACACACACAAACACACACCTCATTTATATGAGGACCAATTCATTTTGATTGGGTGATACTAATTGATTCACACTAATCAATTTAAGTCCAATAATTCTTATCTCCCTTTCTATATAAAATCCCATAATTATTTGTGTTCAATAAAAATTCTTCTCTCTACCGCCCATACGTGTTGCATATTTCCTCTTCTGAATCTCTGCTAATTCTTAATCTTTTTCCACTAATAATGCCACTCGCAATAAAATAAATCAAATAAAGTATTCATTTTAGTTACTTAAAGCATATTTAACTGACAATAACAATTATTTTTACAAGAGAACGTACAATCTGCCAAAACTGGTGGGAACCAAGCCGCTGCTCAGCTACTTTGGACTTAACAGATTGAGCATACAACTCTCTTGCGTTCCTTATTACTTTCTTACAATGGTTGCTGGCAGTCCTGAAAACGGCTTTAGTTTCCATACATCTATTACGTTTGAAGCAGTGGAAAAAGTGATTTCTGTGCGCAATGGCAGCAGCACATGCTGGAGAGAACCATGGCTGGCTGTTAGGTTTTTGCTGAAACTTTTTAGAGGGTATGAAATGGTCAATACCTACAATTAACCATTCAGATTTAGAATTTAAGTTAGAGTATCCTGTAATTGCAAACTCATCTATTGTAGATCCAGTAGATATCTCACTGCTGATGCTATTCTCTATCTATATAAGAGCCAGGTACGTCCAAGGATGGAATACTGTTGCCACATCTGGGCAGGAGCTGCTAGAAAGGACTTGTCCTGCCTTGATAGAGTTCAAAATAGACTTCGTAGCCTCGTAGGAGATGTCCTTTTCTCCTCCTTGCAACCTCTATCTCACAGAAGAGATGTTGCGAGTTTGTCTCTGATGTATCGTTATTTTCATGGAAAGTGTTCAACTGAGCTTCAATCTATGGTCCCCCCTCGCCAAACTTTCACAAGAAACACTCGTCTAGCTGTAAACACTATCAATAATTTCCCCCACTCTTTATCTGTGCCTAAACCTAAATGTAGATTCCATGAACAAAGCTTCTTTCTTAGAACTGCACGCCTGTGGAATTGTCTTCCGTTTTCCTGCTTTCCGGCTGACTACAATATGGTTGTGTTCAAGTCTAAAGTAAATAAGTTCTTGATGGGCCGTTCCATATAGGTTATTAAATTTGCCAAATTTTCATTACTAATGATTACTATATTGACCAATTTCTACTGTACACTCTTTAACCCTTATCCTTGAGTGGCCTCTGGGCCTTAATAATGTGGTGATGCCTTTGTAAAAAAAAAAAAAAAAAAAATCTTTTCTTAATGTTAATAATATTATTTCAAATATTATCACTATTATAATACTAGCAGGCCGCCCGGCGTTGCCCAGTCATAATATCATTTTGATTCATACAAAAATGGAGACGTGCATACAAATATTGTTTTTTCTAAACAGTTTACTTCTTGTTAGTAAAAAAGAAAAAATACTTGAGCTGAAATTTAACCAAAACCTAAAGACAGTGGGTCAAGTACGATGACCCTTAGGCCAGTATTTTCAAACCTACTTATTCTTAACTTAAGGAATCTGTAATGTGAACAATTCACGCATGCGCATTCATGAAACAGTTGGCAAACAGATAAAAATCCAATAACCCCATGTACCAAATTTTCAATTTTTACCCCTAAGCAATCCTTTTTTCCGGATAAAAAAGCAATTAAAAAGTTTTCCACATGTCTGAATACTCTATATACCAAATTTCAAGTCTGTAGGTCAAAAATTTAAGTATATAGGTTGAGACTTGTCCACTCACACATATTCTTACTCTTATAGATATATAGAATATTATTATTAACAGTAAATTATGCAAGTAAATGAAGAAAGCTTGCATGGAATTTCTACTGGGTCGAGCTTGTATATATAAATACTTAGTCTTTGCATGTAACTGAATTTAATTACAAGCGTTGAATTATTAGTATTGTTTGTATATTGTAAAAGACAACTTATTTTCCTAGTGACATTAATTATGTAAGTCATTTAAATACGTTTTTCCTTGCTTCCCATCATATTTTTATAGTATGGACACATTAGCCTATATATATCAGTAACCATTGCAGGTATATTTTGGAATATTTTGAGATAACGTTTGTTACTAATCTTAATCTTGGCAAGGAATGCTGTTCTTTGTTGGTTCTCATTCGGCACTTGGTTAATTCATTAGAAAAAGCTGGCTCAGCCAACCCAGGGTAAATACCGTCAAAAAGCAAAACAGTCTGTTCATGCATCAATTGTCAACAGTTGATCTTCAAATAAAACCAATGACACTTGAAATCAGAAGCTTCATGTGGATTCTTTTAGTCTGGTTTTAAATGATTAAAATAATTGCTTCGTATGGTTGATTTCTAATTCTATTTTCATATATATCATGCTATAATAAAGAACAGTGTGTATTTATTTGTAAATAAATATATATCCACCTCATCATACAAATGAGGAAAGATGCAATCTATTACCATGATGTTTTCTTTGGGGTTTTTTTTCTGCTTTTTATATGGATTTTTTTTTTTTAACTTTCCATTTTGAAATCTTTTTCTATTTATGCCAGCCATGATAGTTCTCATATAATTTTTAATTTCAGTTTTAATTATTGACGTCATTGTTTTTTTGTCTTTGTTTTTTTTTAAAACATATTTTCAGCGGCAATATATTATTGCTAATGTCTAGTGTATAACTCTCCCTTAACAATCAAAGGAAGAAAATAAAAAGAGCAGAGTCAAGATTAGTACTTTTTTCTTCTTCTTTAGGCAATAACTTGCATGTTTTTGTTTGTTTATTTAGTCTTTTGTCAACTTGCAGTAGTTCAGTTCTATCCTATTGCAATTTGAAAAAGAAAAGCATTACAAGACTTACGTAGGAAAACAAACAGCAAGTCAGATAATCTGTAGTCATCTGAACTTGGAAAGAAATGTTCGATTCAAAATAAAAAGTGAACAGTGTAAATGCGCAATGTGTTTAGTGGTGTACATAATGATAACAGAAATTTCTGATGTGTGAAGCGCTAATATTTTGAGATTGTGCACCGATGTTGTTTAGTGGCTTGCATAGTTACAATGAATGCAGACGACAGGCTAGTGATGGAGCTAAAATATCTAGCAAATAAATGTGTAGGACCAAAGAATTGACCTAAACATTAAAAAAGACAAAACTTGAAAAACTCAATGGGAATGGAGTGATTATAAAGATACATGAAGAAGATGAGAACCAGGAAGACATGGATGAAAAAATGTGTGTGTGTGTGTGTGTGTGAGAATGTGTATGTATATACATACGGGTGTAGGGATGTATGGGTATATGAATAAGTAATTGGGTTTGGATGACTACATACCTTGCCTTCTCTACTATTCCCCTCCCAATTCAAGCAAAATCTATCAATGCAAGAATGTAATTTTCTCTTTCAGTTCAGTTTTTAAAAATGGTCTAAAGAAACTGGATTTTGGATGAAATTGCAGCTGAAATATATATGCAGATTTGTGGCCAATAACGTTTGTATTAATAAAAAAGTTATACTATAATAGAGTTGTACCTGTTATTGAGCATTATTTTTAGCATTGGAGTTTTATTGAATTAACACCTAGAAAACAACAACAATATAAGTACTAATTTATAATATATATATATATTAATTGAATGTTAGTGATGGGACGATTCTAATATTTTTCCTGATTCCAATACAATTACCGATCCCATGCTAAACTCCCGATTCTGGCACAATTACTTATTCCGATTCTTTATAAATCTGTAATTATTTTACTATAAGATAGTTATTTTCCCTGATTTTCGTAAAAACACATATTAAATATGCAGATATATTCATAAACGTCAAAATAGACTTGTGGAGAGTGATCAGTCTATTTTAGCTTCACTGGTAATTTAAAATCAATAAATATTTATTATTTTATCATTTATTACCAGCAATGGAAGATTTTACTTTAAACAAAATCAAATAAAAAAAAAGAAGACAATTAAAAGAATCGTTTTAGCATTGGAAAATAGGCACCAATTTTTCCAATTCTGATACCCCCAAATCTTCTGATTCCGATTAATCGTCCCAACACTATTAAACATTAATGATTATTTTTAAACTTAGACACGTGTTTTGAATTTCTGTTCTCTTTAGTGTAAGAGATGATAATTACTGCCAGTTGGGGGATTTGAACCCAATCACAAAGTTATCTTTGACTCCATAGGTTGATATTCAATCTCCAAGCTACCAATAATTAGTGCAGCAAGTAAGAAAAATTCTATTAATACCAACAGACGTGTACAAACAGTAAACAGTAAGATAGTAATCAACCACAGGAAGTCGGATTATCATAGTAAGCTTGAGTTGGCCGCTTATTCTTAATTCCCTAAATAGCTCAATTTTCTTTTGATGGCACATTATAACTATTTTTTTAAAAATAAATATTATTTTTAAGAGTACAGTCACACGTTTCAAAGTTCCAATCACTTCAGTGTAGATGATAATTACTGCTAGTCAGGGTATTCAAACCTAGTCACAAAGTCATCCTTATGAAGCCACTTGATGTAAGGAGCTAAAAAAAATACTACTTCAACGTTAAAAATTTAATGAAAGTAGAAACGAATAATACCAGACACTTATTTATTAAAATCATGAATTAGACATCGCATTGACTCTGGTAACACACATTTTTCATGTATAAAACTTTGATACATTGAGAATTAGCACCATTTAAAAATTACATTTTTCCTTTGGATCGATATGTGTGTGTGGGAGGGACTTCTTTTAGGTTTTAAATGTGGGATTTTATTTAGGAGTTTAATCAAACAATGATCACTGCAAGAAATGTTTTAGAAAAAATACCGCTCAAAGTAACAAAGTTTTTTTGACAATAACCCTATCATTAAATCGATTCCTTTAATTCCTTTTTTTGAAGGGACATAATCAATTTTTTCGTAGTTCAGTTATTGTTTGCCACTTATCCCCCTTGAAATAATCCCCCCCCCACACACACACACCATTTCTATTACTATATATGTTTTTATATGTTCTTTTGTTATTTTTAGTACATTTGTTCACGTGTTGTTTTAAGGAGAAATAAACCTTTGAAATAATCGTCAAAGTATGATTATTAGATTCAAATTTATCATTCAAATTTAATCCCAAGTCTTATTGGTTACTTTTTGATGCTCCTGTTGTTTAATTCCTATTTATAATTTACATTTTTATTTCAATTCTCAAAACTTTACACTTTTCTATATTAAATTTCAATTTCTATGTATCTATCTAGCTTTATTAAAACTATAATTTATGTCATAAATGTAAGCGCATGAGTAAGAAAGGGAAGCTTAATTTTAATAATCATTAATAATCTATATATGTAAAAGATAAAACGGCCGTGTGCGTTTTTTTATGTCCAGCAAAGACTTTTTTCGTGGGAGTTCTTTGGGGGTTACTATGTTTTAGAACTTTTTATATACTCCCTAGATTATAATATCTATGATTTGCGAAGGGATGTCGTATCTACATTTATTTACATTGACTTTTAAAAAAATTCATGCTATTCAAAAGTTAAGGTAGCTTCCTGGCTTTTTGTGCCAGAATGTCTAGAAAGCAATTAACTTTGATCAATGTTGGGGAAATCCCTCATGTCAGACAATTGCTATTCATTTTGACAGCCCCTTTTTGTGGGGAGCTGGTTTTCTCCAACATCGTGGGGAAACAAATAAATGAAACAGCGAAAAGCTTAACTGTCCTTCAGCCAACAGTGTAAATTTCTGCATTCACTTAGCAAGTCAACTTTTTGATTGATAACGCTGAATTTGAACGCTTTTCACTTCCTATGGCCTTGTAGCATAGTGGTAAGATCTCACGTTTTCTTTTCATTTTCTTTTCCGCCTTCCAGTTCGTCACGAGTTCGAGCCTCCCTCCCTACTAACACTTTTTTTTTCTTTTACACCTCCAAACACTCAGGCAACACCGGATACCCCCGCTAGTCTATCTATATATATAAAAGCCAAAATGTTTGTTTGTGTGTGTTTTCGTGTAAGTCCGAGAAAGGATTTTTTCCGAGAAGCGTTTGGTCGGCTCCCTCATTATTAAAACTTTTTATATTGCATCTAGATAATAATATGTATGAGTTAACAATGTGGGTCGCCTGTCTATTTAATTTGCCTGACTTTCAAAATCTAAATATTCAACATATTCAGATCGCCACGTGTTGCTTTCACTTTCCAGTATAAAAACAGCAAAACTAGATTCGAACCGGATGTAAACGCCACCATCAACTATCCCGCAGTAAAACTGCGGAATAACATGTTTAAAATTCACTTTTAATACTGCCCCACAGTCAAAGTTGACCTCAGTAAGTTATTAAGTACGAGCACCTGCCAATTCTTAATTCTTAAATAAATTCAAACATGTTTCCATTACTATTTCGTGGTGGCCTAGTGGTTATGTTGCATGTTCTTTTTCACACTTTAATTTAAAACTTAACCTCAATGGTTCGGGTTCGATCCTTCATACTTACCTACCGAAACTTTTTTTTTTTATTTTACCCCCCCCCCGACACATTTGTTTTGATTTACCCAAAATCACACACACCTCCAAACACCCAAGCACACTAGGTACCCCCCCCCGCTAGTCTATAAATATAAAAGCGAAAATGTATGCATGTATGTGTGTTCGCTTTTTCTGTATGTCTACAAAAGGCTTTTTTCAGAGAAGCGGTCGCTCGCTTCACAACTTTTTAAAACTTTTTATATCACATATAAATCGTAATATCTCACAGTTAACAACAAAGCTCGCCTGTCTATTTAATTTGCTCGATTTCAGAAAGATAAATATTCAATATTTGTCGCTCGCCACATGTGGGTTAGTCTTTTTTCTATAACATCTTGGGAAGCGTTCCCGCAGTCAAACTTGACCTCATTAACTCATTAAAACGGGCACCTGCCAAATCCAAGTAATTAAATAAATTCAAAAACGTGTTTCCATTAGCATCTCACGGTGGGGCAATTGTTAACGTCGCACGTTTTTTTTTTTTCACACTTTAATTTACAACTTAGCCTCAACGGTTCGGGTTCGATCCTCATACTTACTTTTTTTTTTTTTTTAACCCCCCACCCCACCACACCCGGACTTTCCACACACACCTCCAAACACCTGGGCAACACCAGGTACCCCCTCGCTAGTATATATATAAAAGGCAAATTGGGCACGAGCGTTTGTGTATGTCCACGAATGGCTTTTTGGGTGGGGGTTCTCGTGTCGGTTAGATTCCACAAAAAGTTTTCGCATACTTCCCAGATCGTAATATCTCAAATTTGCTAACGGACATCCTTTCTTTCCTTTTTTTGATTGAGTTAAACAAAATTTCCACCATGCCGTTGTCTCACATGTTTACTTGTCTTTTTTGTATAAAGTGAAACTGTTCGAATGCAAATGACAGTTCGACGGCCTGGTGGCCGAGGTGCAGTGTCTACCAAAATGAGATTAGTTCTGTCAATGGAGGGGGAAACCTCTCTATACTGAGAAAATTTAATTTTTAAGCAAATTGTGTCACATTTTGTTTTCATGGAAAAATAAATACTGACAGAAAGCGGGAAGCTTAACTAGCCCCTGGCCAGTTTTAAAAGCAACGTTCATTTCTGTGCATGTGTGGCGACTCCTGTGATCCTGTTAATCACCAACTTATTGAATTCACTATTCTCTTTGGCCTAATGGTTAGCGAGGAAGACTAATTACCCTACGTTTTCGAGTTCAATCCCACCTCTCTCTCCATCTTTTTTAAATTTTTTATTTTAATTCACTATCCTCTTTGGTCGAATGGTTAGCATGGAAAACTAAACCCACCTCTCTCTCTCTCTCTCTCTCTCTCTCTCTCTCTCTCTCTCTCTCTCTCTCTCTCTCTCTTTTTATTTTAACCATGTGCAAGCCATTCTTAATATCACTTCATCCTTGTGCCAATATCCTCCACCCAGATAATGCCGGGTACCCTCGCTAGTAACAATGAAAGGAAAAATTAATCAAGTACACAAATTTAATTCTATGAGTAAAGAAGAGGAGGCTTTGTCTTAATAACTGATAATAAAAAATAAAGGAAAGGTTTTTTATGTTTAATAAAGAAAAATATTCCATTTTTTTTATATATTTAATTATGAGTGCACAGAAGCTTTTGAAAGAGAGAGAGAGATTAAATTTTATTATAAAAAAATGAAAACTATTTTGTATAATGTTGTTTCCTTTTTAAAACTGTACTTGTGTATTTGTTTTATTTTAAGTAAGATTTAATTCACCCATAGTGTTTATTTGCCTATTCTTTCTTCAATTTCATGGATTTTTAATTTGTTTCAACTCATATTCATCTCATAATACTTTCATCTTCTTTTCGAATTTGAACTCAATCGCTTTAGCTTTGCCCTCAAATGTATTTATGTAAATTCCTCGTTTTTTAATATGGAGGTTTTGATTGTATTTTGATGTGGTAGTTTTTTCTTTCAGTTTTATTTGGAGATTCCGTTTGTCTTTATGTAAAGACATCTTGTTAGTTCGGTTGTCATCTCTGCAATTTTCACTTGACAATGTTGTTCTGGTGTTGATGCATTAAATACTTCAATTTTTATTTGTACACAGATTTGTTGCAGATTTGAGTGAAATGGTTCCTTTAAAGGTATTTCCTGCATTTCTGCCTCTTGGTAGGACATGTCACAAGCATTGCCAAATTTCCACACTAATATCAGGCCTATCCGCCATCTTTATTTTGTCTCCCATCTAGTCAGGGTCTCACAGTTACATGATGCCTGTTATTTTGTGTATATTCGAGATGATGTCCACTATTGGAGTTGTTGACACTGTAGCAGTTACATGAGAAATCGATTTTGTTTGCACATATGTGCATTATGTTGAGTTGTAATTTGGTTGGTGTAGGCAATTAGTGCACCATTGAAATGCACACTTGAAACTGATTTCTGCTCAGAGGATTTAGTGCCAAAGACAAATCAGTTTTAAATTTCATCATGGCAAAATATCCTTCTTATCCTGTTCCAGAATCAGCCAGACAAGATTTGGAACTCCAGGATTCTATTTGACAAAAGCCAACCGACTTTGCAATTCTCTTTATATTCCAGTGTTCATTAGTGAAGATGCTTGATATCTTTCATGGAAAATGGTTACCTTTTTCTTATTTAATTTCAGTTAAATGTATCCAGACACGGCCAAATCTACAAAGTAACTTTCTTCATCCTGACGTTCTTCTAGACCAATCGTCCTCCAATAAAAACACTTTTGCTGTTGTTATATTCACAAATTCAGTCCCATAAATGTGAAGATTATAAGGGGAGACTTGCTGGCACATGTTCCCCTACTTTAAGCCAAAACAGCCAGTCCAAATTGGAGGACAGGAATTTCCTCATTTTGATTGGTGGGCCAAATCGAATAACAAGAAACCTGTTGCTAAGAGAAAGGGTTACAGAGTAAGAAAAAATGGTCAGGTGAGAAAGAGGCGAAAGCTCGGAGCAAAAACTGAAGTCCTTGCTGACAAAGCAAGAGATTTCCATAACAAAATGTGGGAAAGAGAATTATCGTAGCCTCGTTGTCACCCTAGCAAACAGCGGCGAGGGCTACTCAACTAGAATAATGGTGGCGTGCAGCACGTCTGCTTGCCAACTGTAAAACCCAGTTACGCGCGCGGCTGTATAAAGATCATTTCAGCTATGCGCACATTTGCCTTTCTACACTCACGCAAATTCTGCAGGCATAAAAATTTAAATTCTGTCTTTTCGCACTGATGTAGTTGAAAGTACCCTACAAGACAGAGGCCTTGCCTTTTTGTCCAATCAGTGTTTGAAAAAAAAAACGCATTTTTGTAAATAATTTTGGAACTGTCTACAAGAACTGGTCGAGGCCCTTATAAATTCAGCACGTGTGTTAACTATACAGTCGATACTAGCCCAGCACACCATAAAAAAACAACATGACTCCGTCCTTGTTGACATTAAACTCGTGTGCATCTGTCATTTAATTCTCCACGTGCAAACAGATTTTTTACCTTTATCTGATTGAATTGTTTTTAATTATTTATCAATTGAATTCTGTTTTTAATTATTTCTGAAAAGAACTGGTTTATCCAACCTAAAATTTTAACTTTTCTGCTTCATTTCTTAAAGAACATTTATTACCTCAGTCGCAGGAAGAGACTCAATTAAGAGGAAACTTTCCGGTCTTCTTTTTTCCACTTATTTTTAATTTTGAGGAAATAAATTTTGTATAAAATTTATTCTCTGCCTCTGTCATCTTTCTTTTTGTTGTTCAACTCCTTTTACATTTTTACTATTTTTATTTTTGAGTTTGTGGGGGCTAACAAACACCAATACCCACAGTCCTGCAACAGAATTAATTATGAGTTCATCTCTTCAGTCAAAAGGAATTTTTATTCAAAAGGGTACAAAAAAAACAACTGAACACCATAATATTACGAATTTTGGCTGCAAAGGATTCAATCAAGCTAGCAATACGATTTTGCTAAGAAGGTGCAGAGACATTGTTTTTTTTTTGTTATTCTGTTTTGTTATTCTGTTTTGTTTTTTCACATGAATAAATTGTTTGTTCAGCCTGCCTCATATTTTTATCGTTTAAACCTTGTCAATAATTATTACTATCCCTTTACATCACACAAGGAAGATTATATTTCCTATACACTTGTTGGCACAAGACTTATTTAAGTACCCCTCTCCCGCAGCCGCGAGGACCGTAAACACTGAATATAACACTACTACCTGTTATTTCATATGTATCGCTTGTAGCTTTAGTTGTTTCTATAGGAGAGTGTATGGACTGTCTGCAGCTCGTGTATGAGCAAGTTCTATGGCTCTGGCTTCATCTAGTATTTGTTTGAGGGTAGAATTGTCTTTTCTTTTATATCGTAAGCTTCTTAAAACGTTACTAGCTTAAGTTCAGAATAAAATCACGATTTTCTTTTAACGGTTAATTTAAAAAAAAATGTTTTGAACGCTACTAACTCAATTTCTTTCAATACAGTTTGCAATTTGGAGACGGAATTGTTTTTGTTGAGATAAGTGATTTCAATCATGCTTTTTATTTTAGATTTAAAATATTAACAACTCCATTTTATTTCAGTATTTAATTTGTGTATTTCTGTTTTATTAAATGCTAGCTTTTTTTTCTCGTACATATATGTTTATTTATCTACCGAGTTGATTGCAAAAATAGATTACGAATTGTACTCATTTTTAGTTCGTGTGTGGGGAATCTATCACCATACTTTCCCTTAAACACGTCAGTCGGACTTTTATTAAGTACAATACTTAATATTTTTTTTTTTTTTTAATGGAGAGTAGAAAACGCATTGTGGATACGTTATCGGCAGCTCCTGTTACTCTCGCTTCTTCTTATTTGTCCCTCAGTCCTCATTTTTTAATAAGTGATTTTTCTGACAAAGGGAGAAGAAAAAGCTGTTTTCTAGGTTGGCAGTATTTTGTGCGAACAGTTGGCTGAGATGGCGGAAATTTTCTGTTTCTATGTCTATCCTTGTAGCCATGTCACTAGTAAGGGTGCTGGAGGTAAACGTTTTGTCTGGGCTGACGTTATCTGCCTGATAGTCAGGGACCCGAACCTTGGATTAACCACTAAGGAGGCTGTCCTATCAGCAGGTGCAAAGTACTGGGGCTGCAGTATTGCCATTTGGTGAATGGATTCTGGACCATGCAGTAGCTTCTGGTGGGGCCTCTCGATGCCATACTAGTGGGTAATTGTTACGGCTTTACCTTATCATTAGCTACAAATAAAAAAAAAAAATTCTTCGTTTCTTTTTCTCTCTTAATTTCCCCTCTCTGTCCTGCTCTAAGTAAATCTGACTACCTAGTCCACAAATTTCAAAATTTCATCATGACAAGTTTCAAGAAAAAATACACGATTAAACCCGGTTCTCCAACTTCCAACGTAGACCCCTACTACCATGTCTCCTTCTCCAACATCAGGGGTCTACGTTCTAACCTTCCAGAGGTTGAAACCCAATTACAGGAGACTAAACCAGACCTTTTATTTTTAAGTGAAACTGGCATTGGACAGGCTATTTCCCTAGAAGAGTTTGCAATTAAAGGATACTCTAACTTAACTTCTAAATCTGACCCCCAAGATCGCCATGGGCATGGAATATGTGCCTATATTAAAGATAGCTTTCCATGTGGTAGGGACATCTCCAGGGAAGATCCTAACTTACCCTATATGTGCTTCCGGGTTGCTTTAGCTCACACTACGGCATTTTTATTTACTCTCTATCGCCCCCACAACAGCGGAGTTACTATCTTTAAAAGCATATCTGAGAAAATTGACCAAGTCCTATCTGCTTATCCTTCAGCTAACATTCACGTATGTGGAGACTTCAATGTTCACAACGTCGAATGGTTGACCCACTCAAACAAGACCGATGATGAGGGGAGGTTCTGTCATGATTTCTCCATTGCCTATGACTTCACTCAGATTGTTCAGGAACCCACCCGTGTGCCCGACAATGATGGCCAGTATGCGAGCCTACTAGACCTTTTTCTCACAACTTGCCCTGAACTATGTTCAGTTTCTGTTCTGTCGCCTCTTGGATCTTCCGACCACTCTGTTGTATCAATTAAGATAAAAATGAAATGTAATAAGTCCCCAGACGTACCTCTCCATCGTACAGTATATCGATACACTAAGGCTGACTGGGATAGCTTCCGTACATTTATAACTGATCTACCTCTGCATTCCATATTTAAAAAGGATGTGTCCTCTATAGTATTAGACCTGACGGAATGGTTAATTGTAGGTATTGATCGTTTCATACCCTCGAAAAAGTTTCAGCAAAAACCTACCAGCCAGCCAGCCATGGTTCTCTCCAGAATGTGCTGCTGCCATTGCGCACAGAAATGACTTTTTCCACTGTTTCCAACGTAATAGATGTATGGAAACTAAAGCCGCTTTCAGGACTGCCAGCAACCATTGTAAGAAAGTAATAAAGAGCGCAAGATGGTTGTATGCTCAATCTGTTAAGTCCAAAGTAGTTGAGCAGCGGCTTGGTTCCCACCAGTTTTGGCAAATAGCAAACAGAATTCTGAACAGAAGCGTGTGCTCCATCCCAACTATCATCAATGGACCTGAGGTAATCTCGTCAGCATCAGACAAAGCCAAACTCTTTGTCAAGAACTTTGCAGCTAATTCTACCTTTTGCGATCAAGGCCGCCAACCCCCAATATTTCCTCCTGTATCTGAAAACACACTATGTGATATACGTATATCTGTACGTGATGTTGCCAAGCTAATCAAAAACCTTGATTCCAGTAAAGCAACTGGCCCGGACGGTATTCCAATTATAGTACTCAAAAAACTTCAACCTGAACTAGCGCCCATACTTACAAAACTATTTAAACGTTGTCTTAAGGAGAATAGTTTCCCATCTCCCTGGAAAATTTCATCAGTATGCCCTGTATTTAAGAATTCAGGTGATCGCTCATCTCCCTCTCAGTACAGGCCAATAAGTCTCCTGTGCGTCATGAGTAAGTTGCTGGAATCTGTGTTAAATACAGAAGTAATCAACCATCTCAACAAAAATAACCTTCTTAGTGACACTCAATATGGTTTCCGTTCTGCTAGATCTACAGCAGATGTGCTTACAGTTATATCTCATAGGATTAGCAAATCTCTCGACGGAGGCAATCTTTCTAGGGCAATTGCTCTTGACATATCTAAGGCCTTTGATAGGGTATGGCATAAAGGTTTACTTCATAAGATCTCTAGCTTTTGTATAGCTGGAAATGTCTTCTCAATTATTAAATCATTTCTTTCTGATAGGTTCATAAGAGTAGTAGTTGAGGGGCAAAAATCAGAAGCTCACAGTATTAATGCAGGGGTCCATCCTGGGCCCAACTCTATTCCTGATCTACATTAATGATCTTCCAAATCACATCGTTACATCATTTGTAGACATTTATGCTGACGACACTACCATTTATGGTAGCACATCTAAGACAGTAAACGAGCAAGTTCTCTCCAATTCTCTCTCCTCTGATCTTGAGCATGTAGTACAATGGGAAAAGGAGTGGCTGGTTACTTTTAATGCATCTAAAACAAAGCTTCTCTCTTTACATCATCAACATTCTGATCCCCATCTGGCATCAATTGAAATGAATGGCTCTCGTCTTCAGGAGGCCTCAAGTTTTGACAAGCTTCTGGGCTTGACCATTACTCCTGATCTTAAATGGAACACGTACATCAAATCTGTTGCCAAGGCCGCTGGAAAAATGGTGGGATCTTTCTATCGATCCAGTAGATATCTCACTGCTGATGCAATTCTCTATTTATATAAGAGCCAGGTACGTCCAAGGATGGAATACTGTTGCCACATCTGGGCAGGAGCTGCTAGAAAGGACTTGTCCTGCCTTGATAGAGTTCAAAATAGACTTTGTAGCCTCGTAGGAGATGTCCTTTTCTCTTCCTTGCAACCTCTATCTCTCAGAAGAGATGTTGCGAGTTTGTCTCTGATGTATCGTTATTTTCATGGAAAGTGTTCGACTGAGCTTCAATCTATGGTCCCCCCTCGCCAAACTTTCACAAGAAACACTCGTCTAGCTGTAAACACTATCAATAATTCCCCCCACTCTTTATCAGTGCCTAAACCTAAACGTAGATTCCATGAACAAAGCCTTTTTATTAGAACTGCACACCTGTGGAATTGTCTTCCGTTTTCCTGCTTTCCGGCTGACTACAATATGGTTGTCTTCAAGTCTAACGTAAATAAGTTCTTGATGAGCCGTTCCATATAAGTTATCAAATTTAACAAATTTTCATTACTAATGATTATTATATTGTCCAATTTCTACTGTACACTCTTTAACCCTTATCCTTGAGTGGCCTCTTGGCCTTGATAATGTGTTGATACCTATGAAAAAAAAAAGAAAAAGTCCAATGTGAACAAGTTCTAATTGAATCGTCCCCCTAAGTAATCCAAGTTACAAAATTCCCACTGTTTACTATGCTAAAATCACAATGACTAATGTATACCTATTAACCCTTATCCTTGAGTGGCCTCTGGGCCTTGATAAGTGGTGACATGTAAAAAAAAAAAAAAAAACACCCTTGCAGTATCTGCACCAATATTTCCTGATTTGTATCTTGGAAGTTGCATGTAAGAAAAAGATCAAGGAGACTTGCATATTGTCTTGTATAGACTGCTTTAGACACTTCAAGAAATTCTAGCAAAAGCTTAACAGCCAGCCGTGCCACTGTGCCCACAATGTGTGACTGCCATTGTGCCCAGAAATCACTATTTCTATTGCTTTCAACATAATAAATGTTGTGAAACTGAATCCACTTTTACAATCCAAAACTTTGATTCCAATAAAAAGCTTATCAAAAACTTTGATTCCAATAAAGCAACTGACCCCGACGGCATTCCAGTTATAGTGCTCAAAAAGTTTCAACCAGAACTAGCTCCCATACTTACAAAGCTGTTTAAACATTTCCTTAATGAGAAATGCTTCCCAACACCTTGGAAAACTTCATCAGTCTACCCCATATTTCAAAATTCTGGAGATCGGTCATCTCCCTCTCAGTAAAGACCAATCAGTTTCTTGTGCGTCATGAGTAGGTTGTTGGAATCTGTGGTAAAAAGCAAAAAAAACCTATTCAGTGACATGCAATATGGTCTCAGTTCTGAGAGATCTACAGTGAATCTCTCGATGGGTGTTTTGTTTCTAGACCATTAGTCCTTAATGTATCAAAGGTTTTTGATAAAGTATAGCATAAAGATCTACTTTAGAAGATCGCTAGCTATGGAATAGTTCAAAATGTCCTCTCAATTATTAAAACCTTTCTCTCTGATAGGCTTATAAGAGTAGCCATTGATGGGTAGTAATAAGAAACATTGTATTAATACTAGCGTCTCTCAGAGTTCCATCCTCAATGATCTTCCAAATCACATTTTTAGAGATTTATTCAACCAACACCACAATCTATGGCAACATTTCAAAGGCCAGCAATAACAAAGATCTTTTTTATTTCCTCTCTTTTGATGTTGAGAACATGGTGCAATGGAAAAAAAAAAGAAAGGTGGCTGGTTCATTTTAATGCATTGAAAACCAAGCTTCTCTCCTTTCATCATAATCGCTCTGACCTCCATCATGCCAGAATTGAAATGAATGGCTCTTGCCTTGGGGAATCACCATGTTTGGACAAGCTTCTGGGACTGGCCTTCACTCTTGATCTGAAATGGAATACATACATCAAATCTGTTACGAAGATCACTGGAAAAATGCTTGGATCACTCTACCGCTCCAGTAGATATCTCACGACCAATGCAATCCTTTATCTGTATTAGAGCCAGGTACATCCTAAAATGGAGTACTGTTGCCACATTTAGGTAGGAGCAGCTTGGTGCATCCTATCCTGCCTTGATAGAATTCAAGGTCTGCTTCGAAACCTAGTTGGTGATGCTTTTTTTTCTTCCCTGCAAACTCTTTCTCACAGAAGAGATGTTGCGAGTCTGTCTCTACTCTAGCATTATTTTCATGGCAAGTGTTCAACTGAACTCCAATCTATGATCGTTCTTTGCCAAACTTTACTAGATACCACAGCTATATATGATTTCCCTCACTCTCTTTCTATGCCTAAACGTAGATTCCATGAACAAAGCTTCATTCCTACAACTGCCCACCTATGGAACACTGTTCCATTGGCCTGCTTCCCAGTTGAATATAACATGGTAGCCTTCAAATTCAATGTAAATAAGTTTTCATTGATCCATCCCCTTAAATAATTAAATTCTACCTAATTTACACCATTAGCGATTACTACATTACCACCTTACATTCAGTAGCCCTTATCCTCGAGTGATCTTTAGGCCTTAATAAGTGGTTACTCCTAAATAAAATAAAATAAAAAAATTGCATTCATCTAGTAGTTTTCATCTAGATTTTGCATTGCACATCAAAGTTTGAAAATTTCATATGATGTACTATTTTTTTTCTCGGCATGAAGTGGTCGGTTAGTGATTTCTTCACTGTTTCATATTGGTTTTGTATTAACGTTCCATCTTCTGATTTAGTTGTTGCTCTGATACCATTTTCTCTGTCAGTGAGATTGCAAAAGATGTCGAAAACTTTGTCTCTCACAGAGTGTAAAAGATTCACTTTTATTTATTTTTTTTGTCTTTATTAATGCCCAAGATAGTAAACAAGTTTTTTTTTGTTTTTTTTTCTAATCCAATTTTGAAAGTGAATGCTAATTGCAGTTTGGCTATGTGGATACTGCAATTTGGAAAAATGGGCAAATTGTTAGCGATATCTCTCTTGTAGATTTTTTTTTTTTTTTTTTTTTTGCAGAGAACGTGAGCATGTCACTAAAATTCATGTCGTAGATTCAGAAAAAGAAGAAAGAAAGACTAGAAAATAGTTTACAATTTGCACCAAAGTTAAACTGATTAAGTTTCTCCGGCATTTTTTTTTTTTTTTTTTATTTCTGTTTTCTTAACTTTAGTTATGACAAGGGGAGAACAACTTTTGACTGAACACTGAAATAAGATCATTTAATTTTTTAAATTTTCATATGTAACTATGTTCATGGTTAAAATATCGGATTTAATTATTGAAATATTTGATAAAATATAAATTTACATTATGACACTCAGTGAACCCCTTCCTTCCCTAAAAGACTTTATTCGAACTCTAGTGCAGTATCTGTTATGTTTCGGTCACTGAGAAAGAAATCCTTCCAGATTGACGCAATTTAAATTTTTGTCTCACTCCAGAGTGTCACTTTGGAGGAAGCTGGATTTCTCCACTTTAAAGCCCAATATTGTGTCTAACTATTGTGACTTGATATTTTCGTGTTCCAAACTTTATAAAAATAAAAAATATTTCTCACTGATAAAAATTATCTCCCTTAGCTTGAATTATCTCTCTTGACACAAAATAAAAAACGCGCATGCATACATGCAGATGCACACACAAGCAAATAAAAAAGAATTAAAGTTGCATTAATTCATCTTGTTGGAATTTTTTTTTTGCACTAGTAGTGGTGCATCCCCTCTGTTTGTATATTTATGTATTATTTTTATTCTGGTTCTTGTATTTGATTTTTTGTATTTCGTATCTTTATGATTCTTAGTTTTGTATATTTTGAGTTTGTACGAAACTTCCTTTAATTTGAAGAAAAGGGAAATGCTAGCTCCTTGATGACGTTACGAGCCCAGCGCAAAATTCGGTTTCTTTTTGGTTCCAGCGACGTGGAGAGTGGACGCAGATTCATTGCCCGGTGCAGACAAGGAATTTTGGAGCCTCCTTCAAAGAAGTATTAATCCGGCAAGAATATTCAGATGCACTGAAAGTGAACTTCTGAAGACCTTATTTTATGTGGCTACGGTTTGCACATATTTGGAAGAAGTGTAATTTTTTAAAGGACCTTATTTTTCGTGCTGCGTTTTGCACGTAAATGGAAGGAGAGAAATCTTCTAAGGACTTTAAAATGAGAAAAAGAGAAAAAGGCACAAGCCTGCCATCCTCAATTTGTGAGTACGTTCCTAAAATTTATTACATATGAGAGTGTGATTAGAAACTACTATTTTGAATTATACTGTATTTATTCATGGATATGACATCTTCATTGTAAGAACCAGTGTTATTTTTTTCATTATATGTTGTTACCTTGGCGGTCTTTGTTTTTGAATTTAATGCCCGCAAAGGGAAAAATTTGCAATTAAATTTTTGTAAATAAAATCTCTTCTTTGTTTTGAAACAAGACCCTTATATTATTCTTTACCCCCCCCCTCTTTTTTATTTCATGCTTTTATTTTTTTTTTTTCAGGCTAGTTACTTTCGCGTTGAATTTGTCTGAAAGAGGATAAATTTCCGACAATCTCCAAAGTTTAGATGATTGATTTTTTTTTTTCCATAAATTTTTAGCGTAGCAGAAACATATAATATTTAAACAAGCAACTATCTACACAGGCATTTGTAATATTGAGGTTATATGTAGGTACGGGCAAAAATGGGTGAATAAAGATAGGTGGACCTAGTTTTGAAAGCCGATTTATCATAATTTTTTTGTCGGTTTCCGACTTCTTTTTGAGTGTATTTGAAAGATTAAGGACTAAACTTAATTTCTCGAAAAAAAAAAAAAAAATTATAAAAAATGTTTTCACGGTGACCTAACCAATTCAGCTAAATTTTGAAGTTAAATAAATTCATTGTAAAAATCCTTTAAAAGATAAATATTAGTTTTCTGTGTCTATTTCAAAGATAATTAGTAAAGTCCTAAGATATTATATTAAATAAAAAAAAACAAAAAACAACACCTTGTTTGTACAAAAAATAGCTTAATTAGACACAAAAGCACAACAAACTAAAGTTTTGTAAACACAGAATATATGGAAGCCCAAAATTTCAGCCAGTCGAAAGACTGAAAACAACGTCATGTAATTAAAAGGGAAGAAGTGAGGGTGCTAGTTTTCTTTTTTCCCCAGATGTACATCCATACATTCCTATTCTGAACGTTTGTATCATTTTTATCATTTTTTAATTTAATTACTTTTCTATGTTCTTGGTTTCTAAATTAATTTTTTTTTTAATTGTTATTCAATATTATATAAAAAGTATGTTACACCAAAAGTTTCACATTTATTTAAGCAAGGAAAATATTAAAATCTTACATATAAAATTATACGAAACCTGTAATTTAAAAAAAAAGAGTAGAAATATTTTTTGCTATTATAATTTTTTTGTGTGAAAATATTAAATAAACAATGCTTAATTCAATGATAATATAGGTAGTTTTAGAAATTCAGTTTTCTTCGAGTTATATCGAATTCATTAATACAGACTTTAGAGGCTTTTATCGTTATGTTCCTGTAAAAATTCAATAATTTTTTTAAATTGTTACAAATTACAATGCTTTATTTTCATAAAAAACAAAAATAAATACATTCATTTTTTTTTTACTACTGAAAACCATAACTTTAGTAAAGGCATTTTTGTTTAAACAAAATACATTTTCACTAAGATTTAGATAAAAATAATGGGTTCAATATATTCTGTGATCATTATTTGATAAATACTGAAAATTTCATTAAAATTGGTTAATTTCCTGATTTTTGGTGAATTTTTAAGTAAAGGGAGGGGTCAAAATATTTATTCATTTTGAGCATCGGCATTCATTTTGCAAATACCTAGTTATATGTATAAACTGGAAATGAGATTTTAATAGAACAAAGAAAGTGAAAGAAAAAATAGACGTTTTTGGTAGATTTTTAGATACCTCCAACGCGCGCCACAGTTTTAACCCCCCCCCCCTGTATGTAACACGATGTAATTGTAATTTAATATTATAATACTAACTTTTTTACCATTTAAAAGAAGCTTCAAATAAACTGCTAATATTTAAAAAAAAAATTTTTACAGCATACAAAAATAGTAAAAATGCGAGACAAAAATCGTGTTTACATTATCGACGCTTTAAAACAACGTAGTGACGTTTTTTAATCCATTGACACATACCTGTTTTAAAAATCTAGCAAAAATGAAATAATAGTCATATTTTCCTGAAATTTTCGATATTTATTCATTGATAAATAAACTTACATAATAAAATTAGGTTTCGTTAAATAAATATATCAGAGGAAATATATTTTTTAGGTGTTCTACCCCCCCCCCCATATTTTATGTTATGAAATCTAAACAGAATAACTGTAGATTGATAAAAATTTCAACATTTGGGTTTGTATTACTGTACACATAGATTCGAAAAATTTGTCAAAAAACAAATATATAACAAATAAATGTTATCAAAGGCAAGATAAGTTACTTTTCTACCTAACTGGATGTAATATATTGGACAGGATTATCTCCCTTGCACTTCAATGAACTACGGATTATCTCCCTTGCACTTCAATCAACTACCACTAAAGGGCGCGACAGTCTTAAAATCTCTTTTTTTTTTTGTAAATAAAAGGACCGGGAGACGATCTTTCCCTACGAGACGTACCGTCTGCCGATCTATCTATAATGTTATTTTGTCTTGTGCATTTTTATTCATTATGCATTGTTAATGTTGATATACTTCAATTGGCGACGAGGAACGAATAATGCGGAGGAGTAACAAGACAATTTAAAATTAAAGGCGAACACCCACAACAAATCGAACGAGGAAAAGTTGCCGAGTAGCGGATAAAAATGGCTTTATTAGGCACCATTAGAGAATGGAATAGTGCGGAAGAAGAATGGTCGCACTATATTGAGAGAGTAAAGTTTTTTTTTACTGCCAATGATGTGTTGAATGAAGGTAAGAAACGTGCTATATTTTTGTCGGTTATTGGGGCAAAAAATTATGCTATTCTCAGGGGTTTAGCCGAAAACAGGCCAGAGCAGAAAACATTTGAAGAACTATGTATTCTGATGGAGAGGCACATCAGGCCAGCCCCCAACGAGATACATGAACGTTTCTTATTCAACACGAGAGACAAACAAGAAGGTGAGTCCATTAGTGAATATGTGGCCACACTGAGAAAAATGTCGGAACATTGCAACTTTGAAGAAAAAGTAAATGAACACATACGTGATCGTTTGGTTGTGGGAGTGAAAGATGAGAAGATACAGGAGCGCTTGCTGGGCGAAAGAATGCTAACTTTGCACAAGGCCATTGAAATAGCAGTGTCTATGGAATCGGCAAGGAAATATTCCAAGTTGATGTTGGGAGCACAGACGAGTGGAAGTGAAACGTCCGTACACAGGTTACCATTAAAACGAGTGTTATCGTTGTGGAAGCACTGGCCACCAAGCGGACAAGTGCCAGTTTAAAAACAAGGAATGTTTTAAATGCAGGCGAATAGGGCATACTCGTCGGAAGTGTAGGCAAGAAGAGAGCAGGCCTCCTAACTCCGAAAACGAGGTAAGGAAAGCAGGATGGTGAACAATGTGGAGGAAAATTGTTGTGAAGAAATGGAAATAAATATGGAAAGGCTAGACTTGCACACAGTTGCTAACCTGCGGACACCACCAGTATTAGTGGAACTGCTAATTAATCAAGAGAAAGTGGTCATGGAAGTGGACACTGGAGCTAATGAGCCTAGAAAAATTCAATAAAATTGGCCAAGTTCGTGATCTAAAGGAAAGCCATGTCAAGTTGAGAACGTACACTGGTGAATTAGTGAAACCACATGGGACCACAGACGTGGAAGTAATCCAGGAAGGGTTAAAGCATCGACTACCTTTGCTGGTGGTGAAAGGTAATGTACCGACACTTCTTGGCCGCAACTGGTTGAATAAGGTAAAGCTGGATTGGAGAAGCATGTTTCCTTTATACCAGGAAGATTCCCCTTCGAGGTTGGAAAGGCTTTTAAAAGAATTTGATTCGCTGTTCAGTGAAGAAATGGGGTGTTTAAAGGATTTTAAGGTCAAAATACCCATTGATAAAACGGTGAGTCCCAAATTTTGTCGGGCAAGACCAGTACCTTATGCCATAAAAGCGGATATGGAAAAGGAGCTAGATCGCCTGGAAAACCAGGGAATTTACAAAAGAGTGGAATACTCTAGGTGGGCTGCCCCCATTGTACCGGTTGCCAAAAATAATAATGAAGGCATCCGGATCTGTGGAGATTACAAACAAACAGTAAACCGGGCATCACCATGTGACTATTACCCTCTTCCTCGGACAGAAGATATATTTGCTACTTTGAAAGGGGGTCAAAAATTTAGCAAGCTCGACTTGAGCCATGCCTATCAGCAGCTGGAATTGGATGCAGAAACCCAGGAACTGCTAACAGTAAACACTCACCAAGGATTATACCAGCCCACCAGACTACAATTTGGGGTACACAGTGCTACAGGGATTTTTCAAAGGGAGATGGACAAAAGATTGAAGAACATTCCTTTTTGCAAGGTGCGTGTGGATGACATCCTGGTTTCAGGTAGTGATGACAGTAGTCATCTGAAGAATTTATACAGTGTATTTGCTGCTCTAGATAAGGCCGGATTAAAGTTAAAGAGAAGTAAGTGCAAGTTTCTCCTTCCTGAAGTGACATATCTGGGTTTCAGAATTAGTAAGGAAGGCATAGCGCCTCTTCCAGACAAAGTAGCCGCCATGACAGAGGCACCTCGACCGCAAAACATCACAGAATTAAGAGCCTACCTAGGGGCACTTAACTATTATCATAGTCATTTGCCAAACTTATCAACTATACTTGAACCGCTTCACAACTTAATGAGGAAGGGTGCTCCCTGGGTATGGGGTGCTGGACAAACCAGGGCTTTTGAAGAAACAAAGAAAATGCTGTGTTCTGCACCTCTTTTAACTCATTTTGATCCATCTAGACCGATTCTGGTGCAAGTAGATGCTTCTCCCTATGGACTGGGAGCTGTAATGGCTCACAAAATGGAAGATGGAAGGGAGAAACCAGTATGCTACGTATCACGAACGCTGTCTGAGGCAGAACGGAATTATGCGCACATTGAGAAGGAGGGGCTGGCCCTAGTCTTTGCGGTGAAAAAGTTGCACCAATATCTGTATGGGAATAATTTTACGTTGTTCACTGACCACAAACCGTTATTGGGGTTGTTTGCTGAAAACAAGCCGATCCCTTCTCTTGCTGCTGCCAGAGTTCAACGCTGGGCCATATTTCTGGCTGCCTATAATTACAGGTTGGAGTATCGTGCCGGGTCCCTTAATGGAAATGCAGATTGCCTCAGTCGTCTTCCAATCAGTGTGCAGGAGCAAGATGTCACACCTAATTCTAACAGGATACACATGATGAACTTGGTTGATGCTCCAGTGACTGTGGCGGCAGTGAGATTGGAGACAAGAAGAGACCCTACTTTGAGTCGGGTGTACGAATACATTCTGAATGGCTGGAGTAGGTGTATTCCAGACACGGCAATGAAGCCCTACTTCAACAAACGGACAGAGTTGACATGTGAAGATGGTACCGTATTATGGGGGAGTAGAGTAGTAATTCCGGCTATACTCAGAACAAAAGTGTTGTAGCAATTACATCAGACACACATAGGGATCGTGCGAATGAAGGCCCTTGCTCGCAGCTATGTGTGGTGGCCAAATCTTGATGCAGATATTGAGAGAGCCGGTAAAGCTTGTGGAACCTGCATACATTATCAAAGCAACCCCGGCAAGGCTCCCATTCACTGCTGGGAATATCCAAGTTCACCATGGGAGAGAGTCCACTTAGATTATACGGGTCCATTTTTGGGGCACATGTTTTTGATAGTAGTGGATGCTCATTCAAAGTGGACTGAAGTTTGCATTACAAAATCATCTTCTGCTATGACCACAATTGAAAAATTGAGAGGGATCTTCGCAACTCATGGACTACCGGTATTAATTGTGAGTGACAACGGTCCCTGTTTTACAAGTGAAGAATTCAAAGCATTCATGAATGCTAATGGAATTCGGCACATTTTCACAGCTCCTTACCATCCTTCCTCAAATGGACTAGCAGAACGCAGTGTACGCACCTTCAAGGAAGCGCTTAAAAGGATGAATACAGACGGCAAGGCAACACTTGAAACCAAGGTGAACCGATTTTTATTCACTTATAGGATAATTCCAAACTCATCAACTGGGGTTTCTCCTGCCGAGCTGATGTTCAAATGGCAGTTACGAACAGCGTTTCATTTGGCAAAGCCAGACACGTACAAGGCTATGGATGTAAAAAATAAAATGGAAAGGGGGAGCAAGGTAATGGTGCCGCTCCGTGAATTTAAAGTAGCCGATCCTGTGCTTGTGCGTAACTATGTTGTTAATGTTGATATACATCACTGGATATATTTTTTGTGTTTTTATTCAGTGTAACATGTTTATTCAGCTCGAAAAACATGCAGTGTTTACCGATGTATTGGAAAATTCAAAATGGCGCCCGACTCTCTCTCGGAGAGGGTAAGTTTGGGAAAAGGTATTATAAATAATAAACTAGACAAAATACTGTTAGAAATTCGCTCAATATATGTTACCGTGACATAAGTTGACATATATTCGGTTGTTTTTTAATAGTATTTTGTCTAGTTTATTATTTATAATACCTTTTCCCAAACTTACCCTCTCCGAGAGAGAGTCAGACGCCATTTTGAATTTTCCAATACATCGGTAAACACTGCATGTTTTTCGAGCTGAATAAACATGTTACACTGAATAAAAACACAAAAAAATATATCCAGTTAGGTAGAAAAGTAACTTATCTTGCCTTTGATAACATTTATTTGTTATATATTTGCTTTTTGACAAATTTTTTGACATTTTTTAAAGCTGAAAAGATCAAATCATTAAAAAATAATTATATATATATATATATATATATATTTATTTGTGCTCTTGGCATAATTTGACCCGAATTCTCGTGAATTCCCGTCAAGCATGGATCGAGCGAGACCGGCAATCATCGGTGTCAGCCGAGCATTGGTCAAATGTTGAAATGCTAACTCGGCTTTTTATTTTATTTATTTAATTTTTTTTTTCTGTTATGTTTTTAGTAATTTTTAAGCTGATATTAAGGGGGCGGGGTGGGTGACTTTTTATTTTCTAATTAGTTACTTTTTTTTTTAATTGAATTTTTGGGAGTTTGATTAGCCAAAGAAAAAGCGCTATCTAAATGGAAGTATTCAAATTGAAAGCGACTAAACCAACAAAAAAAAAAAAAGAAAAGCTGATAAACAAATATATTTTCAAACTCGCCAAACAGAAAATGACAGGCAAGAAAATAATCTATACATGTTAGAAAAAGAAATGAAAACATTGATGCAGACAATCTCATATTGTCAGAAGAAGAAATTGCTGTCCCCCCAAAATGAGGTGTAACAATTGTAAGCACAAATGTTTACTTAAAAAGAAATCGTGTATAAAGGATGGTTTCTCCTAGAGATGTACAAATAGACAGTGCCACCAAGAAGAACTTAACTGAACAACAAGTCTTGAAAAAAAAAAAAAAAAAAAAAAAAAAAAGAAAATAAATATGGTTACAAAAAAGAAAACAAAACAAAAAAACTTGTACTTACACCTAACAATTATACGGTTAAAAAAACCTTTTCTTGGAGAAAAAAAAACAAAAAAACTTTCTGTTGATTAATATTTTGAAAAAAAAAAAAAAAATGAAATAAACATTTTCATTTTTCAAGGTAGGTTTTTTTTTGTTTGTTATTTTTGATTATTTGCATTTTTTCCGGTTTGTTTTGTTTTTTTTCATTAATCTGCATTTACATCTGCTGACATCGATAATTGCCGGTCTTGCCTGATACATGCTTGACGGGAATTTACGAGAATTCGGGTCAAATTATGTTATTTTTTTTTTTTTCACTTACCTTAAAGTTGTAAATAAAATTGGACATAAAATCAATATCATTATGTCAAAAAAAAAATAAATAAATATAATAAAATAAGCAATTTTTCTTGATTTTTTTTCCGGTAATATAATTATTTGAATTACAACACAAAAAACAGAATTCTAAAAAAATAATATGAACTTTAAACAGATTTTTTATACAATGGGTTTCCAATAATAATAAAAAAAATTCATAAAATAGAATATATGACTCTTGAGATAATAAAAATTACAAAAGCAAAATCGACTAAAAAAATTCGCTTAGATTTGATTATTTAAAATGACAGAGGTGATAATCAAAATTTGTGCCTTTTTCTTTTTTTGTAAGCGACACCATCTTTAGATACATATATCAACAGAATAGGTTAAAATTAATTTTATCGTCTGTGTAGTTCATTATTAAAAATATATTTATGTTTTTTATCCATTTTTTTTATGTACATTTTATTTATTCATAAATTTCTGCAAAAATGATCTTCCATAGAAATTGACCAAAAACACACGAAATCATGACGTCACTACTTAATGACGTTCTATACAACAGTTTGGTGATACCTGCAGATTTTAATTTTAAAGATTTTTTTTGGTAAACAATGTGATAATTTTATTGGAAAGACGGTGCTGTTTTACAATTTGTCACTGTGCAGAGGGAGACAACTCTCGTTTACTAAGAGATTATTCGTTCATTTTTTCATCTCATAATTTAGGACACTCGATGCAGTATGCACTGCAGTTTTTATTAAATCAAAACATTAAGTAAGAAAGCTGCAACGATTTTTTTTTTTTTGGTACTGGTCGCGATTTGAGTTCCCTGCCGAACACCATAAAAAACACTGACTTCTCCCTACGCATGAGCAAAGGAAGGACATGTTTTAGTTGCCATAGTAACTAAACGATCATGAATTTTTATCGACTTTTTATAAGTTTTACTGTTTATGAATATTGAAATAAAAGAAATTACTACACATTTATTAATAATATCCCACTTTTATCGCCTTTTTCTTTTCTTTTTTAAATAGCATTTTCTTTTTAAATGACGGCGTTTTTACTGTTTATGAATATTAAAAGAAAAATAATTACTAAACATTTATTAATAAAAAAAAATGGGTGCTAGTGCAACTGCACTTATGATCCGCGCTATATTTTAAATCGTATTTCTAAGCTTAATTAAAGTTTAATGTTTTTTATTCAATTGTAAGGTTAAAGTAGAGAATAGGTACAAAACACCCTCCCCATGTTAAGAATAACTTTTTAAATAATTACGTTATTTCAGCACGGATCAATAAGTGCACTAGTACCACAAAATGGTGTTTTGTACCTATTCTCTACTTTAACCTTACAATTGAATAAAAAAACATTAAACTTTAATTAAATTTAGAAATACGATTTAAAATATAGCGCAGATCATAAGTGCACTAGCATCCATTTTTTTTATTAATAAATGTTTAGTAATTATTTTTCTTTTAGTATTCATAAACAGTAAAAACGATGTCATTTAAAAAGAAAATGCTATTTAAAAGAAAAAGTCGATAAAAGTGATAAAAAACAAAGGCGATAAAAGTGAGATATTATTAATGTGTAGTAATTTCTTTTATTTCAATATTCATAACAGTAAAACAGTAAAAAAAAAAGTCGATAAAAGTGATAAAAAACAAAGGCGATAAAAGCGAGATATTATTAATGTGTAGTAATTTCTAAAACATGTCCTTTGTTCATGCGTAGGGAGAAGTCAGTGTTTTTTTATGGTGTTCGGCAGGGAACTCAAATCGCGACCAGTACCCTTTTTTTTAATGTAACAAAGTTGATAACATTAATAATACAAAATTTTTGGATTTAATAAAAAAAAAAAAAATTACTGCAGTGCAGTAGTGCACTGCATCAGTGTCCTAAATTATGAGATGAAACAATGAACGAATCTTAGTAAACAAGAGCACCGGAAAGACGATATGCAGCAGTTAAAATATGTATATATTTTTTAAAGATTATGACATGCTGAGTATATCTTCTAGCAATAATCAATCATATTGAAAATATGCTACTGTATTGCCTTTCTGACAAAATTCTCATGTCGGGAAACTCCACGCTTACCTCCCCTTGTTTTCTTTTTTAAATTCTCAAAAAATAAAAAAATTATTAATCTTAAATTAAAATAATTATTTTAATAATAAATGTCAGTCATGCAGGAAAAAAAATGCAGTATCGTTATGTTTTTTTTTATTTTTTAAATAGATCTTTAAAAAGTTTGGGTGCCTTGCCCAAAATTTCTCCCCCTTCCCTCACCCAAGTAAAAAAGCAAAAATAAAGAAAAATATGTATGATATATGTGCTGGTGACAAAAAGAATATATTATATGCTATAAAAAAAAAAACCCACATAAATTGAGCAAAAATAAGAAAATAAAATTTATGGTTAAACCACAGGCGATGATCTCGCAACACCCTCTTGAAAATAGTCTGAAGAATCAGGAGAGATAAGTCCAAGTAATCCAAACTTATGAGATTTTAAAAAGACATTCTTAACATGAGTGTGGGGATAGGGGAGAACTTTGAAAAAAATTTAAATTCGTTTAAAAATAATTTTCTTTATAAAAATGAAACTACTTGATCAAATTTATGTGATTTTTTTGTGTACAATGTTCTCTTTTGGTCATGAGTAGATACATCATATACATTTTTTTTGCTTGTTTTTTTATAGATGGGCGCTTCTAGACAAACGCCAATTTTGTTTTGGATTTTTATTTGAACACTCCCCTTGTCAACATTGCTTCAAGTGAATAAAGATCGTCTTGTGTTTCGAATTGTCTCAAAGACCTGACTTCATTCTTATTATTACGGAGAAAAACAATTCTGATATTCTGCCCTCATCTGTTGGAAATCTAGATTTTAAGGAAACCATTAATACAAGCTTGGAAAGCCAACTATTTCATTGTTTACAGAAAATAGGCCCATACACTGAAACGATGCAAAGGGTAAATTTATTTGGTTGGGATGTAGTTAATTTTATGATAAAATTCCAGGATTATCTCCCTTTAACAAAATTCTTAAAAGAAGCCTAATACCCTAAAAACAAATGGCAGCTAATAAATGCACAACCAAGAATCGAGAAGTGGAGTTTAATAAATCAAAAATCTAAACTTGTGTAATCTAAAATAATGGCCGTCATCAACCATTCTTACTTGATCTTTTTCTCACTTCTGTTCTTGAATCTTATTTTGTTTTTCTCCTCTATTGGGTTTTCTGATCATGCTGTTAAGATTGCTTTTTTTTGTGATGTCTTCTACTGATCGTCCCTTCGATAGGAAGTTAAAGTATTTGTAGTGAAGCATATCAAGATAACACTATACCATTCAAGGGACAATGTTCAAGCAGAATGATTCATGGACACATTCAAAAGAGTGCTTCAGAAAGTGTGTATATAGTTACTGAAAGATCATTCAAGATATATATGTTTCACATTCCATGATGCCGGTAGAACCTATGTTTGCAAGGAAGATTAAAACAGTGTTTGATAGATTATTGCCAACCTATACAAAACCATGACATGAAAAAAATGTTCCAGATGTTTAAGAAGTTAGAGAAGAAATTTTCTTTCAGATGTTCAAAAATAATACATTATACTGGGAAAGAGAGATAAATGCATAATCGGTTTGGAAACATGAATTACATGGTAATGGAGCACAAGTTTATCTCCAAAAGACACATGAACCAGATGAGGAAACGATATTTAGATCCTGTTGAGAACAATACTGCAGAAGAACTAATGGATACCATTTAAGATATCAATTCTACAAACATGTTCAAAACAACAAAGAACAAAAAGAAAACATGCAATTACAGCATTTCTGAATTTTTAAGATGAGGATTGGTTATTCGTAGTTCAATGATTTCAATTAGTATTACTGCAATTACGGATTTGACTGTAATCTATAAATATAAAAGCGAAAATGTGTGTATGCATGTATGTATGTTCGCTTTTTGTGTATGTCTGTAAAAGGCTTTTTTCCAAGGGTCGGTCGGTCGGCTCACAACTTCTTAAAACTTTTTATGACATATAAATCATAATATCTACGAGTTAACGGAGGTCGCCTGTTTATTTAATTTGCTCGACTTTGAAAAGATAAATATTCAACATTTTTCGCTCGCCACATGTGGATTAGGCTTTTTCATTTAATAAAAGCGACACTAATTCTGGCGGTATTTTTCCGGTCGCGATCAGCGGAAATGTCCGAAATCAATCGGCTTTGATCAATGTGGAAATATTTTCTGTATACCAGACAATTACTATTCAATTTGGACAATCCCCTTTTTATGGGGAGCTGCCCACCCCCCATCTTGGGAAAATAAAAATAAAAAAGTGTTCCCGCAGTAAATAAAATACTACCCCGCAGTCAAAGTTGACCTCATTAAGTCATTAAAACGTGCACCTGCCAATTCTAAATAATTAAATAAATTCAAACATGTGTCTGTTAGTATATATCGGTGGGCCAGTGGTTAACGTTGCATGTTTTTTTTTCACACTTTAATTTCCAACTTTGCCTGAAGGGTTCGGGTTCAATCCTCATACTTACCTACCAAAACTTTTTTAAATTTTAACCCCCCCCTCCCCTCGGAGTTTTGATTTACCCAAAACCACACACACCTCCAAACACCCGGGCAACCCCGGGTATAACTCGCTAGTTTATAATATAAATCTCACCTGTCTGTTTAAATGTATGGATGTATGTTTGTTTGTATGTCTGCCTAAAACTTTCAACAGAGGTGATGGATTTTCACGAGATGAGTATCATTTTGAAACTTGACCTTTTGGACAACAAATATCGAAAAATTGGCTAAAAACATCAATTCCTTCACCCTCTACTGGGCACTTTTCTAAAGGGAGGGGCCGCTTTTTTCGCCGATATTTTCGTAGGTCATCCCCTCTTTTCGATTGACTAGCCATAATTTAAACATCCATCACTTCCGGTTTGGCGATGGGCACAACAGAAAAGATGTCACTTTTTTTACACATTCTTTTTCTCCTTTGTGGTACAGGTTCGAGCCTGCCTGCCTGCCTACTACCACTTTTTTTTTTTTTTTGCTCAACACACACCTCCAAACACCCGAGCAACGCCGGGCACTCAGTCTAGTAAACCCTAAAAGAAAAATGTATTGAATCCATATGGATCAAAGCTAAAAAAATAGGGGTAGTTATGGTGTACTTGTGATCTACTCTATTATTTGTGACTATATGGGCTCTTTTGGACATTATGTATAGAAGAGCCTACAACAAACGATGAGCAGTCTGCATACTATAATATACTTCTATAAATACACACTTTTGTAAATACACTATCATGTCTTGTTTATTATCAACCTTTCAAGGCCAAAACACATATTGAAGGAGAAATAACTTCCAAACCACTGAGAAGAGATTTAGATTAACACCAATATCTTATTTGGATATAAAACAAAAAAAATGCATAAGAGTAGAAATTTAAATATTTTACATGAAGCACAAAACCTTAAAAACGCTCAAAGAAAGAATTAAGAGCATAAGCATGTGCAATGCGGCATGTTTAGTGGTATGCGTGCAATGGTAGAAATATTTAGTTAAAAGAAAATAGACCACTCAAAAAATGGGACAACCTTTGAAATTGTAATGTCTTCTTGGATGCAAGGCTCCATGCTGTAATTACTTGAGTCTTAAAAAGTTAATGTCCCTCCAGATGCGAAATCCCCTAGGCAGTATATTTTTTATGTCCATAGATTAACAGCTGATATTCTTGAGGTGTGGTCCTGGTGATATCTAGAACAAAACGGGTCAGTCGGAAGTTTCTCAGGGCTTTGTGTTCAGTTGGATGATGTTTGTCTTGATTTGCCTGTTGTTCAGCTAGAATGACTGTCTTTTGTAGTGTAATCAAATAAAATTGTAAGTTCACAAAATAAGACATTAATACTTATTTTAAATTGGCGTTGTAGTTTTGTTTGGAGAATCTTTCGGTTGTCGCACTAACAATGTCCACGTGATTGACACTAAGGCTAGTGTTGAAATCAAGCACTAAATTTGGATGAAGACAATAAGCAAACAACCATGATCTGTGCAGTGCAGTGAATGCACACAGATGCACATTTACAATAGTAAATGAATTTTGAGAATATCAGTATCATCATATTGTCTTATTTCCTTTGGTCAGGAGTCTGACGTTTTCTGACAACCTGAAACCTCAGTCTCCAAGCTTAGTAATCTTGAGGATTAATTCCATTCAAATTCCACTTGCTGATGTTTTCCATCCAAATTTTCTTGGATGTTCCAACTTTCCAATCGGCTTTCATCTCAATGTCTCTGCATTTTTCTTTTATTCAAAAGTTGTCGTTATGAATATGGCCAAACCAACACTGTTATCAGGAGTTCATCAACCTTTGGTATATTTATCATATATCAGAGCTGATATGCCAGGTCTGATTTGACCTAACATTGCATACACATCTGATCATTGTTCTATCATTTCACTAAAGATGAGCAAATAAAAACTGTGTGAAGACCCAGCACTCCCCACTATACAGAAACATGCTTCCTTAACACAGCTTGCAACAATTGTACCAACATTAAAAAAATAGTAAGCAGCTGGATGACATTTCTCCGGGAATCTGAAAAACAAAAAACTCAATGACATCCTACTTGAATCCTATAATGCTGTATATCATTACCAATACATGAATAACTGTACAAAAGAGGTGAGTACTCCCATTTCAAAAGAAAGGCTAGTTGTGTGTTGTCTCAAACTACTAACAAATAACATGAACAGTCAGTTTTGCCAAAATCTCTATACATTATAGAATTAAACTTGTCTGTCTGCTGAAGCTCTCTACTAAGCTACTCTGCCAATTTTTGATCTACAGACTTGAAACTTGATATATGGGGTATTCAGACCTGTAGAGAGCTAAATGTTTTGGTTTCGATTCTAGCTGATGGCACCCAAGTTATATTTTTTTAAACTTTTGAAATCATTACTATATATTGGATAGAATATGATAATCAATAGATAATTGGCGCTATAGTAATACATACAAAATCTACATAAATCAAAATATCACATTTAAGCATATTTTCAGGCAATGCTGGATCGTGTGTTTGCCTATATTAGAAGTGTTGAACCATGTTTGACCTGAAATTGAGAGTCCTTAGATCAAATAAAGATAGCTTTTGCAAAATTAGATCAACATCCACGCAAATGTCAATAGTTTGGAAGACATACATGAAAGAAATCTGAAGGCCATTTTGCTGTTCATGAATTTCTGCAATGCTTTTGATTCAATTAAAAGAGGGAAGATTAATTAACGTCTTCTGGCATATAGTATTCCAAATAAAACTGTTGATGCAAAAACAGCAGAACACAGTCTATGATACGATCGCCTGACAGAGACACCCAAACTTTTTTAGGTCACTGTTAGTATTCTTCAGGGTAATACGATAGCTCCCTATACAGCAAAATCACGTTGACACCCCAGTTCTCGTCAGATCACTGAAGTTCATCTTTGAGCCTGGTCAGTACTAAAATGGCTGACCATTTGGGAATTCCAGGTGCTGTATGTGCTCTCCGCTTATCTCGACATTGTTTCCAATTATCCTGGTTTTCTCCTTACCACTGGAATCAAGCAGTGCCGTCTCAGGAGAGGAGTTAGGGTTAGGGATTGCACAACCCTTGTTTCACAATTCAACACGTGTCATCTGTCATTTCTTCAAGACGATCAGATGCTCATCGTCATTCTGATAGATGAACATCCATCTATTCATTAGCACCCTACCTATTTATAATCTGTCTTGACTACATCCTCTGTATGTTAATCAACAAGATGAAAGAAAATGGCTTGACATTGGTACCTACAAGAAGTAAAAATATTTTAATAGTCATTTCTGAATGGATATACCATGCACTGGATAAGGTGATATATCCAAGGCCTTTGATAAAGTCTGGCATGAAGGGCTGCTAATGAAAATTAAATTGTACAGAATAACTGGACGTATACTAAATATAATTAGATCCTTCTTAGACAATAGAACCATCCAGGTTGTCATTAATGGATGTACATCCAAGCAGCATAACATTAATGGACCACTATTATTCCTGATATTCATAAATGACATCCCTGATAATACTGTGTTCGAGATGTGTATATTTGCTGATGATACAATGCTCTATAACATGCACAAGGGAGAACATAAATCTAAGACCATGCCAGAATAGATAGAAAATGACCTCCAGACCGTAGTGGAATGTGGTCGTAAATTGATAGTAACATTTAATGCTAATAGACTAAGCTGCTCTCCTTTAATAATTACAAGACGTCTCTCCAACCACTGATATCCATAACAAATGACACCCTACCTGAGAATTCTTCCTTCAAACTCCTTGGCCTAAGATTCATGAGCAAAATGTGTTGGTAATTAATTAATCTTAATTATGAAGTAAATAAAGAAAACATACCTTTCTTCTTTTATCTTCATACTGGAACGGTTGACAAAAGAAAACAAATCAATTAATACTTAACATATCCTTAGCCTTTTACACACAGAGACGTAGAAAGACATCTGTTTATTCACATCATGACGCACACAAAGAGAGAAACATGCGTTATCACTCATTTATATACAAGCAATCAAAGGGAGACAACTCCAAGTAACACAACACTTAAAAGCACATGTCATCAGAAAACAGACAAGGGGAGGCATTAAAACCCAACTTAACATTGATAAATTTCCAGGGGCAATATGAACTGGAACAAATACATTGAGGACATTTCAAAGACTGCTGCAAAGAAGGTGGGTTCCTTCTATCGAGCTAGAAGACTACTCACACCTGAGAGTATCCTGTACCTCTGTAAGGCCACCATTTGCCTATGCATGGAGTATTATTACCACATCTGGGCGGGTGCATCTGCCACTGGCTTCTCCCTCTTGGAAAGGGTCCAAAGAGTTTTCAATCTAATAGGCCCCACTTTGTCAACTAAGCTCCAACCCCTGTCCCATCGCCACAATGTTACGTCTCTGTGCCTGTTTTACAAATATTTTTATGGAATGTACTCTGATGAACTCGTTGCACTTGTGCCCTCTCAACATACATATCCCTGACAAACCTGCTTAGCAACAAAATCTCACCCCTTTGCTGTTGAGGTCCCTAAATGCCAGAAAGCTTTCTACTTTAATAGTTTCTTCCCTAAAACAACATTGAAATTCCCTTCCTGCTACCTGCTTCTCTGACTGTATCGATATGCAGAAGTTTAAATGTAACGTAAACCAACATCATGTTAATCTTTCCTAGGCATGGTCTCAAATAGTAGTCCTTATATCCAAGTGGTGATATGCCTTGTTAGAGGTGAACAAGAGTAAAAAGAAAAAAAAAAGGATATGTCTTGCCGAGAAAATTACTGACACAGGCAATACTGATGACATTGCAATTTTTGCTGATATAACAAGCAGAAGTTGGTCTTGAAAAAATTGTTATGCTTTTTCAGTAACACAAGTAAAAAGCAGAACATGTCCTAATTCGCATGCTAATATCTCTTCCCAAAATGGGATTTGTCTAAAATACGTCAATGAGTAAAGTAGCAAAGCAAAATGTGTGAATCTGGAAGTCAAATCTTCCTACACAGATGAAACGTAACTTCTTTGAAGCAAGTGTTACAGCAGTTCTGATATGTGAAAGTAGCGTCTGGACTTTTACCAAAAGATTGCAGAGAAAAATTGACGGTGTGTACATTTTAAAATGCTAAGAGCTGCTCTTAAAACTGCCTGGAGGCAGCACGCAATGAGAGAGCAACTCTACGGACACCTTCCTCAGATTTCTGATCTAAGAGGAACTAAATTTGCTCGTCACTGCTGGAAAGCTAAGAATGAAATTATCAGCGGTGTTCTTTTGTGGGTGCCTCACAGAACTTACATCAAGCAGCTAGCAGAGGATGCACAATGCACCCATAAAGACCTACTTGGTGTGATGGAAGATAGAATGAGATGCCATGTAATAGAGTCAGGAGGATCTGTGACACCAATACCATTAAATGATATACAAACACAGGTGTATCGTTTCTTCTTCTGTCACACCTTTTGAACATCCGTCCATTAGCATCCTACCTATTATAATATATAGCAGGCCGTGCGTGCGTGGTCCCCCTCTTGTGCTGCATGTGAGATGACACCACAAAAAATAATGAAAAAATGATGAATGTGAGAAGTGTGAAGGGCTAACGTTGCTTTCACATTTTCGCCAAGTTTCAGAAAAATCTAATGGATGGGGCAAAAGATATGGGGTAAAAAGTGTAATTTATTTTGCAATTTTGTGACTTTTGAGCTCCTTGGAACGCCGAATACCAGTGAAAACGGACAAACAATGCAGTTTCACGCCTTAAGACATGTATATTTGAATTCAGTACCATGGAGAACTACTATATAGGTATACATATCAAGTTCTTGAGTAATATGAAAAAAGAGCTCCAAAAAGGCATGTTTTTTTAGCACTAAAAGTCCCAGAGGGATGCGAACCAGAATTTTGCCAGGGTTTTTTTTTTTTTAACTCTTTTAAGCCCCTGGGGGTGCAACAGGAATTTTTGTAAAAAAAAATTTTTTTACTGTGCACATCTATTTAATGAAATACAATTTGTGGCTTTAGCGTTATAATCAGGATTCGGTTCTGGGGTTCGGGAAGGGGTGAGTCACTCTCTCGACAACAGCATGTCTCTGCCCCCTTTTTTTCCCAATCGACCACACCTGGCCTCTTGCCACCAATGTCACACCACACAATCTGAACGTCAGCAATACGAAATTCTTTTCAATAGATGTTCACGACTCTTTTCTCTCTGCGCCCCCAGGGAATTTTTCCCAGCTTTTATATCCTCCTATCTAGAAAAAAAAAAAAGGAAGAGCAAGGAAAAAAAAAAAATAGCTTCTCTCATCATGCTCTGCCTTCCCAAGATGCCCTTCACATATACAAATACGCTGGCCATCCTTTCCTTCTTCTTTCCCAAAGAGCGATGCAGATACGCACGGAACATTTCTTTTTTTTTCTTCTTTTTTAACCATATACCCCCCCACCCTGATCTTTGAGATCAATAAGACACTTCATAATCCTTCATCCAAGCAGGCCTCCTCCTCTCACGTTGAGGCCTCTGGGGGACAACTTCTTGGGGGTTTACGTTTTCAGGTTCACTACAGACATTCTCATCCAGTTGTAAAGAACTACAATGTGGAGCTAAGTCGAATTGGGGTGCATCATTAGCTTCTTGGTGGATGTCGACTTCCTCCTCTTCGCTGCCATCACTGCGCACCGGCAGGGTTACACGACGCAGGTCTAGGATATGCCGGGGAACGCCATTCACCATCACATTGTTCTTTGACTGCGTTCCCGTTACGACCCCCCTCTCCCAGCGAGTGGTACATTTTGCATTGGGGGGCTTTACCCACACCTCCTCGCCCACTTTAATGGTAGCGTCTTCACCCTCAATTCCCACTGTTTTGTTGCACGGATGCTGCCACTTATACGCAAAGGTGGCTCTATGAGGCACAGTTGTCTCATCTTGTCTAGTTTTCGGTGAGATGTTGTACTAAAACACCGCCTCCATAGGTGAAATGTTGCTTTTTTCCGCAGCAACCTTGATGGTGCGATGATTCCTCTCCACTATCCCATTGCCACTCGGCCGATACGCTGCCCTAAAAAATTGCCACTCGGCCGATACGCTGCCCTAAAAAAAAAAAAAAAAAAGCGGGGCCATTGTCCATTAACAGTTCCTCAACCGGCCCTCTTTCCAAAAATATTTCTTCGATGACCTCTCCGATCGCTCATGCAGCTTCTGCCCTGATCTCTCTCTATACGGCAAACTTCCCCGGGCCACAGTCGATCATCGACTGATACAGCTTATGGCGATAATGGGTCACATCAATGGCCAATCGCTTCCAGTCCTCTGCAATGTGTAACTCTCCTGCTTCGTGTCTGGATGGTCCGGGGTCTATCGATTGGCATTCCTGACAGTGCTCCACTACCTCCCTGACTTCCTCCTCGGTGGTTTCCGGGTAAACCTCTCTTGCCAGGAATAATGTCCGTTCTCGACCAAAGTCGTGCATTTCATGTAACTTTTTAACTTCCTCCCCTGCACAGCGTACTGAGGAAACCTCCTTTCTCTCTTGCAGCCAGGCCCTCTTTACCCGTGTCATCGAATCCGCCTTGTACTTTTCTGATGAGATCAGCACTACAGATACCTTCAACTGGAATTCCGCTATCAAATCTGCAAGTGCTCCAAGCCTGCACTTGATCAGCATTTCTGCAGCACCTCTGGTCCTAACTCTCTTATCGCCAGTCACTGCTGACCTGATCCATGAAACTACTGTTGCCAAATCGGATTTGATTTCAGGTATTGCATTCCCTCATCTAAAGATAAGGCTTCCTTTGCCATCTCGGCATAGTTTCAACCCCAACGCCGCTCCTCCATCCAGGGACTCCACCGGTTTTGCAGTCAACCCATACCTCGCAACATGGCTTCTCACTTTCTCTGCTATCACCTCTGCTTCCTCCACGAGAATGTTGTCAATATACGAACTAATGACCTTGTCCACTGTACAGTCTTTACTCAGCACCGTCTTCAGCACGGCAGTCATAATTTTTGGGGCTGAGCTCAGTCCAAAGCCTAACCTCGTCGGGCAATACAACTTCCCCTTGTACCGGACCAACTAATGTTTCCAGAGTTTTTCATCTACATGGATCTGGAGATAAGCCGACTTCAGGTCGACAATCTTAGTGGCCTGCTCCATCCTCCTCCATTTCCTCAACACCTTTTTGCATACATCAATCCGCTTTCCAGTGTGGCAGGCTACGTATCTGTTTAATTCTCTGAAATCCAGTACTGGTCTAACTTTATTCTTTGTGGGTTGAACAACTCCCAGAATTGGTAGCACTCCTTTTTCTTCCCCTGTCCACGGTTTCAGAATTCCCTCCTCTATCCACCTCTCCATTTCTTCCTCGAATCCTTTTCTTATTTCTCCTCGCAATGTTTTCTCGTAGCAGCTTACTTTGTTTCGTAGTTCCTGAGGCCCGGAGATCCATTTCCATTCCACCTTCCACCTCTCACCATCGAACCTTGCCGGGAAATCCTCGTCCTCGATGCAGCAAGCATCTGGTTTTTGTGTTCTGATATTTCTATCACCTTCCACTCCTGCCATTTCTACTGTGCTGAGGCGTCCAAAAGTTACTTGGCCCCCTCTCAACGTAGCGCCCCCCAGTTAGTTGACTGCACTTACACTTAAAACCACATCAACATCACCAACCAGACAATCCAACACCAGGGCTCGTAGTCCAATAGGCACACCTTGCACCAGTACTTCCGCTGTTGTCTCTCCCAGGCATTTCACCTCCCTGCCATCCACGGTCTTAATACTCCTGGCTCCGCTCCATGATCTAGCGACATTCTTCGTTACCAACGTCATGGTGCAGCCCGAGTCCACAAGGGGCATGGCTCTCTTCCCATTGACTACTACCGGTAACTGAGGCAACGTTTCATTGTGCGCCATTTCCACATAGAAGGGGGAACCATTGGCGCAATGGCTCCCCTTCACTCGTTTCCCTGGTCCCGTGCAGCAACGCAATAGCGGCTAATGTGCCCCACTCGTCCACATCGGTAGCAGATGACCCCCAGTCTCGGCTCTTTGCAGTCCTTGAGCAGGTGAGGACCCTGGCACTGGAAGCACTTGATGGCAGGCCTCCCTTCCTGTCGCCTCGCTGCCTGTCTCTCGTCATTCAAGTGGGGCCTCATGCACTTATTTCCACTCACAGCTGCAGCCACGATTGGGCCCTTGACATTCTTGACTAGGACTCTGGCGTGGACCAAGAGATCGTCCACTTCCATCGTATTGATCTCAGTGATTCTCTGCATGTTCGCGGAGATTTCTTCTGGGAAGCCATTCACTAGGTATAGCTTTACCGTCATCTCCAGACTCCTCCTCACGTAACCAGCCAATCCTGCCAGTCTTCTGATCTCCACAGCAAAGACGTCAACAGACTCGCCGGTCCACTTCAAACTTGCAAGCTTGCCGAGTGCTTCAAATGGACTCTCAGCGAAAGCCAATTTCAGTCTTTGCTCCACTGAGCAAGGTCTCCCTTCATCGCGCATCTGCTGGTAAATAGTGAGGGCTTCCCCCTCTAAGTAGAGGGGCAGCAGGGTGACCACGTCTTCGATTTTTTGTAACCTTTCCACCATCTTTAATTTTTCCAGCCATTTAATTAGGTCACCCTCCCCAGTGAAGGGTCTCAACATCTGAGTTGAGTCTCCAGTCAGCCATGTTAACCTGCTTGACTTGCCGAAATAGCTTCTAGCATTATAATCAGGATTCGGTTCTGGGGTTCGGGAAGGAGTGAGTCACTCTCGACAACAGCACATTTCTGCCCTCTTTTTTTCAAAATCGACCACACCTGGCCTCTTACCACTAATGTCACACCACACAATCTGAACGTCAGCAATACAAAATTCTTTTCAAGAGAAGATGTTCACGACTCTTCTCTGTGCCCCCAGGGAATTTTTCCCAGCTTTTATATCCTCCTATCTAGAAAAAAAAAGGAAGAGACAGGAAAAAAAATAGCTTCTCTCATCATGCTCTGCCTTCCCAAAATGCCCTTCGCGTATACAAATATGCTGGCCATCCTTTCCTTCTTCTTTCCCAAAGAGCGATGCAGATACACCCGGTACGTTTTTTTTTTTTTTTTAACCATATACCTCACAGTGGCAAAATTTCAGGAAAAACTAATAGACGGTTATCTGGCAATAGTCCGGACTAATGGACGCACAGAAGCATGGACGCCACTGAAAACATAGGTCCCTCTCTGATAAATTAGGGGACCAAAAAAGGAGAAGGAGGAGAAGACTAAAAAGATTAAAGAGGAGGAAGAGGAAGAAGAGGAGGATAAAAAGGAAGAGGTGAGGAGGAGGTGGAAGATTAGGATAAAAATGAAAAAGGGAAGGATTAGGAGGAGAAGGAGGTTGAGGATAAAGAAAAAGAAATAAGAGGAGGAGGAGTAGGAAGAAAGGAAGATATGCCATTTCATATAAGAAAAAGCCAAAAAAGTTAAGATGCACAAAATTTCCAAAACATGCATATTAATATTTCACAAAAATGATATGGAAAATTTTGAAAATATTTTATTTCCAATTTATTTATTAATTTATTTTAGTTATTTCTCCTTCAAAACCTTTTTTCTATTATGAATAAACATTGGTTCTTTCTTAAAGTCTTCTTTTTTAAAGGGTAGGGTTGGAAGCAGGGAGAAGCTAGCTAACTCCATATTTTCTTAAACATTAAAGTTATGAAATAACAAATTTGGGCATTCGCTCTATTAGTTTATAATATAAAAATTTAAGCAAATTTCAATTTGTCATAATTTCTAAACTACTATTCGCTTGATCAAAAAGTTTTGAGATTTACATGTCATGTGATCAACTGATGAGGGGGAGGGATGACAAGCCAATTACTACCATAACTAACAATACATAAAATGGAACATCAATTTAAAAGTAGTAATAGGGAACAAACTTATCCCAATTATACAGCATAAATCTTTTTCTAGCCCATTTGGCATAATTGTTAGACTGTTTTCTAATGGGCTGGGAGGCCAGGGTTCAATCTTCAATTAAGTTATATGAAAGACACGCAAAAAAAAAAAAAATGGTATTTGATGTCTTCTTGCTAAGTACTCAGAATTATAAGGTGAGGATCAAGGGTAAGTGGAGCAATCCAGCTGATGGAGTGGTGCCCTCTCTTGCATCTTGGTGTAGTAGTCAATGAGCAGAGACCTTCAGGTCACCCTTGACTATGCCAGATCCTTTTTATTTATATTTTATAAGTCAATGAAGAATGAAAGGATGTGACTTAAATACATTTCTGATTGCAAATGAATGGTTTTCGAATACAGTTTATTCTGACATCAATTGATCGTCGTCATCTTCCTCATCATCATCATCCTCTTCTTCTTCCTCATCATCATCCTCATCATCACCCAAGTCTTTTGAATTCTCAACCATTGGGTGATTCTCGATATGTGCTAGCAGCGTGTCTGCTTGTGAAAATGCCTTGGCACAAACTCCACACACAAATGGAGTTACCCCAAGCTGAGAACCGACATCATCCTGCGATACACTGGAAATTGGTGACAGATGTAACCGAGCGTGAGCAACAATATCCAAGAACTGCAGAAAAGACTCTTCACAGATGTAACACACATATGATAATGGAGTCTTCAAAAATTCTTTCACTTTGGGTGGATTGCACAAAATATTGGGGTCTTCACACGTCTTCAACTGCTGGGAAGGATCAGGGGTGGAGATGGGAAATGATTGGCGACCATCAGCATTATATATATTGGGAGTTGCCTCACCAGAATGAATACGAACATGACGTGCCAGTTCAGAAGTTTCAGTAAATGTTTTTTGGCACAGGTTGCATGTGAAAGGTTTCTGGCCAGAATGCATCTTCATGTGCTTGGCAAGGTTTTGGGCACGCGAAAACGCTTTGTTACAAATGTTACATGAAAATGTCTTGTTACCAGAGTGCACCAAATGATGCCGTGACAGGTGCGACAAATGGACAAACGTTTTTTCGCAGAGTGTGCATTTGAACGGCTTTTCGCCAAAGTGAGATTTCATGTGTGTGTTTAAGTTTGATGTATTAAGAAAGCTTTTATCGCAGACTTCACATTCAACTGGCTTGTCAGCATCGTCACTTTCACCATTATTACTGACATCCATGATACCACGATGAATACGCATCGTATGTTTCTCTAGCTCAGAAGAAGAAATGAATGTTTTCCCACATTCATTACATGGATGGTTCTTTCCGAAATGTGTTTGGGCATGTTTCTGGAAATTAGCCAAAATGGTAAAGGTCTTATCACAGCTCTCGCAACGATACAACTTTATGCTGGAATGAGTGCGAACATGACGGCAAAGGTCAGCAGAACAAGTGAAACCCTTTTCACAGATGTTGCAAACATAGGGCTTATCTCTCAAGTGGGAGATCAAATGCTTTGACAGATGAGACTGGCGAGAGAAAGACTCTTGACAAGTATTGCAGGTGTAGGACTTCTCTGAAGAGTGCACCATAACGTGGCGTGCCAAGAGGGAGGAATCCGAAAAGGCTTTATTGCAAATATCGCATGCAAATGGTTTTTCACCAGAGTGGATTCTCAGGTGTGTCTCCAGATGGGTTGACTGCGAAAACACTTTGTCACAGACAGGACAGGTGAAAGAGGTTCTCTCCGCAGGGTGACATAACTTTATGTGGTTAGATAAATCAGAAAGAAACGAGAACGTCTCGCTGCAAATTTCACAAGTAAATGTGTGCCCAGTTGTAGGCATCACAGTTGTTGTTGTTGTTGTTGTTGTTGTACTGACCATAGTTGTTGTACTGGCTATAGGAGCAGATGTTGTTGGCTTGTAGGCATTCACCACAGGTCGTGTTACTGCAGCTGTACCGCGAAACACCTTGCCACATACTTTTCCTGTAAATGTGTGTAATCTTTCTTTGTTATTTTCTAGCAGCATCGGATGATGGGTGGAAGTATGCTTCGAGAGATGCAATCGTGTAGCAAATGTCTCCTCACAGGAAGTACATTTGAATGGTTTCTCCTCGCGAGCATGAAGTCTGACGTGCTTGCACAGCTCTGATGATTGGGAGAATGCAGCATCACAAGTGTTACAGACAAACGGCTTTTGGCCAAGGTGAGTCGTGGAATGCTTAGCAAGCTGTGAGGGCAAAGCAAAGGTCTGTCCACACGTCTGACACTGGTAAACCTTTTGACTTTGATCTCGGCTTCCATACTCTGAGTGAGTCTGAATATGCTGCAGGAGTTCACTGGATTGCAGGAAAGTCCTGCCACAGATTTCACATTGAAAAGTCTTTTCACCTCCAGACTCCATTCCTATTTGGGTGTCCAGTTCAGATGGATATTGGGCTTCTCTATCACATCCTCCAAGTGGGATTTGTTTTTCCATTAAGCTTAGCTTTTCTCTTTGTGTCTTTATGCTAGGATTATTTTTACTTGTATTTTGTTAAGTTTTTTCTTTCTTTCTTTTCTTTGATTTGAATTTTTTTTATGTTTATTTAAGCATAATACAGCATAGTCAATCTAATATTTAAAGCTATCTGATATGATTTTCAATGTTGTACCTAAATAGCAACAGATCTGACAAATCGATATTTGATTCAAACTAGCATGTTTTTTTATCCTTGCAGCATGTTATTTACAGTAAAAATGTGTAATTCATTTCAGTTTCTTCCCCCCACCCCAAAAAATTGTTTAAATAATTCCAGCAAGGAAGATTATTACAATGGAGAAAATTTTAAATGATTTAAAAGGTTAAAAATGTAAGATAGATAATTGCTATAGATAGATAAAAAAAATCTGTTATGTCCCATATATTCTTGAGCTTTCTTTTTAGTATCTCTTTGTACTTTACACGCTATTTTTTAAGATTTAAAAATTTAAACTAAGAGAACATTAATGAATCCTGGACGATGTTGTGAAAGTACAGTTAGTTGATCATACGAGAAAACAATTGCAAAAGTTGCTGTATCATAAAGAGATTTATAACCGAATCAATGCAAAACATCTCAAAAGATGGCTTTTTAAACTAAAAATCAAACATCAGGTAATATACTTTACATGTTTGTAGCATAAAGCTGTTCCTCATGAGATAGTTACACATGATTCATATACTGAAGAGGTGGGGAAAAATTATCTTAAATGTGGATAACTGGCAACAATGTATCAAATGTTTGTAGATTTAATCAACCAATCTTTAAACAGAAAGCAATGAGTATTTTTAAAGATTCAGGTCATTAAATAGAAGGGAAGGGATCATTTCCAAAGAGTTTGTAAGCAAAGAAGACGGTAGTGTCGTATTTTATTCCATGTCAATTGGTCCAGGAAGGTTTTACTCTTTTCATTTGGATCCACATATTTTCTATTATGGCCCATCAAATTCTGAAAAGCAAACAAAAACGACTATAAATGTCAAATACAAACTCAAATAAAGGTGAATAATGAGAAATGGAAGGTGGTGATGGTGAAGTAGATAAAAAACAAAAAATAATGCCTGGGAGGATGGCATGATAATATAGTATAAATTTCAGATAGACAGATACCAAATCTCCATTAATAACAGATATGAAATTTTATAAGAAATATATGTTTATGAAATTATAAATATAAAATGATTGAAATCAAAATAACAGAATGTCAAACATCATTAAAAAAAATGTATCAAATACATAATATTTTCAAAATAGTTTAAGATGTTTTCAATAATTTAAAAAAAAAAAACAAAGAATGGAAAAAGTGTTATCAATAAAAAAAACTAATTTCAATAAAACTAATTTCAATAATTTTTAATTAAAATAAGACCAGAAAAACCTTTTCGATGGTTACTAAATACTTAATAATAAAAACAAAAAAAAAGCACAAGTGGAAAAACGTAATAAATAAAAAAAAGTACATGCGCCGGGGAGATATAGGCACGAGAGAAAAAAACCCAAAGAAACTGATTTGCTTTGTAACCACTTTCGGTAATGTTACGTATAAAGTTAGGAAGTACATTAACTGACTATACCCAAGATTTTTTTATTATCTGATTACAAATGTAATTTTTTTAACTAGCCGCTTTTTTTAAGAACACCACATTAACAGTTTTTGTGTTTTTTTTTTTTTTACCACATAATATGAATGTTATTTTTAACTTTTTGGTGAAGACTAAATATTAAACAAGACTGTATTTGAAATTATTTTTCCTAAAAAGTCTTCTGACCAGCAATATATCTCTACACAGGCAATGCCAGATGAACATTGCTATACAACCATAATAAGTATATGTTTGAAAAGAAAAATACACTCTTCATATTATTTGGATTACTGTTCTCATCTCAAATGCCATTTTCAAAACGTTTCAGTCAATGTAACCTCTGACATTCAGGTGTCGAATGTTTTTGTCAAACTTGGGAATCTGAATGGAATTTCAAAACATTGTGAAGACGGCACTCAAGATGAAAACAGTAGTCCAAATAATACAAATAGCCAAGCGTCATCTCAACAATTTAGAAATGTTATATGCTCTCTATTCGAAACCTCAAACCTCCTTGTAAAAAGTCATTCTTTTATATATAGACTAGTAGTAAATACCCAATGTTGCCCAGGAAAAAAAGTGTAACATACTTCTATTAAATCTTCTACCTATCTATCTCTCTTTCTCATTTTCTTTCTCCCTCTCCTCAATTCAATCTTTCTCCTCCACCCAGCCCATCCCTCTCTAGTTGGACGCCTACACAGACAACTCTTCTTTACATAATAGACTAGCAGAGAGATCCGACATTGCCTGGGATTGAATGATCAATAAATGTTTCACACTCTTTTATTGTCATCGAAATCAGTGAAATCGCCCATTTTTCAATCAAATCGATTGCTTGCTCTAATTGTGGATCCATCGCAGTGCACTGGAGAAAAGCTCACATGCCTTCCCACAGTGACTTATTCCACAATACATTATAGTCTACATTTCACTGTGGAGAACCTACTGTTGATTTTATAAAATTATTTGTTATAATGGCTTGAATTAAAGTTTAAAATGCAAAAGTCAAATATTATGGTTCAATTGTGCTCTAAACAAAATCATTCATTTCAAACATGCCTCTGTCATATCAAAGAACCTACTTTTGATTTTATATGCCAAGCTTTTCTGCTTGCGTGATAAAACTTTTCAAATGCACTTGTGATGTTAGGCTGTATAAGTTGTTAACTTTCGTCAAAATCACCTGTTCTTTCTTTCATCGGATTTTTTCAATAATCGATATTTATCAAAGACATTCCAATACAAAGCCTGCTTAAGAATACTGTCAGATACATAAAGTATATCTGTGTTGAATTTCATAAAAACCGGTCCAGTCATTTCAGAGTCCATAGGGAACACACGCACACACAAAGTTTCTTTTTTATAATAATAGAGATTCCTTAAGTAATGAATCAGCATTTTCTTTCCAAATTAGTAAATAAAATGACTGAAAAAAAATTGACACCACTCAACCCTCACCTCGAAGAAACTTAGTCCAGCTGGCTTCCAAAGAATGAATATTTTTCTAAAATTTAGATATTATTTATCCAGACAATCAAGAACATACCATCTTTATGACTCTTTGGTTTTTTGTTGTTTTAACTAGACATACAAAAACACATATACACAGACAACTGCTCTTTAGATAATATATATATATCTATATATCTATAAAAGTGAACGTGTCTGTGTGTGTATCTGTGTACATTTCCCTACGCAATAACTGTCAATTTTTAGTCTACAGACTCGAAATTTGATATACAGGGTACTGAGATTTGGGAAAATCGATGTGATCGGTTTTTTGGCCAGAAATTTGGCGATTAAGGGATCAAAGTTCAACGATTTGACCTTTGAGAACTTTACCAAACTCCTCCAACAATTTTGGGTCTACGCACTTGAAATTTTAGATATAGGTTCCTTGGACATAGATCTAACTTAATAACTTGATTTGAGTCCAAAACAATAAATTTTAAGGGGTCATAATAGGGGTCAAAGTTAAAAAAAATTGACCTCTGCAGTCTCTTCCAAATTACTCAGACAATTTCTGGTCTAAATATTTGAAATTTTACATAAAGGGTATTCAGAGATAGGGCAAGCTTTTTCATCAGTTTGGGTCGAAAATTTTTAGTTACCAATATATAAATGTACATATGTATGTCTGTTTGCATGTCTGCCTTAAACTTTCAATAGAGGCGACGGATTTTACCGACGGATTTCACCAAGATCAGTATCATTTTAAAGTTCACCCTTTCATATGACCAATATCGAAAGATTGGCTAAAAACATTAATATCTTCCTCTTCAACTAGGCACTTTTCTACAGGAGGGAGGGTCACTTTTTTCGCTGATATTTTTTAAAAGTTATCCTTTCCTTTAGATTGTCTAACCTTAATTTTAAAAAATGTTGCTTCCGGTTTGGCGGTGGTCGTAACAGCATAAACGTTAAGTTTTACCCCGTTCTTTTCCTCCTTTGCGGTACAGGTTCGAGCCTGCCTTCCTACTACCACTTTTTTTTTTTTTTTTACTCAACATACACATCCAAACACCTGGGCAACGCCGGGCTGAAATGCTAGTATATATATGTATATAGGAAGGAATGTGTCTAATATAAGTGGAATTGAAAGTAAGATAAAGCAAATCCTTGAGTGGCCTTTGGGCCTTGATAAGTGGTAACTCCTTTATAAAAAATGCAAAAGTTAAATAATCTTTTCTGCTTTTACTTTTTTATTGTAAGGATACTTTTTAAAAACTTGCTTGCCTTTAGTTATACTATGGCTACTGAGAGAGCAGACCAGTGAACATGACAGCATGACGTCATCACCAGATCGACATGTAGGTAAAGGCAGAAAGGTGCCTAAAGTTTTTGGTGTTCAACCACGTGGCCATAAAAATTTTTTTTCGCTATTGTGGCTGTTGTATTCTCCCAAAGAGAAAAAACAATTCTCCATTTAGATTATTATTACAATTATCATAATTGCACATAAGGATAATTTTAATCTAACAAAATATAACGGTAAGTGACTCGAACTTTTATTTCTATCGTAGGAAGTCGAATATTTCATTTTTTTTTTTTAATTGCGAAACAAACAATTTTTATATGAGAATATTTTTCAGGCCATTCTTTTAATAATAAATAAAACTTTTCATTGAGTATATTCAAATATTTTAAAGTAAGAAGCATTTTTCACAAGTTTTTTTGTTTATTTTTGTTGTTTTTCATTTTTTTTTTTTTTTTACTAAAACGATCGATGAATTCAATATTTTATCATCGGGCGTAATTTATTTCTTTGAAATATATTTAAAACTTAAAAGTTTTTGTTTGTTTTACAACATTTTATCTGTAAATAATTTACATGACTTAAATGAGAAATGAAAAAGGAAATTTTCTATTCTCTCCAGAGACAATACGAACACAAATTCATCTTAAAAATTCATTAACTAATCAGTTTTAATTAAAGTTTTGATATGAAATAAAAATAAAGAGTACATTAAATCTTAGTTAACATATTTTCTTGTGTTTTATCTTATAAATAAATGTTGTATGCACCGTGATGAAATAATAACGTTATTTAGGAAGCCATTCTTAACAGAAGGGGAGGGGCTTTCTAACTATTCTGCACTTTCACCTAAAAATTTAATGAAAAAAAAAAGATACCATAAAAATGTATTTTAACTTGGAAATCCTATCTAAAATATAGCATAGTGCATACACTGCACAAGCATCATTATTATTATTATTAAGAATAATAATAATGGTGCTTATTATTATAACAACAACAACAATAAAAAAAGGTACTTCACAGAGAATGTGGACCCTGCATAAACGGGTTTTAATTTAATGGTTGCTCCCTAAAAAGCACATACACAAAAGGTTTTCATTGGTTTATTTAATGACGAAAACTTTTTTGAAGGAACTATTTGAGGCAAAAAGAAAGGCCAAAAGCATTATTTGAATATGTATGAAAAAATAAATGTAACAAAAAATAAAAATATTAGTGTGGAAAATATAATATAATAATAAAAATAAATTAAAACAAAATGAAATAAAAACAAGCACAAAATAAAAGTATGAACAAAATTTTATTAAAAAAATAAAATACATGCTCGATTACAAAAAGTACATGAGATATATATGAAGAAAGTGAAAGAAAACCTCAAAGAGCAGCCATTAAATTTAAACCCACTTACGCAGGGTTCACATCGCCTGTGAAGTGCAAAAAAAAACAAAAAACAAAAAAAAAACTGTAGATGACATCGATTGGCACCACACCAACTTGTTGTGAAGAGTCAGGGAGGATGGAAAGTCTGAAGTGGGAGAGTATTAACCAGACCTCCACTGGAAGTATGCAATTCAAATCTGGTACCCTGGGGAGGCACTGCCAATGAGAAATCAATGGCAAACGGCTGTTGCGTGCAATCATCTGCACGCGTGGTCAAGAGATGGAGAACATTGGAAATCTGGAGATACTTGTTGTTACTCGGCCTCCAGCGAATACCACAGGTTACTGCCAGTGAGCGATCACTGATGATGGCCTGTGAGACAACTCCTAGTGAGTGAAATAATAATAATGTTCCCTTCCAAATTCACCACCACCCCAATTTAATATAGATGTTAACTATATTTTCTTAGTTTTTAACCAATGTTCACATTATGGTATGATTGTCTTTTAGTAGTTATGCGAACTTCATTTCCATATTCATGTATTCTGCACTGATATGAAAATGAAGACGATAGCGAAGTATAGGATTCCTAACCATATGAGTGATGAAAATATATTACTCATTTTGATGAAAAACATGAGAAAAAAATGAACATAAAAAAACAGAAAACCAAAACTTTAAATATGATTTCTGTATTAAAAGTAATAGTTATTTAAATATTTCAACATATTTTTTTTATTTTTTTACAAGGGTGTCACCACTTATTAAGGCTCAGAGGCCACTCGAGGATAAGGGTTAATAGGTATACATTAGTCATTGTGATTTTAGCATAGTAAACAGTGGGAATTTTGTAACTTGGATTACTTAGGGGGACGATTTAATTAGAACTTGTTCACATTGGACTTTTTCTTTTTTTTTTTTTTTTCATAGGTATCAACTCATTATCAAGGCCAAGAGGCCACTCAAGGATAAGGGTTAAAGAGTGTACAGTAGAAATTGGACAATATAATAATCATTAGTAATGAAAATTTGTTATATATATACATATAATCATTAGTAAACTTGTTATATATATACATATCATTAGTAATGAAAATTTGTTATATTATATACATATAATCTTGTGGGGAAAATCCAGCTCCCCAATCTGGATAGGAACAAAAATAAAAATTGTCCTGGTCATGAAAGATTTCTCCTCCACCGGCCGAGGACAGAAAAGGTGAATTGTAGCATCAGAACAGATACTACTACACTGTGATCTTGTCCCGAAGGTCAAGAATTGTTTTTGTGTTTTGTTTCTTTGTTTGTTCCCTAAATTCATAATTCAGTTGTATCAGTATTAGATTGTATATTGCTTTAAAATTATTTATATTTTATATTGAATAAAGTTCAGTTTCATTATCAATTGGATTGGGTTCCTTTCTTTTCTTTTTTTAACATGTTTTAATGCTTTTTTTTATAAATGCCGTCATATAGTATCAACAGTAATAGTTTGACAAAGCTTACCTACATTGCCTGCAGGCATTTTTCAGTTAATAGGCCTTCTATATCTCAGTGGCCGTGGTTATACGCACCTCACCATCTACTGACACTGAAGGCAACTAAGATTTTTAATCAAACAATGAAATAAAAAAGGGAAAAACTGAAAACTCACTTTACTTTTGCATTCATTTTATCTTGCATCATAATGTCCTCCTATAAATTATCTCTCTCTATATATATAGCGATACATATTTGAAGTTTTAAGGAGATTCTGTCCTCATAAGTCACTTAGAGATGGGACACATAGATAACCAATAGATAAATAGTAGCATAGAGATTTGCGATTACTTCCAATGTCCTAGATAATTTTATATATACAATATAAATTTTGTTAAAATAGGATATATTTGAATCTTTAAAGGAGGTTTGGACTCCATAGCCTCCTTAGGTTAGGAGTAAACTTAAAAATTTGGGACCACCTCCATTATCTTCTCAGGAAATTTCATACATCCAACTTAAATTTCATAAAAATAGTATATATTTGAAGTTTTAAAGGAGGTTAAGCCCTCATCTCTACATTTTAGGAATTTGGGAACATTCCATTGTCTTACTTGATAAATTTTACATAAGAATACTCTTTTAGATTTTATATTGACTCTCTAACCTTACTTTCTATGAGGAACACATAAACATCATACACACACACACACCGAGTTTATATACATATATGCACACACACACACAATGCTTGAAGCAATTGTTTAACATAGAATTTAGAGGATTTTCTATAATGTATTAGTTTTTAAAAAAAAATAATGAACAAAAGCTTTATTCATTAGGCAAGACTTGTTTACCAAGTGTTTTCACAAAGAGTGGCATTCCACTCAATTGTAACATCCGGGATGTGATGAATAAACAAGGTTAAATCGTCAGATTTTACTCACCAACCTTTTCTAAGAAACTTTATTTAATTTATGACGGACTTCACAGAAATGTTGTGTGCGTGTGTGTAGGCGTAACTACTTGTGACCATCAAAATTAATAGTTGAAAAAAATGTTTATTTTGTCAGTTTGCTGCTTTCAATTAAGGCTTATTTCAAACTAGCGGTATTGCCCGGGTGTTTGGAGGTGTGTGTTGAGGAAAAAAAAAAAAAAAAAGGCTCAAACCTGTACCGCAAAGGAGGAAAAGAACATGAAAAAAAAGAAGATCGTGAATTAAATGAATTAGTAATTAACTTTTGCCCGAGTGGAGGATATTGGCACAAGGACGAAATAAAAAAATTAAAAAAGATTGAGAGAGAGACGTGTGATCGAACTCAAAAACGTAGGGTAATTAGTCTTCCTTGCTAACCATTAGGCCAAAGAGGACAGTGAATTCGATGAGTTGGTAATTAACTTAAGAAATGAAAGTTGCTTTTAAACCTGGCTGAGGGTCAGTTAAGCTTTCCGCTTTCTGTTGTGGTATTTATTTGCTTTCCTTACAAAAGCAAATTAGACATAAGGTCGTTTATAATGTGGGGGAAAACCAGCTCCCTCATAAAAACGGGCACTCTGGCAGTATCTAAATAAATAGTAATTGCTTCAGTATGAAAGGTTTCCCCTACATTGACCAAGGACGAGTTACAGAACAGATAATACCTGGCCGGAAGGCCAGACTGTTACATTTGCTTTGATTATTTTCGCTTTATTCATACGAAAAAGACAAACACTCGAAACGAGGGAATTTTTTAAAACTCAATCAAAATAAAGATAGAGACAATGTCCGTTGGCGAATCTAAGATATTACGATCTAGGAAGTGTGCGAAAACTTCTCCCAGAATCTAACCGACATGAGAACCTCCAGTCAAAAAGCCTTTCGTGGGTATACACAAACACACGCGCTCATTTTGCCTTTTATATATTAGACTAGTGTGGATGCCCAGCATTGCCCGGATGTTTGAAGATGTAAAAGAAAAAAAAAACGTTTTGGTAGGCAGATAGGTTCGGACCCGAAGTCTTGATGCGAAGGTTGCAAAGAAAGTGTTAAAAAAACGTGACATTTTACCGCTTGGCCACAACGGGACAGGAACTGAAAGGCGTTTTAATTTAACGATTAAAAAGTTAAGTGATAGGTGTGCAAATTTAATGAGGTCAAACATCATGCCATAGGGGAAACTTAACTTAGGCTGCAATTTCTGCGTATTTGTTGCCCCATATGCAAAATGTGCACACACTAACACATATTTTGCCCTTTATATATATAAATGTCAGATTATGTATATTAAAATCATCTTAAATCTCATTTTCGAGATAGGTTTTGTTTGTAGTCTTTAAAAATTGAATTGCTTCTGCCCAAAACATATTAGAACTAAAACTTTTTAACAGTGATAAGGACAACAATCTTAAAAGAAACAATGTAATTGATGGAACTCCACCACAAAATTTTAGACAAAAATTATTTCAAATATTTATCAGATGAACCATGGACAAAGAAACATGAATAAAACTAAAAACATTAGAAAGAAAAAAACAACAAAACATTTTATGAGATATAGAATTATTATCTTAATCACTTTAAATATTTTGCCCAACTAATTAGTCATAGATACAATGAAACATATATTAGTGAGAAGACAATTCCAATATCTTTCATCCCAATTCTGATATAATTACCAATTCTACTCTAAACTACTTGATCTAATTTCTTTAAAAAAATTCTTTTAAAACCTCTAAATATTTAACTATGGAGTTGTTTTTATTTTCAGATTACCATAAAAACGATTAAAATAAACTTAAGAGGCTAAACTTACCTAAAGGGTTGAGATCTGACAGGAGCATACACAATGCTCAGACAGGAGACATATATACTTTGATCTGAGTCAAATGACTAAGGTGGGTTGCTTGATATTCTAATATTTAACTTTGTAGTTAAATATTTCTTTTTAAATTTCCTTGGGCAATACCAGAACATGGGCCTTGCTAATATATATACATGGTAGAACAATAAAATTGTCACCCTAGAAAAGATGACATGATTCCATTTCCGTTTGATAAAAACCAGTTTTCATTTTTTGTTGCAGACCATCTATTAGTTAACCACTTGTATACAAATCCCAAGAATGATAGGAGCCTTCTATTATGTCTGAAAGTGACACAATGTTCAACATGCGAGATCAGAGATACGTTGCTGTTATGCTCTTTACTGATCCAAGTTATGCCAGCACCCTCAAAATGCAATTTCTATCATTTTTTAATTTAATTATTTTCTATGTTACTGTTTTTGAATTAATATTTTTTAAAAAATTATTGGCCAATATTATATAAAAATTATGTTACGCCGAAAGTTTCATATTCTTGTGAGCAAGGAAATTATTAAAATCTTGCATATAAAAATTATGCAAAATCTGTAATTTAAAAAAAAAAGTAGAAATATTTTTGTATGAAAGTATTAAATAAACACTGCTTAATTCAATGGTAATATCAGTAGTTCGAGAAATTTATTTTTTTGAGTTATATCGAATTCATTAATACGGACTTTAGGGGGTTTTTTTTTCGTAATGATCCTGTAAAAATTATTTTATTTTTATTGTTGCAAATTACGATGCTTTATTCATATAAAAAAAGCAAAAATAAATTCTTGCATTTTTTATTTACTACTGAAAACCATAACTTTAGTAAAAGTATTTTTTATTTAAACAAAATAATACATTTCTACTAAGATTTAAATAAAAATAATTAGTTTATTATATTCCGCGATCATTATTTGATAAATACTGAAAATTTTATTAAAATTAATTTCCTGATTTTTGGTGAATTTTTAAGTAAAGGGAGGGGTCAAAATGTTTATACATTTTTAGTGTCGGCATTCATTTTGTCTGTACCTAGTAAAAACACTAAAGCTTTTTTCGTTTTGGAAGAGAGGTTTCAGGCGCCCCTATTATCGCAAAGAATTCTTTACAATCAATTTTTATTTAAAACTAGCTGTACTCGGCCACGCGTTGCTGTGACTCAGGCTGTTAAAATGGAACACATTCCTCAAGAATTGTATTTTGTATTGTTTATTTACTTTTAATATTTTCTGAAATGTTTTTTATCAATAAAAGTTAATTTTTTTTCCTCAAAAAAAAAAATTCATTTTTTTACCATAAATTGTTAGGAGAAAGGGGTTTTTTTTTTTCAGGAAAAGTTGCACTTTTAAAAAAAAAAAAAAAAAAAGAAAGAAATTTGGCAGTGAACGTTTCTTTTTGAAAACGGAATTTTTACTATAAAAAGAAAAGATGAATGCTTTATATGAACACTGTAAATAATTAGGTGAACGTAGAGAAAAGTTTGATTTTTTTTTTTTTCCAAGAGAATGTACAAATTATTTTTTTGTCAACAGAGTCAACAGATGTTAAGAAAATAAATAGAAAAAAAAACTCCCATCATTAATTAATTAATTATGCAAAAAATAAATAACATGTTGATTTAGTGTTTCAACATTTGAACAATGCTCGGTTGAATCCGGTGATTGCCGGTCGAACCCTAACCATAAATGGAATTGGGGGGGGGGGTCAAATTCTGCATGAGTACCATTCTTTTTAATTTCGTCTTGTGTTCAATTTTTTCAGTGGGCTATCAGCGATTGCAAACTAACAAATTTAACCAAAATGCAAAAAATTCCACAATTAAAGAATTTTAATAAGTGCTCAGCTTCTAATACAAATCCTAGTAAATAAATCCCCCTTATTGGTACGGTTGTTGTAAAAATGGAACAGAAATGTAAATTTCGCTCCATTTTAATCTTTTTTTTTTTAAATTGTGCCCCCCCCAAACGAATATAATCAAAAGAATAGCATTCAACAATTGTACTTTATATATATAAAACACAAAATATTAAAAAAGAAAAAAAAAAAAGAAAAAAGAAAGTTATTAACCAAAGGGAAATAATTCCATTTTTAAGCGTAAAAAGTCAGTTTGGTATATCTTTTTTATTATTTTTTACATAATTCCAACTTACCGTTCACATTGGAAATGTCGACATTTATAGGTTGTGGGGTACGTTTACAATGAATAAACACTCCAAACTACCCATGTTAAGAACGGCTCTTGGAATAGACACCCCAAACCTCCCCATGTTAAGAACAGCTTTCGGAATAGACACCCCTAACCTTGTCAGCATACTGAAAACCTATAAAAGTTGACATGCCGAATGTGAATGATGAGTTGGACGTAATGTAAAAATGTACCGAATCTAAAAGGGAATGAAATTTCAATTTCCGTTCCGTTTTACAACAACTGTAAAGCAGAGCATTCTATGCAAATTTTACCTAACTTAGTGTATTAATGTTATTTTTATTTAAGTAAAAATAATATTTAGGTTTGGATATAAATTCCTAAAATCCTTTCACACTAAATGATTTAGGTGACTGAAATAGGAATCTAATTGAATCTTTAATTTCCTGAATCATAAAAAGATGATCCACAATGGTTAATTTGCTGCTAATATCCATTGTTTAGGTACGGGCAAAAATAAACGAATTTTTTTGTCGGTTCCCGACTACTTTTTGATTGTATTTGAAAGATTAAAGACTAAACTTAATTTCCCAAAGGAAAAAAATATTTGTACACATGAAAAAAAAAAAAGTTATGAAAAACGTCTTCATGGCGAGCTTACCAATTCAGTTAAATTTTGAAATTAAATAAATGCATTGTAAAAATGCTTTTAGAGATAAATATTAGTTTTCTAGGTCTATTTCAAAGATAATTAGTAAAGTTCTAAGATATTGAATTAAATAAAAAAAGAAAACACTTCGTTTGTGCTAAAAATAGCATCGGTAGTGCGAGAAATTCATTTTGCTTCGAGTTATATCGAATTTATTAATACTGACTTTAGGGGCTATTTTCGTAATGTTCCTGTATAAAAATTTTTTTTTATTGTTACAAATTACGATGCTTTATTTATATAAAATAATCAAAAATAAACACATTCTGTTTACATTAAGCGAGACCACCACGGCCTGTAGTTTTTTTTATTTTATTTTTTTTTATTACATTTTCACGTCAAACAAGGCACATTGCCACTTTGGTGTAGGGGGCTACTATCAGGGGCAGCAACTACTGGGGCACTATGTTGGGATTTTGGCAGCAAGATGTCAGTTCACGTTACACTTGAACTTCTGCATGTCAGTACAGTTGGGGAAGTAGGGACCTGGAATGGAATTCCAGAGTCTAGCGGTTCTGGGGAAGAAACTACTGGAGTAGAAAGATCTTTTACATCTAGGGATCTCTACTGCGTGGGGGTGGGATTTAGCTGCCTGTCGGGTTTGTCAAAGGTGTCTACATCGTGGGGGCACAAGTGTCTACAGTTCGTCAGAGCATTCACCATTAAAATACTTGTAGAACAGGCAGAGGGATGCAACGTTTCATCGATGGGACAAAGGCTGAAGCTTAGATGCCAGTTCAGGGCCTATCAGATTGGCAACTCTCTTTTGAACCTTATCTAGGAGCGAGAGACTAGTAGCAGATGCACCAGCCCAAATGTGACAGCAATACTCCATACATGGGCGAATGGTGACCTTATAGAGGTACAGGATACTTTCAGATGTCAGTAATTTTCTAGCACGGTAGAGAGAGCCTACCTTCTTGGCAGCGGCCCTGGCAATGTTTTCAATGTAATTGTTCCAACTCATGTTTCCTGTGAATGTTAGGCCAAGCAGTTTGAAAGATGTACTCTCAGACAGGGAGTCACTGGCCATTTCTATTGGTGGCAGAGAAGGTTTCTTGTAATTATTAAAGGAAACCAGTTTAGTGGTGAGACCAAAAATCCTTTTAGTGATGCCATGTGAGGCAGGTGGTGATAATAAATAAATATGTCCCCAAATAAAAAAAAATGGGCCATCGGTACAGAGAAAACCACCTATTTATTAAAGAAAAATTAAGTATAATGTTATAATTAAAAAGAGATATGTAAAAACATGCATGGGTACAGTAAACATATTATACCAAAATGTGGAAGCCACCTGTCCAGTGGTTATTTAGACTTTATTATTTTCTAAAATATTTTGTTTATATATGTTTACATTTTGTTTTTAAGTAAAATTAGGAAATTAATTTTAAAAATATTATTTATATTCATCTTCATTCAAAAGGATAATTTTCGGTAGCTTCACTGGTTGTTAACCTAAATTTTCCGAATGTCAGAATGCGGCTCATTTGCGGGACCCACTTTTCTCAACTTCCCCCAATTACCAAACATTTACTTTTGGGTTTGTTTTACTGTACACACAGATTCGAAAAAGTTGTCACAAAACAAATATAGAACAAATAAATGTTTCAAAGGCAAGAGAAGTTACTTTTCTACCTAACTCGATATGTTTTTAGTGTTTTTATTTAATGTAACATGTTTATTCAGCTCGAAAAACATACAGTGTTTACCGATATATTAGATAATTAAAAATAGCGCCTGACTCTCTTTTTGACACTGTAAGTTTGGGAAAAGGAATTAAAAATAAAAAACTATGCAAAATACTGTTAAAAACTCGCTCAATATATGTTACCGTGACATAGGCTGACATATATTCGGCAGGTTTTGAACAGCATTTTGTCTAGTTTTTTTTATTTATAACTCATTTTCCCAAACTTACCCTGTCAAAGAGAGAGTCGGGCGCCATTTTTAATTTTCCAATACATCGGTAAACACTATGTTTCTCAAGCTGAATAAACATGTTATATTAAACAAAAAAACTAAAAACATATCCAGTTAGGTAGAAAAGTAACTTATCTTGCCTTTGATGAAATTTATTTGTTATATATTTGTTTTGTGACAACTTTTTTCAATCCGTGTGTATAGTAAAACAAACCCTTACTTTTTCATATAGAAATAAAGAGGTAAATTAAGGCATTAAATAAGAATAAACATTAAAGGACGATAAGTATATAATTATATAATAAAAATAAATATAGAAATAAACCAATTTATTTAGATTTAAAAAAATAACATTATTATTGTTAAATATATTTTTTTAAAACGTCTAATAAATAAATAGGAATAATTTGAGACGATTGAATATAAAAGGCTAAAAATTTAATCAAAGATTTAGTTATTTTTAAATTTCATTTAGAAATAATATTCTAGAAAGTGGAATAAAAATCAGTTAACGATTGAAGCTGAAAAAAAAGTTAAATTTTAAAGTTATTGAAAATAAAGAGAAAATAAAACAAAAAAATGAATATCAAACGATAAACAAAACATGTTATTCCCTTGAAGTTTGATGTTATTGTATTCTTGTTGAATTAATCATGGCTTACTTTTTCTTTATATTTTTTAATATATAAAATAACTCCTGAAATTGATTGTTATTAATTCATGGTTAAAATATTTGTTTTGACTTTTCTCTTCAATGAAAGAAATTTTACAAAAAAAAATCAAATCGTTTTCGAAATTTCCTTAATTGTATTTCCACTTTTTCGCTGTACCAAATTTTTTTGCTACACAAAAACTTTCGATTATATAATGATATATTTCAAAACAACAATTCCACGGGAATCGGAATCGTACTTGGTATCGGAATCATTAATCAACATTTTCCTGGAATTGGAAAAAATTTAGGAATTGTCCCAACACTAATATATATATATATATATATATATATATATATATATATATATATATATATATTACTGTTTTATCTGCTTAGTTACACATATCTCGGTTACCGAATTGTATCAACGATCCAATAATTTCAGACTTTACGGAAATAATTATTATGATTAGGAAAAAAAAGATGTTAGAGAAAGTACAAAAAAAAGAGGGGTAAAAAGAATTTCCATTCCAATTCGACATCAGCAAGTTAAGATTTAAGAAACATTGGAAGGTGGTAAGGGGAGGTTTAAAATATTCAACCAGACACAGATAGGAATAGAAGGAGTGTGGGGGGGGAGAGAGAGAAAGGGTAGAAAAGAAGGGTCTCAGATGGGTAAAGCTTTGAAGGAAGAGGTAGGGGGAGAAAAAGAGAGGGATAAGATATAAAGGAGATGGAGAGAGACGAGCAGTTAATATTTAACTTTTGGACTGGAGGTAAACATAGCCGGTTAGTCATTGAATACATGTCATATGGAGTTTGACAAGTTAAAACTCCATGCGGTTTGAGAGGGGGGATGTTGCTTGCAATAACTGATGTGTCCTCTCAAAATAAGCTTAGTTACATCCAACTTAAGTGCATTTATCTATTTAAAAGAAGGATTAAATGCATCGACTAGAAAAGGTCTCTAACAAATTAAGTAAATTAATAAAATTGCAAGATATGAAACTAGGAAAATATGCATGTATAAGGATATAAATAAAATAATAATAAGAGTTAAAAGGGATTTGGATGATGAAGAAAATCCAAATAATAACTATAATAGTAGAGCACTAGGAACAATTCAAAAAAACTTTGAAAAAAGAATGGGAGAAATTGGAATCAGAGGAATGGCTGCAAAGATACAATGAATAACGATAATGAAAACAGCTGAAATATTAAAGAAAACCCTTGAATGCGGAGAATAATACACATGAACCACATGCGTGAGCCAGATAAACTGCTGCAGAGGCAAAACATGAAGAAGCGTTACAGGGAATGAAGAACAATGAAGCTGCATATCAGTTCTACATCCCCATCATGCATCCTCACCCATTGTCTCATCACCGTTCCCCACCCCAAAAAGGGTGATAATAAATAGCTGAGAAGGGTCAAGGAAGATGGAAAGACTGAGGAGAGAGCGCTGACCAAACCTCCGCTGGACAAGCGCGAAGAGAACTGGGACCTTGGGGAGGCTTAGTGCCACTTAAATTCCAGTATAGACCAATGGCTGCTGCCAGCGAGAAATTAATGGTAAGAAGTTGTTGCGATAACGCAAATTTATTTGCAAATGCTCTCGAAGGAGGTAGAGAGTGCTGGACGTCTGGAGAGACTTGTCACTCAGCTTCCAGGGAACACCACTGGTTTTCAATCAGAGATCTTTGACGACCTGTTGTTACAAGAAAAGGTCCCCTTTTCTTGTAAGTAAGAAAAACATTAGATGAGTAAAAATGAGATTAGATAGACCGAGATTCAAACCTTGTAAGCAAGATTCAGAAATAGGGTCAGAAATGGAATGTAGAATTTCGATTGTTCAGTTTTCACATAAAATAGTTTAGATATGTTGAGTGTTTAATTCTTTTATGAAAACGGAATTAAAATAAGGTCAGTTAGAAGAAAGAACAATAGAAAATTAAAAACATACTGAAAAAATGTTAGGTAAAAAAATAGGTTAGTAAGAATTCTTGTCTGCAGACATGTGCAAAGCATGCATGTTCAGACCATGTGCCATGTTTTTGGACATGCGTATGACATCATGGCAGAAATGAATTCTCAATATAGGAGCTAGAAAGGAAGAAGAGTTGGGTAGACGGGAGACAGAGTTGGAGGCAAAGATAAGAGACAGAGCTGACATTGGTCAGAAGAGGGAGGAAGTTTTAATCCTGTAGTTGACTTTGAATTCCTGGATGTCAACATCATTGCGACTGGTCGAATGGAATAAAAGAACATCTCATTTTTGTAACAGCCGTCTTCATGTCGTCATTCTACCAAATTGAAGGTAATGTGAACTAATTGTTATTAATGAACATTGTGTATAACTCATCAAAGAAATGTGTCCCCCTCTCTATCATAAGTAATGACTGTCCTCTTCTGTGTATAAGAACTGATCACCACCTCTCTCCTCTCTACAATATATGTTATAAGAACCACAGACTGTAAAATGTATAAATGCCTCTCTCCTCTCTCTTCTTCCCCTCTCACTGTATTACATGTTCCCGTCTCTCCACAATATGAACACCCGGCTATACAGCACTGTGTGAAAGCTACATGTGAGCTAATAAAAATAATGACAGCAAGGGATATGGAATAAGATTCGCTAAGTAATTATATAAATATAGTGGGTATAAGATAAAAAAATAAAAAATAGAAGTAGAATATATAAATAAGTATTATTAATTAGGCAAGATTAGGCAGATGTATGATATATTATGTTCTTAAAAATATGGTTGGTTTAATATTTGGGAATCTGTATGGGGTGAGGGTTCATTGGGTAGGGGTTAAGTCATAATGACTCAGAAGTTCTAAAAGTCCAGGTAAGTTTAGATAAAAAAAAGAGGAAGGTGGGGGTCTAGGATAATGTGTTGGGGGTAATTACCTGGTTTAATACTTTAGTTTGGGGTACTTGATATTAGGGGTCAAATATATCAGAATTACAAGGGTTAGAAATTGGTACAAGTGTACTTGGTTTGGTTTTATGGCATATCAACCTTTTTCTTTTGGTTATTTAATACAAAGTTTCATTTTTTTTGTGGGTTAGATATTTTTATTCAGTAAGTCAGCCTTTTTTGTGTCATTAGGTGATGTGCTTTTTTTTTTTCTTTTCGGGTGGGTGGGGGTAGAGTTGGATTGAATTAAAATTATATTGTTTTATATAAATTTACTTTTTTCAGAAATGTTAGTATTTTGTTGGAATTTACTTTTTAAATAGTTCTTTCATATTGTTGACATTGTAATAGTTTTGCTGGATATGCACAAGATTGCCACATTCCAAAAGAAAGTGTTTTACTGTAAAAGGTTCTTGGCATGCAAACCATTCTGGAGGGTCTTCTTTTTTTTAGCAGAAAAGAGTTGGTAATGTGCGTGTGTCCTATGCGACCACAGCATAAAATCATTTCCTCTCTACGCGATTTTCTGGCATCTAGTAATCGTTCTTCTATTGTGGGTTTGATCTAGAAAAGTTTGTTATTTGGACAGTTATTCCATCTTTTTTGCCATTTCTTCATAATGAGATTATTTATTTGTTGTTTGTAGTCAGAGTGTGGAATTTTTATATTGCTTTTATTGAGTTTTAATGCGTTTTTGCCAGCTATGTCAGCTTTTCCATTGCCCTGAATTCCAAAATGACTGGGGATCCAGCAGAATTTGATATTTTTGTTTTGTGAAAGTGTGTGTATTTTTTGTAATAGTTTGATGAGTAGTGGATTATTTAAGTTTTTATTCTTTAAGGATTCGAGTACCGATAGGGAGTCTAAAAAAATTATAAATTTGTTGTGGCTTAGGTCAGTAATGAGGTCTAGTGCCATATCTAAAGCTGCGGCTTCGGCACTAAAAATTGAAGCATGGTCTGGTAGTTGCTTCTGTAAGTTAATGTTAGTGGATATGACTCCGCATCCAGTTCTGTTGCTGTCTTTGGAACCATCTGTGTAGATGTACTGATGGTTTGGGTATTTTTCCTGAATGATAAGGAGTTTTTCTTGATAGGTTAGCAGATGGGTTTGATCTTTTGGGAGGTAATTTAATTACAAGATAATTTCAGGTTGTTTTAGTAGCCAGGGTGGAAGGCTTAGTTGGTTGACATCATGGATGTTCGTGATTGTGATATCTGCATCTTCTACTAGTGGTTTTGTATAGAGCCCAAAAGGTTTTATAACTTTTACTTTTTGGTCATATAGATTTTGGTAATTTGGATTGAAGGTACAGTTATGGGTTGGATTTGTTGGTTGTGATTTTTTCCTATCATAGAGTGAGTAATCTAGTGAGTTTGCAATGCAGTCGTAAGCAGGATTGTCTGGGCAAGAGAGAATTTTGGTCAAGTATTGTAAGGCTAGTTTGTTGCATCAAATTGATAATGAGGGTTCGTTGGCTTCTGCATAGAGACTATTGATGGGAGAAGTTCGGAAGGCTCCCAGTGCAAGCCTGAGGTCCTGATGTTGAACGGTGTCCAATATCTTTATGTAAGACTTTCTGGTGGCACCGTAAATGAAGCTGTCATAATCTAGTTTTGATCACACTAGTGATCTATATAACTTTATTAGGGTTTGTCTGTCCGCTCCCCAATCTGTGTGGGCAATGACTCGCTGGAAAGTTTTATTACATTTTTAAGGTGTTTTATATGAGGGATGAATGTAAGTCTTTTGTCTAGTATTAGCCCTAAGAATTTATGTTCATTTACAACAGGAATCTGGGTATCATCTACTTTTAAAAGAGGATTTGAGTGTAGTTTTCTTAGTTGACAAAAACGCATATATTTTGTTTTGTTAATGGAAAATTTGAAGCCATTCTTAGTTGTCCATTTTTTTATTTTGTCAATGCATTGTTGAAGTTGACGCTCAATTAGATGGATATGTCTCGAGCTGTATGCAATTAAAAAAATTATCGACATATAGAGAGCAATCCACACTTTGGTTTATGCATCCAACAATACTGTTAATTTTTAGGCTGAATAATGTTACCGACAAAATACTTTACTGTGGGACTCCCGTTTCCTGTTCCTTGATGTTCGAGAGGCATGTTCCTACACGGACATTGAATAGTCTATTGTTGATGAAGTTCTTGATGAAGATGGGTAGTCTTCCTTTCACTCCAGCTTCTTTGAGATCTTTCATCATGCCATACCTCCATGTGGTATCGTACGCCTTTTCAAGATCAAAGATAGCAGTCATATGCTTTTTTTATATAAATGAATTTCTGATGAAAGTTTCTAAATGAATTAAATGGTCTGTAGTGCTCTGATGTTTTCGGAAGCCGCATTGAAAATTAGTTATTTCATTTGTTTCCAGAAACCAAATTAATCTGGTGTTTACCTTCTCTCCATGATCTTACACACACAACTTGTTAAAGTTACGGGGTGATAATTGGAGGGGTCAGATGCATCCTTTCCTGGTTTTGGTATAGGAATGACTGGGTTGTTTCCATATGGCTAGAAGATTTTTTAATGAATCCTTTAGTTCATGGATGGTAAAAGGTTTGTTGTATTCTTCCTCATTATTACTTTTAAAGTTCAGTTTGTTTTTTCTGATTCCTTTTTAATGATCTGGAATTATTTATTGTAATTTTTAGACGATGAATTATTTGCAATAGTATCTGCAAGCAGGTTTGCCATGTCCTCTTTTTTTAGTTATTTTATTATTGTTTATACAGAGGTGGTTGAGAGGGGAACTGGTGTTTTTTCCTGAATCATATTCCATACAGTTTTGTCTTTAGTGTTGTTATTGATTTTAGACACAAAATTCTTCCATGATTCCCTTTTGGCTTCTTTTATTGTTCGGCATGCTTTAGCTCTGCATATTTTAAAGTTGTTTAAATTCTGAGTAGTTGGTTGATTGTTGAATTTTCTTAATGCAGCACGTTGTAGCCGGATAGCCTTTTTACACTCATTATTAAACCAGGGACGATTATACTTGGTTGATGATTTTGTTTTAGGAATGCATTCCTCAGCTATTGAGATAATGGTAGCTGTAAAGTGAGTGATCGGGGCTTTCTCATGTTTTCCAGGTAGGAGTTTGTGCTTGCGTAGTAATTTGAATTTATTCCAGTTAGCTTTTTTAAGGTTCCAGTGAGAAGTTTTTGAGGTTATTTTAGGACCAAAGTGTTCTAAAGTTATTGGGAAGTGGTCACTGTCCAATTATAATCTACAAAGATACTAGGATCACTTATAGAGAGGTCAATTGCTGAGACCGAGTTTGTAGCGGAGTGAATAAAGATTGTTTTTTTTGTTGCTATATATGCATAAATTGTTGTTGTTGATAATATTTTCTATAGTGATTCCTTTTCTGTCTGTGTTTGAGCATCCCCAACTAACATTATGACTATTAAAGTCGCCTAATAATAAGGGGCGAGGGAGTTGGTTGAGGAGTTTTTCTATTTCAGTTTCATCTATGGGGTCGTTTGGAGGCAGGTAGATGGAGCAGATTGTGGCCGTTCTATGTAGGGTGGTTGTGACGGAAATTGCCTTTAAGTTAGTTTGTAGATTTATTTGGCTTTGTGCTGTGGTTTTGTTAATGAGAATGGATGTTTCTCTAGAAGCTCTATTTGGGTTATTTGTTGTGCAGTTGTATTCAGTAAAACTTTGGAGATTGATATTTTCAGATGGTTTTAAAAAAGGTTTCTTGAAGGCATATTATTGTAGGGCAGAGATTGGATATTAGTAGAAGTAATTCATTATGGTTGGCTTTTATACCTCCGCAATTTCATTGGATTATTTTGTTGGCCATAGTTTAAATTTTATGTATTTGATTTTCTTTTGTCTTGAGAATAGGGGTGTCTTTTTTTTTATAGGGGGTTGGAGGTTTTGTCTTTTATTTCCATGGTTTCCAAGGAGGTTTTAAATTTATTTTTGTCTGTAGTTCTTGTATTTGAATCATTGGACTATTTCGTGTGCGTTTGTGTATTTATGAGCTTTGGTGGATTCGGTTTCTGTTTCCATGGCTTCTGGTTCTTTGTGTTCAATTGGTTTGTTAGCTTTTATGCTTGATTTATCTCTGGTTTTAGAGGTTGAGTGAGATCGTGGTTTGGTTTTTGTGGGGGTGTCTTTCTTTGAGGAATTTTTCCCATTTATTGTTCTTGTCTGTTCGGATGTTTTTGAAGAGTCTTTGTTTTTTTGCTTGTTGTTATCTGTTTTTATATTAGAACTCTTGTGGGGGATTGAAGGACTTTCCTTATTGTTGGTATTATGCTCCTCAGAGTTCTCAATCTCCAATGTCTTAAAGCTATTGGATAGGGGAATTTGTGGGTTTATTTGTAGTTTTTGTCTACTTAAGTCTGGTTCTGGTTTTTTTTTTTTTTTTATTTGTTTCTGGTCTATTGGCTGTGGTGTTTGGATTTTTGGTTCTAGTAAGGTTTTATTCATATTTGTGTTTTTTCATTTCTTCAATTATATTTATCAATATTTTGATTTGGTTAGTGAGGTCTTGGATTTTTATATCAATGTTTGTTGTGCAATAATTGTCATTGTGTTTATTGGTGTTAGGAGTATTCTTTTTTGTTATTTCTGAATATTTAGCTGTTACTGCCCTTTTCCTTGCTTCTGGGTAGGCGATGTTTAATGTATATTTAATTTTAACAATTTCCTTTTCTTTTTTCCAGATTTCACAGTCTTTGGAGTAGGCACTGTGGTTTTCTTTACAGTTAGCACATTTATAGGTTTTTTGGTAGTTGGTATGATTGTCATTTTCTCCACACCTTCCACACACTGACTGGCATGTGCATCGGTCCTGATGGCGACCAAATTTTTGACAGTTAAAGCAATGCAGTGGGTTGGGGATATATATTTCGACTCTTAGTTTCTCGTAGGCTATTTTTATTTCTTGTGGAATTTTTTGTTGGTTAAAGGTTAGTATATATGTGTGTGCGTTTATCATTTCTCCATTTTATTTATTTAAATTCTTCTGACATCCATTACATTTTGTTCTTTTAGATTTTGAACAAAGTTCGTTGATGGAGCAAAGTGAAAGTTCAGGGCTTTTCACCACTCCTTTGCATATGTTTAGTGTTTTGTGGGAGTATGTTTTATTTTTATATTTTCAAAATGTTTCCATTTTTTAAAAGTTCATCTGCTTGTGCTTTAATAAAAATTTCTATCAGAAGATTACCATTTCTTAATTTTTTGACTAATTTAGATTTAACCCTTTCTGATAGTATTTTTTCTATCTTGAAGGGGGGAGAGTTTGGCTAAAGGCACTTCTCCAGTCGACTCCATTACTATAAAGTTCGGATAGTTATCCAGTTCCTCATTCGTGTCACTGTCCAAAATTCTTTTTTTACTTGGATTTTGATAACTCATATTGGGTTCGTTTTTTTTTTTAATTCATCATCCCTGCTCCCCACCCACCTTGGAGCCCTACTTGGGATACGCATGGGGAAGTCCATTCGCCCTGGCTACAACAGGGTTACAGGTATGATATACTTGTACATAATGTAGGTTTCAAGCACTTGTGTATCTTAATTTCTCCCATCCAAGTAAAATATGAGAAAGATTAGAGGAAAACATCCATGTCTAGTCCTTGTTCACCACTTATTTGGAGATCAGTATTGATGGGGAGTGTCGTGTAATATTTAGATTTGGTGCAGATTATATGTGTATAAGTGGTGAGCTAGCCATGACCAGCCAACTGATCAGATTGGGCCTCTTCAACAACCCATCCGGCCCAGTACGAGGCCAAAGTGGAGTGTTGAAACTGATACCTTTATTTCCTTAGGTATCAGTTGCTCAGCCACCAGGATCCTTTTCGTAGATATTACAGGATGCCACCTATGGCCAACAGGTGGCCCCATTGAGGGACTTTTCCTCTCTGCAGGGGTGGGGTGGGGTGGGGTTGCGATCAGTGTATCCTAAGGCCCCACCGACAGAGCCCCAGCATCGTTTAAGGAAACATTTTAGTTATCATTGGTTTATTATTATAGGTAAAATTTTGATTTGGGAAAAAAAAGGGGGAAGGGTTCTTTTTGATTAAAAAAATATGGATGTGCTCACAAGAGGCAGGCAAATATTTTTGCTATTATATGATATTCGAAATAGATTATTGTTGAGATGAAAACGATTTCAACAGTATGGCAGTGTCATTGCAAAATAAATTTTTAATTGTGCTTTGGTAAACATATCTATAATTATTGTTTATAACTAAATCTAATTGATTTCGAGAATATACAAACAAAAATAAGAAGGTGCTTGAATTCTTTAACTACTTTTACATTCTTTTAACAATAGTAATAAAGTAAATATTAATTTCATTAATATCTCATGCGGATAAAATTTAATTATGACATTTATTCACTACAATGACTTTCAAATTTCAATCAAGTTAAATTATTTGAAAAAGGATTCAAATTAAATCTTTTTAGGTTATTAGTGGTATAAATATTCTTTTTATAATACTACGTAAGAACAGAATTGAGTTTTGCAAAGGAAAATGGTTGTAGTATTATTGGTTGGAATGTTTTAAGTTATGAAGCCAGTAAGAAAGTGGGGATGGGAAGAAGGGGGTTGTTTTTGTTTTGGATTTTGCAGAACATGCCTTAGCTGTGCAAATAATTAAAAGGAAAAACAAAAACGAAGTTGTTAATGTAGGTACATTTGTGTCAGGGAGACATCTTCCGACAGCCTGATCTGGTTGCACCAGGTATAAGTGTGCACATGCACATATATATGGACATATTGAGTCAATTGTAAATGGCCATATAGATGAAAGTAAAAATAAAAATAAGTATAAAATAAAAGTAGTAAAAATGTATAATTCGCTAACTAATTTAATGGATATAGTAGTTAAAAGTATATATGCATAAGAAATATATATATATATATATATATATATATATATATATATATATATATAAAAGGTAAAGGTTATTAATTATGCAAGAGTATTCACAAGTAGGTTAAGCTATATTCCTAGTTATATGGTTAATAGAATATTTAGGAGTTTAAATAGGGTTGGACCGATATGGGGGGGGCCTGAAGGTTTAAAAGTTGTTATTGAGGTAAGGGTTAAGTTATAATGAGCCAGGAGTCCTCATAGTTCAGTTAAGTTTAGATATAATAAGAGTGGGTGTCTAAGGTGGTGTTTTGGGGAATAATTATGTGGTTTATTACTTTGGTTTCAACTACTAGAAATTTAGTGCCAATGTATCGTATATATACTAGCATTACAAGTTGAGTTTTTCTTTTTAGATAATTGTTATTTCATAAACTAGCATGAAAAGAGCTATGTAAAAGATGCTTAAAAGTGTTTGAATTATGCAAATACCATCAGTAGTTCAAAAGTTATGAGAATTTTAAATGCTAAAATTTAGGCTTTTCCGTGGACATTTTTCTTTTAAAAAAGTGGGCTAAATTACGGACCTCAACATTTAAAAAAATTTGGCACCATTTATTTATTTTTCAAACTATTCTTATGAAACTTGGCAATCTTATGTAAAATTGTGTGCTCTTTTTGATTATGCAGTCAAATCTAATGTATCTCTTTATCATAAGCCATGCATTATAAATTCAGATGTACAAATTTCAATTTTTTTTAAACTGGCATATGGTATCATACAGTGGGTGTCTGTCTATGAACAAAACTAAGTATTATAGTAGTATTTAAATATAGCTTTATTGAGAATGAGCATTTTCTTGCCTCCTCATCAAAGGAGAGCTTAATCTTGGATGTAGCCATTGAGTATTTACTACTCCCCTCAAAGAAAAAAAAAATTGAGTAGATATGAATTAATCTCAGAAATAAATCGAAGAAAATTTTTCATATAGATTTTGGATTTCTGTAAAAGATGGAAATTCCCATAGGCGACCAGTTTATGCATTTTGGGACCAGTCCAATTTTCAATTTTGTAAATCCTCTCTATCTGACCCAAAATATACCCCTATTTTCTGAGATGCAACCATAAATCGTACTCTACATGAATCCCTGATGTAACTTTCACAGTACCAGGATACCAGGAATCCTGATTAGCAACAACTATATATTCACCAGTTGATGGTAATTTGTCATTTCTATTGTTGTTTTACTGAAAATTCAATTATGTAAACAAAGAAATAAAATGGTAATTTTTTACCTTGTTTCCACCTTAACATTTAAAATGATTACTTCTATAGGTTTTAGGGTATGCTAAAAACGAATATTGCATTTAAATTTCTGCAAATAAGTAGTTTTCCGGATATTAAGCAATATCATTTCTTATCTTATCGCTGGTGGCCATCTTGGTATGTGCAAGCGCACAAACACAACCTCGAAGAACTATGCACAAATGCACATACCAAGATAGCTGCCAGCAATAACATAAGAAATGACATTGCTTATTATCTGGAAAACTACTGATTTGAGGAAAATTTAAATGCGGTATTCATTTTCAGCATACCCGAAAACCTTAAAAGGTAGTCATTTAAAGAAAAATGTTAAGGTGGAAACAAGGTAAAAATTTACAAAATGCATCACAATGAAATTCTTTATCGAACCGCCTAATTATTATTATTTAGATATCCTTAGTTAAAAAAAAACTGATTTGTTTTACAGATTCAAAAAAATGATCTTCACAATGAGTTAAATATAAATTCAAGTTTCACAATATCTTTTTTATTTAATTGTTAGGTGGAAGTGTTACATGATAAGGACTGTCCCCTTTTCATGTAAGTAAAAAAATAGGGAATTAGTTAAATATAAATATGAAATAGGATAGTCAAGGATTCGAACTTGCAAAGCTAGATTTGGAATTGAAAATTCCAATCATAAGTTAAAATAAATACAGAATGTTATTGAAATAAGGAATGTGGAATTGCAATTGTTTAGCTTACATATCTGTTTATTGGGAAAGGAATGTAATGATGAAATTTGTTCTGTTATAAAAATGGAAATTAAAATAAGGAATTTAATCATCAATTGAAGTTGTAAACATGTTATTTGAAAAATAGGTTACTGAACTTGGGTTCATGTCAAGTTTGGCAACGTGATGCATGTCATCCAACATGCTTTATGAGTACATGTTTTTAATCATGCGATGACGTGACGATAGGTAGAGTTTTAGATGCAGCCTGGGAGAAGAGTCGGAAAGAAGCAGAGAGGTTCAGACCGATTCTCCGTTAGAATCAAGGCACCTTCTAGAAGTGAGAGGGTTTTAGAAATAACCATGTAACAACTTTGAATCCCTGAGATAAAATCATGTCCGACCGGTCGAAGATGAAATAAAGGACGTCAACATGTGTTTTTGTATCTGCGTCTCCATGTCATTATTCAACAGAAAAGGTATTGTCCATTTATATTATAAGAACTTTGTGAAAATCATCATCTCAAAGATAGGTAAGAAATATATGTATCAATATTTATAGAAACACTCCTGTTCATACAGAACTGTCTCTCTCTTTATATATACCTGTTTATGTCTCCAATATGCTATCTCTTACAACATGAACATCTTAAGACATATGAACACTCAACACATGAACACTCACTAAGACTCTCCTAAGACGAACAACAACAATATAGAATATACATAATCTTAATAACACCTACCACATAACAGAAGTACAGAATAGTTAACAAAAACACCCTTCCTTCCCCATGTTAAGAATGAGTTCCTAAATAACGTTATTATTTCAGCATGGTAGCATAAGTGCACAAGTACCTTTTATTTGTTATATATTCGTTTTTTTTTTGTTTTTTGTTTCTTTTGACCACTAAAGAACACAATTCTACCTGAAGTACAAGTAAGAAGTTAAACACAAGTACTTCGTACATTTTGTCGTTTTTTAACGCTTTTAGTGCATGTGTACTAAAAGCGTTACAAACAACAAAATAGTATTGTTTGGAAATCAAATTTGAAAAACTTGAAAATAATTTTTGTTTAAATTGACGAACTCAGAATAAAAAATGACTAGCCTAGTAAGACAAAAGCAGAAAAACAGTTTTCTATTTTTAAGAGAATACTTTAGTCAGCTCAGCGCATTAGCGAGCCATTTTTCTGTAAGCGGATTTGAATTTCTATAAAAGATAACATTTTAAAGAAATTTCCGCACAATTAATAATTATCAAATATTTACATATTATACATGATAATAATTCTGAAACTATTATCTATATGGAAATGGATGATATATGCCGATTTATCTATCAATTTTGAAATATTCTTTGTCAACTTTGCTCGGTCGTAACTTTGCTTCCTGTGGTTGTAAAAATATAAATCAAAGTCCAGTACAGGTGGACTTCTATACTTATATAGCCTGTAAAATTTCAACCACATTCAATCAAATTTAACCCCGCGCATGTGTATTCAAACAACGTATAAAATGTAAACATTGAAAAAACAGTTTACCTTTTTGTTGTCATTTTTTTAACGTTTTTTTTATTTTTAACTTAGAGCATAAAAACATTGAACGCATAAAAGAAAAATAAATTAACATCATTGGAATGTTTATCTTATTCTCTTTCCATCAATGTAATTCTTTTAAAAATTGACCAACAAATAAAGATATGACTTGCTGAAGCACATTAGGTACATAATATTGCTCATGTCCACAAAAATACAGCATACGCTTGTAATGCTATATGAATATGTACTGCATGTGGATGACTATAATGCGCCATATCTTAGGTTGAGCATACTGAGAAGTGATATACAAATTACCATTAGTGAATAAAGTGAAGCTCTTTGTGTAAACAAATTGAGCTTAGGTATTTGGACAATGTCAAAACATTGTTAATTCACTGCCCTCATAGCAGCAGTCAATAGCGCAATGGTAAGAAGCTCCGACTGTCATTTGATCGATCGGGTTTCAATCCTGGCTTGAGGCAGTTGCTAGTCTAGCCGCACTGATGAGCTGTGAAACAGTATTGTATGTGGATGACTAATATATATATATATATATATAGTCATCCACATACACATACAGTACTGTTTCGCTGTTTCACATTTATATATAAAGTGCGGCTAGACAGGCAACTACCTCAAGCCAGGATTGAAACCCTCCCACCTGTACGACAGTCAAGGCTCCTAAACATTACACTATCAGCAGCTGCTGTGCAAGTCGTGAGTTTACGATGTTTTGACATCGTCCGAAATACCTAATCCCGATTTGTTTACACAAAGAGCATTGCTTTATACGCTAATGGCAATTCGTGTATCACTTTTCAATATTCTCAACTTAAGATGAGGAGCATTATAGGGAGCTATATATATATATATATATATATATATATATATATATATATATATATATATATATATATATTTATATGCACACATACACAAGGACACACATATGTACATATACATGATATATATATATATAAAATAAGAATTACAGTTAAGTTTACCAAAATGATCCAAGATGGCAAAACTAAAGTAAATTATAAATATTAAAGAATTAATATTTATAAATTTATCTCAACCAGATGTAAAAGCTCGATAAAACCAAATAGGAGATAGAACTTATAATAAGAACAAGTAGTTAATAAAACATATTAAAAAACACTTTGAAAAAGAGTTAAAAACATATTTAATTTTAAAAAGGAAACACTAAATAAATGGATAGTCCTTAATCCACGGAGTTTCGAAGAAATACTTTCCTTCTCATCAGAGGGTAGGATTTAGCAAGATGCAGGATTGGATTTTGCTTGCAAAAGTATTAAATGAAACTATAAGTCAGTCATATCTTACTTGATAACAAAAAGTGAAGCAGAGGGAATAGGGTGAATAAAAAAGTGATTTCACGTGAATGGATAGTCTGGTTATGGGTAAAATATCCAATGACGGTAAAATCCAAAGATGCAGAATCCAAGAAAGTTAGTTAAATTTCCATTCACACAAGTAAAATCCAAGGGAATTTCGTAATTGGAAGATGATCCAAAGTAATCCAAAAGGCAGAAATCCGTGGAATAATTCACAAATAGGTACAAGGAAAAGGGAAATAATTCCAATATATTAAAAGAACGATAAAATGTGCATAAAAAAAGGAATGGAAGAAATATACAGCTCGACTGTCGAGGCAAGACTGAATTAAGGAAAATGAGTGAAGAAGGAGGGGGAAAAAAGTTGGATGGTTATTGGAATAATTTTAAAATAGAAAAACCAATGTCAAAATGACCCAGACAGGATGACGTTAAGGCGCCAAAATTTTAAGCAAAACAGAGGTCAACTGAAATGTACAAGTTATTCTTTAAGAATTAAATTATCAGCAGATTTCGTGCTATGAAACAGTTACTGTCAAGAATTGTAGGTGTCAACGGAATTAAAGTAATAAATTGTAAGATGGTCAATATCATGAAATTTGGAATATAGACTTTTTCATTTGTTATATGCTCTGTAATCACATTGAGCTTCTTAAATGAAAGATTTGTATATATAAAAAGTGAAATATAATTGAAAAAAATCATATATATATATATATATATATATATATATACACACACACACACACACACACACACACACACACACACACACAGTGAACGCAATAAGTATCCGATACAAAGCAAAAAATTGATTTATTTTCATTACATGAAAACAAAAACAATAACAAAGTGCTATTATGTATTTTTTATGATAAATAGAAATTTCATATCAAAAATCATACATAATTATGCATTCACTAAATATTTAAGGTTAAAAAAGTATTCAACATAAAGAAAAAATAGTTTTAATTAACTATTTGTCATGTGATAGTTCAGAGATATACATAAATCCAGATAACTCTTGACGGTGTATTATTTATTTTGGTTAATCTAGTCCCACTGTTTATACAATATTTAAAACTGAAGAATTGCCGGAAAAGACAAGAAAATCAATTGTTCAGCTGTACATGGATGGTTCAGAGTATAAAAAAATTTCAACAATGTTGAATATCCCAATTTCGACCATCAATGACATGATTCGTAGATAGAAGTCCTACTAGTGCACTTCAAATCTGCGACGTTCAGGGTGTCCTTCCAAAATTTCTAACTGTATGCCTCGACTTTTGGTCAGTGAAGTGAAGAAGGATCCATGAATAACTCATTCTGAACTCGAGAAAACATTAGAAGCATTTTGGACATGTGTATGCAAGAATACAATTAGGATAGTGCTTCGAAAGAAAGGATGACAATTGAAGAAACCAGGAAAAACTTCTTTGATAAACCTGATTCATGTCAAGAATCGTCCAAAATTTGCTTAGAAATATTTGGAGAAACCTTCAAGTTTTGGGGATAAAATATTATGGTCAGATGAAACGAAAATTGAGTTATTTGGTCAAAATAGTGTAAGTCATGTCTGGAGATAGAAGAGCTCAGTGCTTGACCCAAAGAATACAATCCCTTCAGTGAAGTTTGGAGGTGGAAGTATAATGGTTTGGGGTTGTTTCTTTTCAGCCGGCCTTGGAATTCTTCACATCATAGAAGGGAAAGTGAACTCTCAAATGTATCAGGCTATACTTGACGATAATCTCTCAAAATCTGTAGAGGGTTTGAACTTGCCTAATGGTTGGATATTCCAGCAGGACAACGATCCCAAGCACACGGCTAAAACAACTACTGCATGGTTTCAGGAGAAGGAAATAGAGGTAATAGGATGGCCAAGTCACCTGACCTCAACCCAATTGAAAATCTGTGGCTATAGTTGAAGTTGATGATACACAAGAGAGATCCAAGGAATCTGACAGAACTTAAACGAATCTGCCAAGAAGAGTGGGATAAAATTCCAGTTAACATTTGTAACAATCTTGTAAGGAAGTATCCCAAACGTTTGGAAGCTGTTATGGCGAGTAAAGGCCATATTACTAAAATCTAATACTTTTTTTTCTTTGTGTTGAATACTTTTGGACCCTTAGATGACATTTATGTAATTATCTAGTGAATGTGTGATTATAAATGATTTTTGATACAAGATTTGTATTTATCATTAATACATTAGAACAGCACTTTGTTATTGTTTTTCTTTTCATGTAATAAAAATAAATCAACTTATTGACCCACTGTATATATGGTTCAAAGTTTGTCAGAGGGGGAGTCAATGAGCTCAAGTCTCATTGTCTATGAAATGCTTCTCATGGTGTGCATATTCAACAGCTAATAATTAAGTTCTTCTTGTTCATTCCAGACATAAGCCCGATGCAACTACAGCTATTGATAGGAGAAAGGATAAAGCCAATTTAACCAGTGCCTGAGAACCAAACAAACCAAGCAAGACAAGAAACACATTCTAAAATGGAATAGTGTTATCACATTGGGGGGGGGGGGCACTCAAAGAACTCTCTCTTGCCTTGACAAAGTACAAAATCAATTTTGAAAATTGATAGAGAATGATCTTTTCTCTTCCCTGCAACCCCTTTATCATGGAAGAGACATTGCTAACATTTTTCTACTCTATTTTTATTTTCATGATAAGTGCTCAATTGGGCTCGAGTCTTTGCTCTCCCTAAAATATTTACAGCAAAAACTCATCAACCATTGTAAAAGATTTTCCTTTCTTCCTATGTGTACCTAAAACTAAACAGGACTATCAGGAACAAAGCTCCTTTCCAAGAAGTTCCCAACTGCAGAATAAAATGCAGTTGGGCTGTTTCCCAGTTCAATACAACATGGTCGTTTTTAAGCTGAATGTTACAAAATGTTTGTTAAACTGACTACTTAATAATCAAATTATAACTATTTAACCTGTCAGTTCCAATCATTTTAATAGACGTTGTTCATCACCAACTGGCAATTTCATTAATCCTTTAGTAGCCTTAAACCTTAATAAACAGTGAGGCATTAGTATGTGTGTGCATATATATATATATATATATATATATATATATATATATATATATATATATATATATAAAGCTACTTTGTGCGTATGTGAGTCAGTTCCTTATGGATTCCAAAACGAGTGAACCAAATATTTACAAATTTCACAGAAATGTGTGTGATAGATAAGTTTTGTATTTGTAAATACATCTGATAAGAATTCAAAATTGATTATCTAAAAGAAAAATCGCATTAAGGAAGAAACAGTTTGATTTTGATAAAAGTTAAAACTTTTCTACAGCCTAACATTACAAGTGCATTTGAGAAGTTTTATAACCGCACATGCAGAAGGGCTTGGCATATAAAATCAATAGTTGGTTCTTTGATAAGACAGGGGCTTGTTTGAAATAAATGTTTCTGTTTAGAGCACAACTGAACCACAACTTTTGCATTTTAAACTTTAATTCAAGTCATTAGATAAAAAAAATCATAAATCAACAGATTTTCTACAGTGCAATGTAGACTACAGAGTGGAATGCTAAAGTTGTTGCCCAAAGAAAACAACACTACAGCTTTATTTTAAAACTTTTATTGAAAAAGTCCATTCAAGTCACTTGATTATATATTAGAACTGACATCTATTCAATGTAGCCGCCTTCAGCTTCAATCACAGCCTTGATATGGGCCCAGTACTGGGAGTATGCCTTTTCGACAAGCACTGACATGTGCTCAGCGAATACTCAGTGGATAGCGGCGCTCAGGGTAGCTTTCGTGTTGTGGGAGGTCATGTTGGTGATGTTCTCGACGCATAACCAAATGAAGTAGCATGTTCAGGTCAGAGAAGGAGAGAAAGGTACAAAGTTGTAGCACTTCTTCTGATACCAAGCCTGGGTCTTTTTGGACTTGTGGGCCGGCGCTGACTTCTGCTGCCACACCCTGGTCTGCTAGCAACCATCTGGTTGCACCAGCCGATCACCATACTCTTCAGCACATCCAGGTACACTTTGGTGTTGACAGTCAAGCTGACTTTGAAGATGTGAGGTGGCATGATGTGACCTTCACTTGAAACCAATCGAAAGACCATAACTGTCGCCAGAAACTTTGTTTTCATCACCCTGAGCATGTCCATCTTATTTGTGGCAATCCAGCGATGCTTTTTGAGGGTGCTGGCAATGGTCCTGTTGTCATAACTTGTATCAATAGAAAGGAGTTGAACAGCAGTGCATTTCCGATCTTGCTCGTTGAACATTGTGTCACTTTCAGACATGATAGAAGGCTGCTATCGCTCTTGGGATTTGTACACAACTGGCCAACTAGTAGATGGTCTGCAACAAAAAAATAAGACCAGTTTTCATCAAACAGAAATGGAATCATGTCTTTTCTATGGTGACAATTTTATTGTTTCACTCTGTACATAGTATTGTAGACTAAATCACTGCAGGAAGGCATATGAGATTCATCTGATGCACCATGGTGGGTTCCTGAATAGAGCAGGCAATCAATTTATTTGATTGACAAATGGGCGATTTCACCAAGTTCAATAATAAGAGTATTGGAAATGTAGAATATTCGTTGATCCTCATTCAATCCAAGGCAACATCAGGACATCGGGTATCCCTGATATATTGCATGTTTTGAAGCAGATGGTGTTTGATCAACACTGCTGGGAGCCACGATTTAATATACTGTTTTGTTTTTAAATCCCCGAAACAGTTTTTTCATGGTAAAAAAACTGATCATCCCTTTAAGAACATTGGTACTATTGTGTGTTCATGTAAGTAAAACTATTCAGCAATATGGAAGATTAATTGACTTAATGACATAATTTTCCATCAAAGTACATTTTTTTTTATATATAGTTGTAAAGGTTTTAAAGAAACTTCCAAGACTATATATATAACAGCATATTCTCTTAGCAGAAACAATCTACTACTGATAATTCAATAAAAGCTTAAATTCAAAAATCAGATGTTAGTAAGCTACACAATCTAATACAAGGAAAACTTATCTTAAACTTTGATTGTCTTATGGTCTTCCAACTCATAGAAAAGCTTTGTCAAACAACCGTGTAGAAAAATCCAGGGTTGAAATACCCAAGTCTGGCAGTTTCTGTAACAACACTGTCCTATGTGTATTAGTGCTGGCTTTTCTAATGAACCACTCCAGCAATGTGGAAGGTGGTATCTATTGCATGATATGCCCTGTATACTTACTTACCTAGGATTTGTACTCTAAACGCAACTCCATAGTTTTCTGAGATTGAAGGCTACTAATATATACACACACACACATATTTATATTCAGATAAAATAGTTATCCATGGATACATAGTTCACTGTACCATAGTCAGTGTGACTGAGTATGGCAGAATTTTTTTAACTAATTTTTAAATACAACCCATGTCATGTGATCATAAGAACTGTAATATTTCTGAATTTTTTAAACTTCCTCTTTGTACTAAACATTTGGTCTGATATCCAGTTGGAGTTAAAGCATGCCCACAAATATGTAGCTAAATTGTTTGTGTTATTTAATTGGAATTCATTATTGAGATGAGTATTATTTATTGATTTTTTATTGCGGACTGTTATCCTCATCTTTTTTTAGTTGAAAAAAAAAAATAAAAAAGATGAGGATAATAGTCTGCAATAAATAAATGAATAAAATGTTTGTGTAATAAAATTTAATTCTGAGTATAATAAAGTGTGAAGTATTTCTTTTAATCAACTTTGAATAACAGAAAATAATTGGAAGACAGTGAAATGTACTTATAAATTAACAGTAAAGATCATTTGGTTAAGGTTTTGTTTGTTAATGTTATTGTTCAATAAAAATAAAAATGAAAAAGAATGTTACATCTAAATAAGATATTTTTTGGTGAGTAGGGAAAGTAGGAAAATAAAAATAAATCGATTTCTGTTGTGAATAATAATCATGACTAACATGACAAAAAATTATATCCTATTAATAATAGAGTTACAACAAAGGTCATAGTAGTCATGGTGGCAGTCATAGTCACAATATTGGACACAGACTTTCCATAACATACTATTTTATTCTTCTGTAAATACGCTCTTCTAAATATACCACTGTATTGTCTTAATTATTATTGTCCCTTCTATTCTAGGTCAATACATTGGCAATGAGAACTTGAATCTATGTCTCACAACACTGGTTACAAGGTATTTGGACTGATTTGGACTAATACGTTTCAAACCCATGTTGCACAATATTACTGACAAAGAATTCATACTAATTTGGACACAAAAATGACTCAGATTTATGTTACACACAACACTGGAAACGAAAACTCAAATTTAATTGTCTGTCTTTAATCTCTTTCCAGTTGTAATAAAAAGATAATTTTTATTAAATAACAATACTATTACTCTTTCTGCTCCACTTTAGAAGGACATTTCATTTAATCGTTTTCTAACCTTATCAAAGGTGAATAGATATCTAAGATCAAAGTCAACAACGTTGTTGACTCCATAGTCAACAACGTTATCGACTTTGATCTTGGATATCTACTCACCTTTGATCCTTTATTTTATCTATTCTAATCGACCATCTATACTATTTTTACTAAAGAGGTAACAATTTGAAATTAAATTTTTATATTTTGTTTAATTACACTTACACATATTTTTGCCAACAAAGAGATTAATTATAGTTTTATGCAGTAATAAGTTGTTGGAAAATACAGTTCATACTGAACCTTTTCGTCAACAAATTAATTGAATGAAATTGTTTAAAATTAAAACATTTTTAAACAGTTATTTTGTAGTATGAAATTGCACTTAAAAAAAGAGACCTCTATATATGAGATGCATAGGTATTCAAATGTCCAATTAAAAGGAAGGCGTCATGGGAATCATGATAAAAATTCAAAGTGATAACGCGAAGAGGAAAAGAATTCGATGAAAGGGAAACAGAAATCAAATTGAAATGTGTAATTCCCACGAAAATATGTTAATAAAAAAATGAAAACTGCGGAGATGTTGTTGTATCAATTTTATAAAAGGCAGCTGTCTGTTTCATTTTCCTTCAGTTGAATTTCTCAGAAATCAAGAGGCTATCTGGGGCTAACATTTGAACTATATGAGATACATAGATATTTGAATGTTCAATTAAAATTCTTTATCATTTAAAAACTAAGCTAATAAAGAAATTACGAACATAATTTTCCTCCAATTGACCATTTCAATATATTATAGTATATCTTTCTTTTTGGTCTCTTGGTTTTACTGGATTTCAGGACAAGAATTCATCTATTCTGGTGGAGTATCCAGTTTCGTGTTGTTACTTGCAGTCACATCACTTGAAGAATGTGCACCATTCCTTATAAAAGCTAGTGTAGATTGGCCATAGTGAGATCTTATTTTTGAATGTGATTTTGAATATTTAGTCAGGGTTTACTTTCAGAGAGAGTATCCTCATGCCGGGTTGTCTTGACAAACTCCTGTAAAAATAGACCTTAGACACTTGAGGATAGTTGAGAACATAACTTTTCAAATTTACCATTTCAATATGTTATAGCATATCTTTCTTTTTGGTCTCTTGGTCTTACTGGATTCCAGGAGAAAAATTCATCGAGTCTGGTGGAGTATCCAGCCTTGTGTTATTACTTGAGGTCACATCATTTGGAGAAGGTGCATCATTCTTTGTAAAAGCTAATGTGGGTTAACATACCAAGGAGATCTTATTTTGGCCGCGAATACTCTGTGATTTTGAATATTTAGCCAGGGTTTATTTGTAGGGAAAAAGTATCCTCATGCCAAGTTGCCCTTGTACAAAGATCAAAGGCACTTGACGATGGTGTCTGCTAGGCATTCAGGTTCTCTTCACTAAGTATTTGTATGTATGTGTATATGTATGTCCGGCTAAAAATCCCAAACTACAAAACAAATACCCACAAAGTTGGTATGTTCTTGATCAGCGTTGCCCCAGATGAATAATATCTAAAATTTAGAACAATATGATTCATTCTTTGACCTTAAATTGATGCATATTTCATCAGGGGAGGGGGAAAGTTTTCATCCACTAAATAAAGTGAAATAACTAATCTAAATACAATTATAATTCTACTAGCGGAACCTGCAGAAATTCCACAGGGGACTCATTTATATGTAATATATTGATTGGCATTCTGTAGATGTTCAGCATAAATGGAGATGCTCTGATATTATTGTAGCTCTTTTGTTAAAACTGCAAAAGTATTTACCCAAGCTAGCAGGGACGCCCAGCGTAGCCCGGACATAAAGTATGCTTAAATGTATTTTAATTCTTGCAGATTTCGTATATAGTGTTATAGAGTTAATGCTCTATCCATTTTTATATATTATAAAGTTGCAATGTCAAAAGTAAAAAAATATATCCATATGACTTAGGTGCATTAGCTTGAATCAAAACCGAAACCAAAACTTATAAAAAATATATATAATTTGAGTTCCTTCAGCTATAATTGAAACAGAAACCAAAGCATGAATTCTTGATAAAATTATTTATAAAAAAATGACTTGAGTGTCATCAGCTATAATCAAAATCAAAACCCAAATTTATGAAGAATTCTTAGTAAAATTATTTATTACAAGAAATGGAACTCCATAACAATTAAATGACAGTCACTCGGATGTAAATGTGACACACAAAATAAATAACACACATGCTATCCCATTAATATATAGATGTTATAAATTAATCACAAACTAAAAAATATTTAAAACGCACAAAGTCACTTGCTGTAAGACTGTACTAATATTTTCTTTGTAATTTAAAATATCCATAATAGAAACGTGTTTGAGCATCATTCTCTCTAGAAATATGCTGTTTTTCTTAGAATAAAATAGGTGATTGTTCAAAATTCAACCTAATCAAAAAAAAAAAAAAAGAAGAAAAAAAAAACAGCGGAAAAAATATTTATAATGTACGTACCGGTCATGGAACAAAAATGTCATATCCCAAAAATCACATAAATTAATCAAGTAAATTTTCTTTTTAAACACAGCACAAAATTTGTATTCTTTTCTTAAGATAAGGACATGCTGAATGTATTGGTGTTACATTTTTTATTTCAATTTTCTTACTTTTTTCCAGCTGGGGATGGAGCATCCTATCAGATGCCAGACATTCACACACCTCTCATACATTCTGACCAAGAAATCTTTTTAAGATTCTAATCGTTCCTTCAAGTGCAATTATTTGAATCCCTTTTGCACTTGGTTCATCGGGTATATTTGCTAGGTAACTTTTGAATTTGTTTTTCATACATCCAGTTGCTCCTATAATTATTGATTGATGTAGATCTTCCTAAGATTCCAGTTTCTTTACATAAGCCCTTGGTATTTCATTATCTTTTCCCTCTCAGCTCTGTTTAACCCAGCATCATTGGGGACACTAACTTCTACTAAGGTTGCTTCTCATCCCATATCACTATGTCAGGTTTAATAGCTCCATTTTCTAGGTATGTATCTGTAGGAATTGCATAGTCATAGTGGATGACGTATGATTTATTTTCAATTGTTATTTCTGGTATGCATGTTCCCAGGACTTGCTGCTCCATTTGATATTCGACTTTTTACAGATCGTCCAGTGGAGATATTAACATACTCCATTGTGTCGCATTGTATAATAGTCGTTCCCCTACAAAAGTTTAAAGCTGGATTTCAGGTGGCTCACACCTACTTCTGCATGGTAGAACATGCACTTGTTATCATTGCTGAGATCACTCATCTTTTTAAAAGTATGGATCATCAAGTCTTAGTCTTGGTCAACTATTATAATCCTCTTTTCAGCCAGTCTATAGAGCCTCTCTTATGTATATAGTCCTAGATTTTAAATTAATTGAGTATTGCGCATGAAATAGGGAACAAAAGAAACTTAGTCGATACCCAGCTGCTACTAGCAAAAGTCAAGATAGACGTAAGTAAAATATTTTTATATAACTCATTAAAAAACTTTACTTCTTATATAACTCAACTAGCTGGACGCTCGGCATTGCCGAGTCGTAAAATCCGCTTAAACATGATATATTTTAATTTATGCAGATTGCATATGCATTATGATAGAATCTATCCTCTATTGATTATTATATATTACAAGGAATAATTTGCCCGGTTGACTAATTCACAAAAAAGAAAGAAATAATGATAATGTTGTTCATCAAATTCTGTCTGTGTTTGTTTACAATATCACGTCAACTGATAGTTGGGCTTGATGATGAATGAAGTTACTTCTGATTAATGCTTAGTTTTAAAATATGCAAAAGAAATGATTTGTGGCGATTTTAAATGGTACCTCTTCTTTTATCATAAATTGAATTCATTAATAATAAAAAATAAAAATAAAATGGTCTTGAACAGGTGATCATTGATCTGTAGCCGAATGCTCTATCACTCATCTATATCTCTATTGTTAGGATCGGATTTTTTCGATTTTCGATACTTATCGAATGAATTTCTGTATAAAACATATCTAAGAACACTGGCAGATATATAAATTAGCTTTGTGTGAAATTTGCAAAAGACAGACTCATCCGTTTTGGAACATATGAGGAAGAAACTCACACACAAAGTGATTTTTATATAATAGTACAGATAGATAAAATACTTCTTTTTGTTTCAGCTTAATCATTCTATGTTCCAACTTTTTCGATCAGCACATCTAGGTAATGTCTATCTAGGTTTTTCTAGGAACAACTGAGTATCAGCTACTTTAAAAAGTGTTGTTTACTAATACTAAATATTTTTTGTTTACATCATACTAAATTGATTTTAATGCCAATAGGTTCAGCATGTCATAATCTGATAATCACATCATTTCCCAACCCATGTTATTTTATTGAAAGAAAAAGTGCAAAAATTATATATTTTTTAAAACATCCTGACATATTGAATGTACTGACTTTAAAATTAAATATCAAGGAGGCTGAATAAAAATCAATGAGATCAGTGAAATTGCCCATTTTTCGATTAAATGCCTGTTCTAGTTGGGGATCCACCGCAGTGCACCAGGAGGACGTTTCACATGCCTTCTTGTAGTGACTTTGTCCATAATAAATTGTAGTCTACATTGAACTGTAGAGAATCTATTGTTGATTTTATAAAATTATTTTTATATCAGAGTTTAAATCAAAGTTTAAAATTTTGTTTTATCAAATAAGTTACTTTCGATTTTATATGTCAAGCTCTTCTGCTTCTGCTCTGTTTAACCCAGACTTCTCAAATGCACTTGTGATGTTAGGGTTTATAAGGGTGTTAACTTCATTCAAAATTGGACTCTTCTTTCTTTAATAGGATATTTTTGATTATCAATACTTATCGACATTCTGATATAAAATCTATCTAAGAATATTCTCTAACACAAATTGAAATGAATGACTCTTGTCTCGGGGAGGCTTCATGTTTTGATAAGCTTCTGGGCTTGACCTTTACTCCTGACCTGAAATGGAACATGTATATAAAATCCATTGCCAAGGTTGCTGGAAAAATGGTTGGATCCTTCTACTGCTCCAGTAGATATCTCACTCCTGATGCAATTCTCTACCTACATAAAAGCCAGGTACAGCCAACGATGGAGTACTGTTGGCACATCTGGGCAGGAGCTGCTAGAAGCAGCTTATCTTGCCTTGACAGAGTTCAAAATAGACTTCGTAGCTTAGTGGGAGATGCCATTTTCTCTTCCCTGCAACCTCTTTCCCACAGAAGAGACATTGCGAGCCTGTCTCTGCTTTATTGTTATTTTCATGGCAAGTGCTCGTCTGAGCTTCAATTTATGGTCCCCCTCGCCAAACTTTCACGAAAACACCCATCTAGCCAAAACCACTATCAATAATTTCCCACACTCTTTATCTGTGCTTAAACCTAAATGTAGATTCCATGAACAAAGCTTCTTTCTTAGAACTGCACGCCTGCTTCCAGCTGACTACAATTTGTCTTCAACATAAATAAGTTCTTGATGAACTGTCCCCCTAAGTATTCCAATTTACAAAATTCCCACTACTTATGTTTACTAAGCTATAATCACATTGAGTAATGTATACCCATTAACCCTTATCCTCGAGTGGCTTCTTGGCCTTGATAAGTGGTGACTTCTGTGTAAAAAAAAAAAATTGTTTAAGATACTACCGTTTTAATGGCAGCCATCTTAAAGCTGAAAAGTTCAAAATGATCATAAAATATTAATATTGGTGTCTATCAGAACCATTGGCAGCAGAAAACTAGCTCCACAAAGCAACAAAAATATTAACATAGCAAATAAAAAACCCCAGTATGTTTAACAACATAAAAAGTTTGGAATGTGTCAATTTTTATGTTTTTACTTCATTTTAAGGCAGATAATTTTTTTTAAGATTATTTTTGTTATGCCTTCAAAGAGATGGTTTAAAACTTGGATTAACCCCCCCCCCCCCAATGAAATTTTACTTTTTTTTTTAAGGCGATTATGTGTGAACACCCTGAAAAACTTGACGGAAAGAAAAATAAAATGGTGCTTATTCAGAATTACACTTAAACAAAAACATTAAAAACTGGGTTTGTATTACTGTACACATAGATTCGAAAAAGTTGTCAAAAAACAAATATATAACAAATAAATGTTAGCAAAGGCAAGAAAAGTTACTTTTCTACCTAATTGGATATGTTTTCAGTGTTTTTATTTCATGTAACATGTTTATTCAGCTCGAAAAACATGCAGTGTTTACCGATGTATTGGAAAATTCAAAATGGCGCCCGACTCTCTCTGTAACACGGTAAGTTTGGGAAAAGGTGCTATAAATATAAAACTAGACAAAATACTGTTAGAAACTCGCTCAATATATGTTACCGTGACATAGGTTGACATATTCGGTGTTTTTTTAATAATATTTTGTCTAGTTTATTATTTATAACACCTTTTCCTGAACTTACCGTGTTAAAGAGAGTGTTGGGCGCCATTTTGAATTTTCCAATACATACATCGGTAAACAATGTATGTTTTTCGAGCTGAATAAACATGTTACATTGAATAAAAACACGAAAAATATATCCAGTTTGGTAGAAAAGTAACTTATTTTGCCTTTGATGACATTTATTTGATATATATTTGTTTTTTGACAACTTTTTCGAATCTATGTGTACAGTAATACAAACCCAGGTTTTTTTTATTTTACAGCGAAAAAAAAAAAAAATTTGTTATGATACCGAGCAAAAGGTTCGATTTTTAGGAAGAAAAGCTAGTATTAAAGATGGGGAGAGAATGTTGGCGCTTTATATTGAGTTATCTCCCCGTGGCGTGTTCAACAAATTCTATAATGGCTGACTTCAACGCGCTCTTATAAGAACATGTTTTTCCGCTGTAAAAAAAAAAAACAAAAAAACTACTCGATCAAATTAAATGAATTTTTTCCGGGGATCTTCAGTCCAAAACGGATACGTACAATATAACCTTTTTTTCGATATTTTCATTTTTGAATGTCTTGATTAAAAAAGATCAATGTCGATAATACACCAACTGCAGAAGCACCTGTTAAAAACTATACAAGTTCTATAATTGAATCTCCTCCCTTCCCCAATTTTGAATGTGATATTCGTTCATAACAGACCCGAAAACCTATAAAAATGGTCATTTTTAAGGGTAAGTTGTGCGTTGGTGTATTATCGACATTGACCGAAAAACAAAACTTTCATTTTCGATTTTTGACCCGTTTTTGGCATTTCACGGAAAAGATGGACTGCGTAGTGCGTAAACGAGTTATAATTTAATGTCTTAAATTTTAAATAAGGGTTTGTATTACTGTACACAGATTCGAAAAAGTTGTCAACAAAATAAATGGTGCCAGCCAGTGCAGAGAGTGATCCGTGCTATTTATTAAATCGTATTTCGAAGTTTAATTTAAGTTTTATGTTTTTTTATTCAATTGTAAGGTTGAAGTATAGAATAAGTACAAAACACCCTCCCCTCCGCATGTTAAGAATGGCTTTTTAAATAATAACGTTATTATTTACGTCCGGATCACTCTCTGCACTAGTACCAACTAAATAAATGTTATCAAAGGCGACGTTACTTTTCTACCTAACTGGATATTTTTTTAGTCTTTTTATTTAATGTAACATATTTATTCAGCTTAAAAAAAAAAAAAAAGTGTTTACCGATGTATTGGAAAATTAAAAATGGTGCTCGGCTCGACTCTCTTTGATACGGTAAGTTTGGGAAAGGGAGTTAAAAATTAAAAAAAAAAAAAGACAAAACTGTTAAAACCCCCACAGAATATATGTCAGCCTATGTCACGGTAACATATATTGAGCGAGTTTATAACAGTATTTTGTCTAGTTTTTTTTTTAACTCTTTTTCCCAAACTTACCGTGTCAAAGAGAGAGTCGGGCGCCATTTTTAATTTTCCAATACATCGGTAAACACTGTTTTTTTTTTTTTTTTTTTTTTTTTAGCTCAATAAACATGTTACATTAAATAAAAAGACTAAAAAAATTATCCAGTTAGGTAGAAAAGTAACTTATCTTTCCTATGATAACATTTATTTGTTATATATTTGCTTTTTGACGTTTTCGAATCTGTGTGTAATACAAACACAATAAAACTAGTGTACATTCGCCGTTAAAAAAAAAAAAAATGACAAAAAATTATATCCTTCCCCAGTGTTCGCACTAATATTCATATAAAATAACGTCTAAATCGGCGAGTTAAAAAAAAAAGATAGAAAAATTAGAACAACTCTGGGGAGTTTTATAAAAAGAAAAAAAAAGGTAAAGAGGGGAAAAACGTATAAATCAGTATAGAAAGGAAGAAAATGGAAATAAACTCGCATTCTCAATGTCCTTAAATATTTGAAATAGCTTTGTCGGACATGTTTTGTTTTTTTCCTCGGCGAGATTATATATAATATATACTACTTTTTATTATGGTGTGGCTGATAAGACTTTGAAACAACGACATTGATTAGATAGAAAATAATAAATGCATAATGAAAGTAGAAAATCATTCCAAGTATTAATAAGATAGCAAATATCACCTTGTTAAATATTTCAAACGCCAATAGTTCAAAGGCGACGCCGAAATGAAGTTTTTCTTTAATAAATGGATTTTTTTCCGATCAAGAATAAAAATTCAGTCTCCTTTTATTTGTACACAGTGATACTACTCAAAGTGGCAGCTGTAAAAACGGTGTAACTTTAATTCATGTCCCTTCAACAAAATTGAATCTGCCATAATTTTGTTCATGATGATTAATTTTTGTTCATTTCTTCAAACACTTAGCGTGGTAAACATTACAATTAGCGACAGAGATTATTTTTAAAGGAAATCCAATCGAGAAATGAGTCAAAAACAGTTTACTTTGCTAGGTGCGGGCAAAAATGGGGGGGGGGGCCTAGTTTTGAAAGCCGATTTATCATATTACTTTTTGATTGAATTTGAAAGATTACAGACTAAAGTTAATTTCCTAAAGGAAAAAATATATTTGTACACGTGAAAAAAAAAAAAAAAATTATGAAAATGTTTTACCGGTGCGGTGCGCTAACTAATTCAGCTAAACTTTGAAGTTAAATAAATTAATTGTAAAAATCCTTCAAAAGATAAATATTAGTTTTCTGGGTCTATTTCAAAGATAATTAGTAAAGTCCTAAGATATTGAATTAAATTAAAACAAAGCCAGCCTGTTTATACAAAATATAGCTAAATTAGCCCTCAAAAAGCAAGTAATTATGACGTAAAGCAAACGATAAAAGTTTGTAAACACGAATATACGGAAGCCCAAAATTTCAGCCAATCAAAACGCTGTTTCAAAATGAAGTCATGATAGTAAAAGGAGGTAGGGGGGGGGGTCAGATTTTTTTTTCACCATACCTGCATCCATACATTCCTATTTTGAACGTTTGTATCAATTTTAATCATTCTTTTAATTTAATTATTTTCTATGTTACTGTTATTAAATTAATTTTTTTTTTAATTATTGTTTGAGATTATATAAAAATTATGTTACGCCGAAAGTTTCACATTCTTGCGATCAAGGAAATTATTAAAATCTTCCATAAAAAAAATTATGCGAAATCTGTAGTTAAAAAAAAATTGAAATATTTTGGCTATTATAATTTTTTGTGTGTGAAAATATTAAATAAACAATGCTTAATTCAATGGTAATATCGGTAGTTCGAGAAATTCATTGTTCTTCAAGTTATAGCGAATTCATTAATACGGACTTTAGGGCTTTTTTCATATGTTCCTGTAAAAATTATTTTACTTTTTTTATTGTTACAAATTATGATGCTTTATATATATATAAAAAAGCAAAAATAAATTCTTGCGTTTGGTAGAATTTTTTTGTACCAATAATGGTGCATCCTCTCCCCCCGTTTACATTTTTTAATTTTTATCTGGTTCTTATGTATGATTTTCTGTATTTTGTATTCTTTATGATTTTTAGTTTTGTATATTTTGGGTTTGTACGAAACTTCCTTCAATTTGGAGAAAAGGGAAATGCTAGCTCCGTGATGACGTCACGAGCCCAGCACGAGGTTTGCCCTCTTTTGAAATTCCGTCGATGTGGAGATTGGATGTTCGTTTCATTGCCCGGCGCTGAAAATGGAATTTTGACGAGCCTCATTCAAAGAAGAAAACCTGGCAAGAACACCCCGGGTATGCGACGAGGCATACTTCTGAAAACTATCTACGTAACTACGGTTTTGCACATATTTTTGAAGGAGTGTAGTTATTTAAAAAAAAAGAACTTATTTTACGTGACAAGGAATTTTGGAACCTCCTACAAAGAAGAAAACCCGGCAAAAATACCCGGATATGCGACGCGGCCATACTTCTGAAATCCATCTGTGTGTCTACGGTTTGCACGCAAATGAAGGAGAGGAAATTCTAAAAGGACTTTAAACGAGAAAAAAAAAAAGAAAAAGGCTGACTGACTTTCAATTTGTGAGTACGCTCCTAAAATTTATTTCATATGCGAGTGTGATTAGGAGATACTATTTTGAATCTTATTATTGTATTCGTTCATGGATACGACATTTTCATTATAAGAACCAGTGTTATTTTTTTAATTACTTGTTACTTTGGCATTTTTTAAATTTAATGCGCGCAAAGGGAAAAATTTGCAACTAATTTTATTGTGAATAAAATCTCTTCTTCGTTTCAAAACAAGACCTTTATATTTTATTCTTTACCCGCCCCTCTTTTGTTTCATGCTGTCATTTTTTTTCATGTTAGTTACTTTAGCGTTGAATTTATCTGGAAGCAAGATAAAATTCCGACATTTTGCAAATTTTTCTTCCTTTGTGTAAAAGTAGTTTGGAAAATTTCTGCTTTTATTTGAAAGCATAAGGCAAATTTTGTTCCACATATTAAATGCATTTTGCAAATTTTTTATTCCCTTTTTCGGAACACTTGGAAAATAAAGCATATTCCTTTTTCATCGAGATACGTTTTAATTCTCTTTCAGTAAATGCATTTTGCAAGCTTTATCCCTACATTAAATGCATTTTGCAAATATTTTTCCCCTATTAAATACATTTGCAAAGTTTTGTCCCTTATTTGGGACACTTTGAATATTAAGTGTACCTTTTTCTGATGGAAATACGTTTTAATTCCTTTTCTTTCAAGTTAGGATTAAATTTAACCTCTTGAAATTTCTGTTACCTCTGCTACCTGACACTATCAACTTGTCTCTTAGATTTGTACGACTACTGTGAATTTCTTCCGTTATTTAAAGGCATTTTCCAAATTTATTTTCCCTTATTTAGACGCATTTTGTAAGTTTACTGCTTTTATTTGAAGGCATTTTGTAAATTCATGTCCTTTATTTCAGAGTACTTTTCAAATTAAGTATATCTTTCCTGTGTCGAGACCCGTTTTATTCTCATTCTGTCAATCCGTTACTTAGCTAGGGTTAAATACACTCCTATCACTGGACCACTTGTTGACTCTTTCTGTAACCTCCCCACATCCCATGTCTGTATTTAGAGCCGGTCCATATAGATATTTCAGCTAGTAAATTTCCTTCCCACTTAACTTGTAACTTAGCGCATCTGTTAACGCTCTCCTTAAACCATTCGACGACTACTATGTCCTGAGTTTAGAAAACGTGTAGTGCAATTTTGTATGTTTCGAATATTCGACATTTTTCGCCTCACTAAAAATTCCCAAATTTAACATAGTACGTCTGTACAGGGACTGGAATGTTATATTTAGTCTATTCCTGAATTTATCATTTTTATGTACGTCTAATGTCTTTATTTATATCTGTCTAACATATTTTACGTACGCCTAGCACACAATTTTTCATATATTTTTCTTAATAAAAAGAGATTAAGCATTACGCATACTTTCCATTTTCTACCTTTAGAATTGAAGTTGTAACTTTCGTAACCCTCTTTCGAAATATAATTTACATTTTACTTGCTTTAGTTGAATTTCCGTGGGTATTGCGATTTACGTTGGGAGGAACTATAGCATTTTCTGTCCCTAGTCAGTGAATAAGAAATCCTACTAGACTGAGGTAATTTTATTTTTCGTCCTAATTCAGCGTGTTCGATATTTTTTGGAAGCTGGATTTTCCCCACTTTAAGAAACGACTTTTATCTAACTATACCCTCGTGGGGAGCCTAGTAAATAGAGACGCTGTGTCCGAAATGGATGTTAGTTATATCTTCGTATTTTTCCCCAATATATATATAAAAAAAAAGGGGATAAGTATATACCCTATCTTAATTTTTAATGAACACATGCGTTCTCTCACGTATACTAAATGTCTCTGGGTTGTGAATTAACCGGACAATATTATTTCAGATATTGTATTATGTTGAAGTCTACTTTACCTAAAACTTGCTGAATTCGCATGTGTGCGATTACTTTCATATTTTATTGCAAAAAAGGATTTCTTATACGTTGAAGATATAATTTTCGATAGCGAGTTCATACCCATTTACTTGCGGACTGTGTTATTCTAGGAGCTTGTGAAAATACAAGTTCCCTTTTCCTTTGCTTAGCTCGTACTTGCATTTGGCTATTTGGATTCTTTCGAAGATACACATGTGGAATAGTGGCATGTACCCTCCCCCGACGTAGTTGTATATTTAAACTCTTTTCCCACTTTTTTCAGTGAGGATATTGCTATAAAAGTGTTAAACGTTATTCATTTTCTAGTAAATTAACTTCCATATAGGAGTTTGCATATAGGAGTTTGCATTTTAGATACTTAATTTAAATTTTCAGTCATAGGGACCCTTTTAATTTGTAACTGGGGATTGTATCCCTTGATATTTTTACGGCTCAATATGCTGTATTGGTCTTGTTTTGTTTGTGCTATGAGGAAGGAATTTTATGCAAATACCTTTGTAACCTTTGTGTGTGCATTTTTTGTGTATAACCTTTGAATGCCTATTTTTGTATTTGTTTGGATTTAGTCCATATTTTCGAAAAAAACAAACGCTGCACGATATTGGTCATTCGTTCTTCTGGATTCCTTGTAAGGAAACAAAAGTTTTATTTAGGGAAGATTATCATTGTCTTAGATTTATTGTGGTTGCAGAGGGAATTACCTAAACCTTATTTTATGACAATGAAGGCTGATGTTGATGAATGGTTATCATCGGTAGATAACATAACTGCGTTGTTGGGTGATCGTTCCTTGCGTGAGGACGTGGACTGTTCGCTTGTAGAAGCAGATGCTGTTAATGTTGTAGTGTTCTCATCCCAAGTTCGATTCATTCTCTCGAGGTTGGCAGATGGTGTGGAGTGTGATTCCTTGTGTAACCCTGTGATATTCGAAACCCCTAGGGAGATGCTTGGTGAGTTACCAACTACTAAGCCCGAACGTCCAGACTCTGAAAACTGTTTGCTGAGTGCTGGCAAGCTTGGCTTGGAAAATGTTGCATCATGGTCTGAAAGCGGTGTTGCAAGTGCCATTTCAGAGGATCTGCGTAGTCAGGCGCTGAAGTTTGATTTTTCTGGCGGGCAGTTTGCCAGTAATATTTTAAAGAAAAATGTATTGGGAGTGAGATTCCCACGTATCATGAATGATACCACTCGTGTCCACAACTTGTTTAGCATGGGCACGAATATTGTGAAATTTATGGAGGGATTTCCATGAGATGTTGGAATTGTTTTGCCCTCTAACCATATGAGCTCGAAAACTCGCATATGTAGTTATTTACCGCAACTTCGTCAGAATAATGAGGAACTTAGTCATGACGGTGAAATATTACTCAGGTCATGTAGTTCTGACAATAAGCAGTAGTTGAAGGACAGGAGTCGATCCTGTGAGAAAGTGCAAGTTTTGTGCACTTCTTTAAGTGCTAATGTTAGCACTGGGAGAGAAATTCTCCATCAAGGGTATAGGGCAGAAAGTACTATATCCACCCGTGAACGTGTAAAAACCAAGAGGAGAATGGTTTTTGAAGAGTTACATGAATTCAAGTGTGACTGGGGCGTCCAGATTCAGGTTGAGTGTAACTCAATAAAGAATCCCATGATGGATCCTGTCGAATTTGCTGACTACATGGTGTGTAGTTCAGCTTCTCCGTGTTCCTATGAGAATGTAGGATATGTTGTGCAGAGATCGCTTGCAGAACCTTCATTCTTTGAAGTTGCTCCTTTAAGTAGAACGCTTCCTGCTTTGGAGTCACATGCAGGTGTTATTGTTTTTAAATATTTTGTGAAGATCTGCCTTGGCGTAGCTTATGGCAGTATTGCAAGAGCTTTTGAAGTCAAGCTTGATTTGTCCGGGAGTGTTTCTGAGGCGCTCAGGACCATCTTATACTTAGTTAGGAGTGATTTTTCTAATGCTGAGATGTTTGTTTCAGTGCTGAACGCAAAAAGATTGGATCTCTCCTTGATAGGGGTTTTCCATAAGTATTACCTGGGTGTTTCTGACACCTATACTCAACTTTGTTTGTTTGGCTATATGTATATAGCTATGCAATCGTTTAAAACTGTAATTGCCTTGAATAATTTGTGCAGGATGGGGGATTCTATTTTATTTCATTCCACCAAGTTGAAGAACTTATCAAAGCATAGGGTTGATTGGATTCATCCCTCTTGTAGCACCGGTGTTGATCTCACTGTGCTCTTGTGGTTATGAGAGAGCTGAGATATTTTGGTGTTCGCCAGAGATCCTATAGGGATGATGAGGTTGGATAGTAAATTATGTGAACTTCTCAAGCCTTTATACTCTTTTATATGTATGTAGTTAATTATCTGGCTAAATATTCTCCGTTCAAACTTCTGTTGCAACCTTGCATCTGATCATTAGTTTTAAATTTATGAATCTGATTAGGTACTCCTCTGTTCAAACCTAAAACATGAAGGTTTTCATGTGAATTTTTATAGAATAAGCCTATTTGAATTTTTCTGCCTTTTTGTTCTGATATGTGTTTCCTGGAGTTCTTCTGACCATACATTGTGTGGTATATGTATATATAAAGTAAAATTTTTGTATTGTAAATTTTACAGGTGTCATCCAACTGTAGGTTGACTGCCATTTCCTGTTGGGGGAGAATGTTGGAATTTTTTTTGTACCAATAATGGTGCATCCCCCCTCCCCTGTTTACATTTATTATTTTTTATCTGGTTCTTATGTATGATTTTCTGTATTTCGTATCCTTTATGATTTTTAGTTTTGTATATTTTGGGTTTGTACGAAACTTCCTTCAATTTGGAGAAAAGGGAAATGCTAGCTCCGTGATGACGTCACGAGCGCAGCACGAGATTCGCCCTCTTTTGAAATTCCGCCGATGTGGAGATTGGACTTCTTTTCATTGCCCGGGGCTGAAAATGGAATTTTGACGAGCCTCCTTCAAAGAAGAAAACCTGGCAAGAACACCCCGGGTATGCGACGAGGCATACTTCTGAAAACTATCTACGTGATTACGGTTTTGCATGTATTTTTGAATAGTGTAGTTATTTAAAAAAAAAGACCTTATTTTACGTGACAAGGAATTTTGGAACCTCCTACAAAGAAGAAACCCGGCAAGAATACCCGGATATGCGACACGGCCATACTTCTGAAATCCATCTGCGTGTCTATGGTTTGCACGTAAATGAGGGAGATAAAATTCTAAAAGGATTTTAAACGAGAAAAAAAAAAAGAAAAAGGCACGTGACTGACTGGCTTTCAATTTGTGAGTACGCTCTTAAAATTTACTACATATGAGAGTGTAATTAGAAATTACTATTTTGAATCTTATTGTATTTGTTCATGGATACGACATCTTCATTATAAGAACGAGTGTTATTTTTTGAATTACATGTTACTTTGGCGTTTATTAAATTTAATGCCCGCAAAGGGAAAAATTTGCAACTAATTTTATTGTGAATAAAATCTCTTCTTCGTTTCAAAACAAGACCTTTATATTTTATTCTTTACCCCCCCTCTTTTGTTTCATGCTGTCATTTTTTTTCATGTTAGTTACTTTAGCGTCAAATTTATCTGGAAGCAAGATAAAATTCCGACATGTTTTTCATTTACTACTGAAAACCATAACTTTAGTAAAGGTATTTTTTGTTTAAACAAAATAATACATTTCCACTAAGATTTAAATAAAAAATAATTAGTTCATTATATTTCGCGATCATTATTTGATGAATACTGAAAATTTTATTAAAATTGGTTTATTCCCTGATTTTTGGGAAATGTTTAAGTAAAGGGAGGGGTCAAAATGTTTATACATTTTGAGCATCAGCATTCATTTTGGCCGTACCTATACTTTGCTTTACTGACTCATTTGTGACGCATTTGGGCTTAACTTATTTAAATATTGGCGCTTGTTAAGATAGAATCGACAGATCGATTTTTAAAAATATGTCGTTTTGGTATTTTTTTTACATTAGGTTCACCTCCACAATTTTCTTTAAAATGACGACTTTTGTAGATTTTCGACTATGCTGAATATGAAAATCGCAGTGAAATGTTGCAGAGGTGAGTAGTTATCGAGATATAAAAAACTATTATGCACTGTATTCTTTGGCGGCCATGTTTTTTACGCGCGTTCGCGCGCCATAAATAAATCTACTTCTCTACAACCTACACTGCCACCTAGCGGAAAAAAATGCACTTTTCTGAGACTGCCCCCCCCCCGCAAGTTAAACTAAATAAAAATAAATAAATAAAATGAGAGAACATTCAAACTCAACACTCATCTTTAAAATTACGACTTTGATTTTTTCTGAACAGAAAAATATTTGTAAAGCAAAAAATGCATGATAAAATATAATTTTAATAAAACAGTTTTTGAATTTAAGCAACATTGAATTTTTATAAACTAGAACTGTTTTTGTTTTTTTTTGTTTGTTTTTGTTCTTTTTTTTCGAACAAATAAATAATTTAAATGAACAATTTTTTAATCAAAGCAACATTGTATTCTTATAAAATAGAACCGTTTTTTTTTCCAAACAAATAAATAATTTAAATGAAATATTGAAGGGTCAACAACCAAGAAGCGCCATGTGTTACTTAATGAATTTCAGTTTCAACAAGACAAGTAATATATATAGTCGTTTTACTGCTCTTGCTTCTGAGCCATGCTTATATATTTTTGCAGTGTGACAGAAAACTTATGCAGCAGCTTCGACTTGTCAGTTCCGCTTAGAAAGAGGTACCTTGCCAAGTACTGGTTCAAAAATTGCGCTCAAATGCCAAGCCTCTTCACCCACTTTTTCAGATCTCATCATAGCCATTCAATATTCTGTGTGTGAATATTGGTGTATTCCTTATCGACGAAACATTTGGAGTGATTGACGATGTGATGGGTATAGTGCTGGCTGAGGTTGCTGTAGATTTTCCAGGAGTCACTGTGGATGATCGACCCTGGCAGAACAAATTTTTTATTAATCGAAGTAGCGTCTCCTCATTTCTCCATTCATTGAGGCCTGTCAGAGCGATCACGAAACTCCGTTTGGAACTTCTCTTGATGCCCCCAAAAAAGCCAAATTTGACTGAGGACTCTTCTTCAGTTATATTTGCGTCTAACAATTAATATCATTGATTTCGACCTCAATACCTCGGCATCCTATTGGCTCTTGATTTTGTAACCAGTTGTCACAAACTTTGGAGCAGAAAGATCTCCAGTCAACAGCGGAATGGCTGGAGATGTCAGGATTTTCCATGGCTGTTTTGTGATCCCACAAGTTACGCAAAAAAAATAATTTTCCAGCACATCGTGTTTGCTCCATAAATGTTCCCTTTGCATCACCTACACTAAAGCTGCAGTATTTTCTTTCTTTTTTTTTTCTATATGGCTCTACACAATAATTTGTGCATCGCCATATGCATTTATCCTCCCGATAGGAACATGGTTGTGTACACTTGGGGCATGTTACACTTGGTGGTAATACACCATGTTGCTGGAGGAAATTTCTGCTCTTCTCTTCCTGTAACATAAATCCATAAATTGTGAGAAAGTACTTATTAAAGCACATACCACAAGATTCTGTGGTAGAACTCATTTTTAGAAATAAAGAAATGTGCTAAAATGTCAGCGATTTTTTTTTATTTATTTATTTTTTTTAAATTGAATATAAGTGAAAAAATAAATGAAATTCTTATGATAAAATATGTGAAAAAAATGTCAGCGACTTTTTGAATGAAATATGAGTGAAAAAAAATTGAAATTCTTATAAAAAATGTGAAAAAAAGAGTCGGCGGTATTTTGAATGAAGCGATGTAACTGTTCAGTCGGAAAAAATTGTTGGTGTGTGTATTTGTGGTATCTTTTAACGACCTGCCCCAGCATAATATTAACACCCCCCCCACCTTCCCATGTTAAGAACGGCTTTTGGAATAAACACCCCCAACCTCGAAAGCCATTCCTAACTTTGGGAGGTCTGGGGGAGAGGGGGGTATTCCAAAAGCCGTTTTAAACATGGGGAAGTTGGGGGTGTTTATACCATGTTGGGGCAGGTTGTAAAAAAAATTCTGAATTTGTTTTATGCAGGCTTATTTACGTACGCACACATATCAGATATTCTTGTGCGCACGCGCATCAGAAATTCTATAATACAGGTCTTTATATCTCGAAAACTATTTGTTTCTGTAAAATGTAAATGAGATTTTCGTCTTCAGCATCGTTGAAAACCTGAAAAGTCACAATTTTAAAGAAATTTGTGGAGTGTCGGTTGTCAGTTGCAGAGAAATGGATTTGTAGCAGCCAACACTTGCTACATCACAGGCAGAAGCTAATTCTCACGATTTGAGATTTGAAATCCATTTCCTCCTGGCTTGTCCAATCATAAGCCAGCTCTCAATCACATGACTGAGTACATAAAAGGCGAAATCACAAACCTTTCTTCCTCCTTGATCCTGATCCTGCTGGACAGCGGACATTAGCCTGGGGCGAAAGCCCCAGGCTAAACGTGAGTACTACAAGCTAGCTATGGCTCTCTTCAAAATCACATTTATTTCCACATGCTGTACCTTAACGAATATTCTTTTTCATGCTAAAGAACATACACCGACACACACACCTCTTTCTTACCATGAGACACTAACCCTTTGCCCTGTCTCTACTATCGGACACACGCTCCTACATACATAAGCACACCGAAGTCTTTGCCCTTTCTTTCTCTTTTAACCAGTTTATTTCGTACCAATGGCTACTAGCTATAAACATGTAAACGGAACTGTTCTCTCCTCAACAAGCCGGCAGTATATTAATGCTATCTCTACACAAGAACACTTCACCCTACTAACCTCGTTTCTCTCTTGTACACTCTACTAATGAAGATAACAAATAAAGTTGTTTATTAATATAGAATGAAATTCCATTGCGTTGTCTCATCCCTATAGATTTGTTTAAAATGCGCTTCTGTTCATTTTTTGGGGATCACAAAACGGTAAATTTTAGACATTTTCAGTCGTTTCGCTGTTGACTGGCGATCTTTCTGCTCGGAAGTTTGAGATAACTTGCTACAAAACTAAGACTCAATAGAATACCAAGATATTGAGGTCAAAATCGATGAAACTTTAATTGTTCAACGAAAATTAAACTTTTTGAGGACATCAAGACGATTTCCACACGGAGTTTCATGATCGCTCAGAGAGGCCCCGACAAATGGAGAAGCAATCACAAACATGCGATATTCATTTACAGCATACTCGAAAACCAATAAAAGTCGTAATTTTAAAGGTGAGTATTGAATTTGAATGTTCTCTCCTTTTATTTTATTTACCACAATTTTCTTTAAATGACAACTTTCACAGGTTTTCAAATATGCTGAATACAAAAATCACAATTAAATTTTGCAGAGACAAGTAGTTATCGAGATATAAAGACAAAAAAAAATGACCAATTATTTGGGAGGGGGGCAGTGTCATTCTCATAAAAGTGGATTTTTTTCTGTTAGGTGGCAGGAGGAGGTAGTCTCAGAAAAGTGCATTTTGTTTCAGCTAGGTAGCAGTGTCCATCATAGAGAAGTAAATTTGTTTATGGCACACACACGCATGTAAAAAACATGGCTACCAAAGAATACAATGTATAATACAGTTTGTTTTTTATATCTCGATAACTACTTGTCTCTGCAACATTTCACTGCAATTTTTGTATTCAGCATAATCGAAAATCTACAACAGTCGTCATTTTAAAGAAATAAAAATTTACCGTTGTTTTAAGCAAAAAAAAAAAAAAAATTACATACTTGCTTGTTATGTCAAAAACTAATATATCAAAACATTGCGACAATTTTAGTAAAAAAAAAAAGTCTGTAGCTTATAAACTACAAATGGCGGAAGTAATAACGGTATCTAAATTTTGCGTTCTGAGTTATGTCCCCTGTTTGTGAACTCTTTACCGTCTACTTTATAACATCTAAGAAGAATGTAATTCTACCCAATTTTTCAATAAAAATTTCTTTTAACTATAAATAACTTTCTACTTAACATATTTTTATAATTTTTGAATATATTACTATTTTAGACATGACAATTAAGTATGTAATATTATTTTTGCTTAAAACGGCATATTTATATGAATCGATCTGTCGACTATTGTAAGAAATTCTGCAGAAATAAGCAGGCTTCTCATTGGTCAGTTTGACTGCCCACGATTTTGTTTGAACTTATCAGATTGTTTGTTTTTACTAACTGCCGAGAGTATTCTTGGCGCTAAATTTATCTTTTCAGACCGCCACTTTCGACACAAATAACAGGTTGAAATGGACGTACAAAACTCACTCGAAGCTTGTAGCCTCAAGATTACTTTGTCTCATTGAGACGATTTAATACCCTAATGTGGGGCGAAATGTTATTATCATTTGCAAGCACCAATGCCCTTATGTTGAGCGAAATATTTTATTAAACGCACACTGTTGTCCTCTGTGAATTAATTAAATTTCATCCTTACAATATATAATGTCTCTCAAAGATGAAATTCAGGTCTACAGTTTGACTTGGCATTTGTCTGCCATTCGGACGGTTATCTACAGTGAACTCCATGAGGACTACCGGACAAGCAGTATCCATCTTAGACGGCATCACTTAACTCATCGACCTGTTGTAGCTTTCTTCATCAGCAGAGTTTTTGTATCCAGCATTATGCTAAGATGAACTATTACCCTTTCCGGGTGTTACCAGCCCAGTTCGGCAGATAGCTAAAGATGGCACCTCTTTTGCAACTTGGATCTTTTTACTCTTGTACAAATAAATAAAATTTACGTTGAAGTTTGAAAGGTGAGCCTGTTGTAATTTCTGATCGTTTTCTTTCATTCTGCTAAGGGCAAAACCGCTGTGAGAGAATATCTCACACTATCTTAAGCACCTAAATATTTAATAGAAATAATAATAAGCATTTCAAGTTTGATAATTATTGGTGGTGAGTAAAGCAAAAAAGGCGTCCAGTACTTTACTTACTGTCAATAGACAAGATGTGTGATGCTTATTACTTTATTCACAACCAATTGTAGGACTCACGGTGGAGTACCAATTTGTAGGTGTGGCTCTGAGGTAGGTGTTACAAATTGTAGGCACTGACCGTGGAGTCACTAACTTGTAATGGTGCGAGTCAGCATTCACCAATTCATGATTGGGATCTATCAATTTTTAGGACCAAGGTTGCAGGTGCAGAAATCTGTTTAAGTCGAAAGTAATAGAGGATAGAACTAACTCCGGAAAATAATGACACATGACAAAGAATTCGAAATCATTGTATGAATATAAAATAAGCAACATTTATTTACGTATTAAGAATATTAGTTCAAATCGTTCCAACGTAAGTGTTTTCTTGTATGCAGGATTAGCTAAATGAGAATTTCATGAGAATAGCTTGGAGTTTAAAACTATTGATTTTTCTGTGTCCAGAATGTCACATATGGCTTGGAATAAATATGATTATTTTCTGAGAGAAAAATGAACCGTCCATAATCATGAGAGCAAAAGTGTACGGGTGTTCATCACATAAAAAACAGTAGTTCGAAATAACATTGTTTAAAAAGGGAGTATTAAATTCCCATTCAATATTGTAATTTTCCATGATGAGGATTAAGGTGCAAGTGCATGGCGTGCAAATTCAAGATGGGTGATTTTAATGCCTCCCAGTGGCGGAGTTATTCTGACATCCAGTGTTGGGGAAACAAGAGAAAAACTGATTTGATTTTTGCAGCAAATCTTTATATAGTGACTTTCTCGAAAGTTCCAGCCTGTTTGTTGTATCTCTACATGTAGAAACGTAACATAGTTCCTTTGTTCAATGCTTGATCACAACATTGTGTTCTTCATACGCATCGGTGTTGGAAACAGTAATTGTTATAAAAATGTTCCTACTGGAGATTTGTTCCGGCGGCATGTAGTGGTCGCTATATAGTAATTACAGAACTTTTAACTAATAAGCTAAAGTTTTAATTAATAAGCTAAATGTTACGCTTACGGCAAAGATTATTACCCAGTTGCTGTTTTGTAGACGTGGAGATAGTGTCAATGCAGAAAGTGTTCCCCATTAAGAAAATCAAACAGTTTTTATTGAATTTTTACGGTATCTTTTGTTCATTAAATTGTTATGTGAAAGTACAGGATAGTTAACAAAACCCACCCTTCCCATCTTAAGAATGGCTTTCTAAATAGTAACGTTATTATTTCATCAACAGCAATAGAAGAAAAAAAGAAAAATTTGCATAAACAATTGCGAGTGTTTCAGTTCTTGTGTAAAATTCCACTTAATAATAATAATAATAATAATAATAATAATAATAATAATAATAATAATAAAAATACAGAATATACAGACAAATCTTTATGATGCACATACCCGTCCTTGAACGAATATGCTATATTCTGAAAATCACGTAAATATAGACTGGAGAGCCAGGAGACGCCATTTTTTTTTTCATTTTTTTTTTTAGAATGTATTAAAATTTAAGGGCGACAATGCAATTCGACTATCGAGATTTATGAACCATAAATGTCTGCCAAAAATCATTAATCACTAAAAATTGCAAAATTTGAATTCCTTAAAAGAAAAAATATTTTATCAATTTACATGATTTTTGGAATATATCTTCGTTTCATGATGAGTACATACATCATAATGATTTTTCTGTATTTTTTTTAATTAATTAAGTCTAATTCTAAATAAGCACCCTTGTTTCTATAGAAGGAGATTCATATCAGTCTGAATATTTCCAATTGGAATATACAAGAAAAAGAAAGAAATGAAAAGAACTAAAGCAGTTTACGATTTGAAAGTGGCGAAAATATGCTGTAACAGCAATAACAACTGTAGAATAACAACGTCTGAAATCATTTGATGTTTGCTGACTTAATGCTAGATACTCATTGGAGCAAATAGGCAATTCCTTATATTGGTATTTAACCAATCGAAAACAATCTTCCATAGAGACGTACACCTGTTCTCCCTTGTTATGGAAAGAATCGTGTTCATGCTTTTCATCAGGTTCAGACTATATAACTCGTGCTACTCTATACAACTACCATACTCTTTATGGGTGTGCAAGCGAAATCACCCTTAAACTCTGGCTATTGGCTTCTGCACGTGGACTTACTTTGAATAATTCTTATTCCTATCTACATACATAGGGACTCTTGAATAACATTTTCTTATGGACTTTTAAAATCACTTTCTTGTCCAAACTCATGATCATTTTTTCTCATTAGATTTATGAACTTGTAATAACATTTTCTTTTTCTTGACTCAAGACTTTCAATACCAACTGTCTTTGTTAAAACATATGAACATTTAACCTCTCCATTATCGTTTACTTGTTGAACAAAGATGATTAATAAAGTATATGTTATGTATGGATTTAGTCTTTGTAATTCGCCTGTGACCAAGTATAAGAAAAGCAAATGATTGTCGTTGTGTCTGCATACCACTCCCATATTTACAAACTTCAAACATACCTTCTTCAAAAGTTTAAGTGTTAAGCCATGCCTCCAAATACCACAAATAATATTGCATGAAAAATAATCTGGCCCCCCTTTCTCTGTTAAATTATCACCAGCCCAATTCAGATGCAGCACATATTCCCAGGAACTTTTGACCAGATACCTAACTATAAAACATTTTTGGCAACTCTTGAAAAGCGAAAATTTCATAATTCTGACTGACTGCAAACCGCTGACATCTACATTATCAAATAACTTGGAGAAGTACACAGCTTGTGAGATCAGACACTTGGTCTATATCTCACAGTTCACATCTGATATCCAATATATCGAAGAACAGATAACACATTGGAAGACAGCTCTAAATCTACTGCAGCAAGTAATGGACACACTGGTATCGAATATGCAATCCCCCACCCCCCCCAAAAAACTATTTAGGTTTCATGCAAAGGCAAAGGATGAACTTTATAACTATTTCTCAAATAAAAACCATTGTTGCGAATGTATATTTTTGGCTTAAATAAAATCTCCGCCAGGAAGGTTAGGAGACTCTGAGAGTGTGACTAAGATTTGTTTTTGTCTGGTCATTGAACCTAGAAGAAAAGGAACATAGTAACAACAACAGGGAGGTTGGAATGAATAAATGGTTAACGATATGGACTGACAATCTGGATGCGCCAAGTCTGAATCCAGTTCATTTCTCAGAAACACTTTCACTCAGGAATGTTGTCAACCTCCTATAAGTGTTCAATGTCTTACTAGGAAGAATTTGGACTGGATAGATATCAGGGAAATGAATACCAACAAAATAATTTGATTCATACGAAATGAATGGATGATGGTCAACAACAATAACAGCAGCAATCAAACGGTCATTTTCAGAGCAAACTATTAAACGTAATCAAACTTTCACTCTTTGCGGCTATTTTCTCTCTGAGGCATATTCCAGCCTGCCACTCCAGTTCTTGCTCTTTGATTGCAATGATGGATGCTTTAGCCCCTTTCTCCAGCATTTAGTCCTTCTTTCAATGGCTCCTACTCTAGCTTCTCCCAGTGATTCTTGTTTCAGCTCCTCCCAGTTCCAATATCTGTTGACATCCAGCTCTTATTCCAGCTTCTTAACAATCTAGCTCCAGACCACAGAATGAAGCACCTCATTATACCTCAAGAACGTCCAAATTTAAACACGTCCTCTCTGCATTCCTTCTTGCTTCAAGTGTTTTTTCTGGTGACACCACCAAAAATAAGGGTGCACTGATTAATCAGTAGGTAATAAACAATTGGCCTTATTGTTCACTTTGATGATTAATTGGACGATCAGTTACATTTCTCTTTCCTATTAAACCATTTCATCAATGCCAATTGACTCAAATAGCTTTGCCACATTAACACAGCAACTGAAAATTTAACTTGATATTTGTTAAGTGTAAGTGTCTAGCTACTATTATGGCTTTTTGCCATTTTTTTTTTTGCTTTATGAAATGAAATTATAAAATACAAAATACAATTTCCAATTCTTAAATGAATATAATTGAACAATTAGATGAGAAAAAAGAAATTAAAAACTACAAATTCTAATTCTTAAGTGCATAACTATAAGCTGAAGTATGCTGCAGTGGTTACCTCTGCTCTGCACCTGCTGCTGTTCTACTTCCTCTTCTATTCTTGCTGCTTTCCTCCTCTCATCATCAGTATTTAAAGTTGAATACTCTTAAGTTGCATTTTAGAAACATTAGGGTTTCTCCATTTTCAGGACATATGTTGTATAGCCATGATATAAATGAGTTCAAATCAATACATATGTTGTATAGCAGATGTATAATTGTGACTCTAAAATGTGCAACACAATATACATAGGCTGTGTATCTAAAATGTGCATAACGGCAGTATCGTCTAGTAGTGGTATGTATATCTATATAATTATAAAACTCAAATGACCTTGTAACAGATGTTGTAACCCAACCTCCGGTTTACAACTTCCAGTTGCGCATGCGTACATAAACATAAACCCATAACAGCGTCAATAAATAATCAATGCACTAATAAAACATTGTTTTACTGTGTATGCTTTCAGCATCCCAATTTTTTGTTATTTTTTTGCGTTTAAATTATCTAAATAAACAATTGTTAATACTTTTTACTTTCTTTTTTTACATCGTTCATTTCCGCATAGTCTTAATTAGTTTGATTGACCTTATTATTATCAACATATAAATTAAATATTTGACCCAATGGGTCATGAATGTTTAAAATAAATGAAAAAAGTTACATTTTATTTTCATTTTCTATTTAAAAAGCCATTCTTAATATGGGAAGAGTGTTTTTAACTATTCTGTACTTTCAACTAACAATTTCATTTAAAAAAGATATATCAAAATTTTAATTTAACTAAGTATTATGGTATCTGTTCAGTGCACATTTACCTATAAGTATGGCAAACCATTTATAATTCAATGGTTGTAAGTTTTGTTTTTCAAAAATAAACAATTATAAACAGAACGACTCATAGAAATCTATCTATATATATTTTTTTTCATTTTAATATACTTTCATAGAAATGTTTCTGTTATGTCACACAAAAAACTATTTTCTTTACGTCACAAGTGTCACGCTCATACATGAATTCCATAGCTAGTATAATATACTGACCCAACGGGTCATGGATAGTCTAGTATATATATATATATGTTCATATAAATGTGCAATATTCATACTTAGTGTAGCAGATGTATATACAGTATTCAATAAATAAACGTGTGATTTATATTACGGTGTGTATGAACAGATATAAAATGTGTCTCTTGAAATGTATGTATAATATCGTGCTGTGTTGTCATTTTGTGTGCACATGAGTGTTTAACACATTTAACATATTCTTGTCTGCGTAGTGCACAAACAAAGGCACATACCTTATTTTATAGTTTCCTTCAACTTCTGTTGGTTGGCACCTGCTTGAGGTTCTGTAAAAGAAGATATTGCTGCATGCAAAGGAACTTTGGTTAATTGCTTTATTCCCTTGGTTGTATTCGTTCGAAGTTACTCTTCCTCATGGTTTTCCCATAGGATCCAGCCTACTGCTGTTGATTATATCACTAGATCGACCGTCTATCTCTGAATTGCTGGATATCAGGCTCAGCAATCAGTTGTCATTTGTCATTTGACAACTGATTGCTGAGCTTGATATCCTGGTAACTGACTGACACTCCTCTCTCGTATCTCGAAACTAGATATAACAAAAACATTGTACCTGTACACATCATCACTTATGTAAAAAGATCAATCCTTTGTTTATTGTTAAACTTACCTCCTTTTGTAAACATCCTAAACTAGCTTTAACACTATTTGTATTCTAACAATTTATTGTGACATTTTTGCTTAAACTAAATTCCATTCTCTTATTGTTTTCAACTTTGTGAAATATTTCCTTTTTGTTACGATTACCTTTGTTTGTTGTAAAACTCTTTTCGTATTTTAAATATTTTCAACCGATTTTGAAATATTTGATTTATCCTAAATTCCCAATTTTAACTTTATTATTGTTTCTTTTTTGGCTAAGCTATGAAAACTAACTTATGTACCAATCCCTCCATTTGCAGGACTCTAATGTGCAACTCACAGCCTGTTCCTCATAGATTCATATACATTAATACCTGTACTAAAGGGCTTCTCATTTTCAACAGATGAAGGTGGTGTACTTAAATATTTTGAAACCAGTTTACTCAGCAGTGGTAGGGTCGCTTGTGTCTTTTTGCACCAGTGAAATGGATCGTCATCTCTTGCGATTAGTGGTAAAGCTGCATAATGATCAAGGTTTTTGTGCATTTATGAATAAGAAGTTTTCTGCTTTTGAGTTTAGATTGTGCTTCTTGTATTTCTGTTGTATTTACAGTTGCAGTCGCCAGGTTTATATCAACCTCTACCTGCACTAAGTTTGAATTTGTTACTGTAGGTTTATTTAAATCTAATTCATCAAACAGGCTTAAAAGAGATACAGTTTTACTTTCACTTTGATCTCTAGGGCCCTCAGCAGAGTTTGAAGAAGTATATCCTGGTTCTGCTTCATTATCATCAGTAGAAAGTTGATTTATAATCCAATTCTTAATGGTGTTTTCCATGTCATTTTCTTTTACATTTAAATGTGAATCTTGGATCTAGGAAAGTAGATGCACACAAGTTTTTATCATTTAAATAGAATGAAAATCTTGTTTCTATTGATTCACTGAATTGTTCAACAGTTTTAAGACGGATTTCACTAAAGTCAGAAATAACATTAGGACTAAAATTGTAGGTATTATCATTGATATAGTTGAAGTTCTGTTAATTTTTCCTTTGGTGATGTCTTCAAATGGATTCAGTAACTGGACAATTTTTTGAACAAGTCTCCATTAGTAAGTTGCTAAGGTAGGAATCTTATTATAAGCAGTATACATTACAAGAGTTTTTCGTTATTCTATATTAGTTATATATTATGTTGAATTCTACAGTGTTGTCACATCTTAAATGAATTTAAGTTTTTCCAAATTAAACTGATCCTTTATTTCAGTTAATTTGTTAATTGCTAATGGAGAACTCCAAGCACAGCTTTGCACTGTTCAAAGTCATTTGAAAGCCTGCCAAACTCAGAAAGGAGCATTATTTGTAGTATCTTTCCAAATGCCTGTAATCAAAGAAGTGCTACTAATTTCTAGTATATTTTTCTTCTTGGCCAACATTGATTTTATAATAATTTGGTGTTTCACTGGAGGCTCATAGTTGCTGCGACCTGTTTCTGGAATGTCTGTCCCTGAACATTTATTGTGTTTCCTTTTCTTTCCTGAAATTTTTTAAGATGGTTTAACATATTAGTCGATGAAAAAGTTTTTGGCAATTTGCCACCCCTTAATATAATGGTTTGACATAACTTACAGAAAGATGTATTCTAATTCTTGGGATTGACATCAAAATACTTTCAGCAGAAACCGATTACCATAATGGTCGATGGCTGTTGCCAATATTTAATTAATTTTTGGTGTATTAAATTATGTTTGATATCTAATTAGTAATTTATCTTTTTTTTTTTTTTTTTTTTTACATAGGCATCACCACATTATCAAGGCCAAGAGGCCACTCAAGGATAAGGGTTAAAGAGTGTACAGTAGAAATTGGACATTATAGTAATCATTAGTAATGAAAATTTGGTAAAGTTGATAACTTATATGGAACGGCTCATCAAGAACTTATTTACGTTAGACTTGAAGACAACCATATTGTAGTCAGCCGGAAAGCAGGAAAACGGAAGACAATTCCACAAGCGTGCAGTTCTAAGAAAAAAGCTTTGTTCATGGAATCTACGTTTAGGTTTAGGCACAGATAAAGAGTGGGGGGAATTATTGATAGTGTTTACAGCTAGACGAGTGTTTCTTGTGAAAGTTTGGTGAGGGGGGAACCATAGATTGAAGCTCATTCGAACACTTTCCATGAAAATAACGATACATCAGAGACAAACTCGCAACATCTCTTCTGTGAGATAAAGGTTGTAAGGAAGAGAAAAGGACATATCCTACGAGGCTATGAAGTTTATTTTGAACTCTATCAAGGCAGGCCAAGTCCTTTCTAGCAGCTCCTGCCCAGATGTGGCAACAGTATTCCATCCTTGGACGTACCTGGCTCTTATATAGATAGAGAATAGCATCAGCAGTGAGATATCTACCGGATCGATAGAAAGATCCCACCATTTTTCCATTTTATCTCAATAAATTATACATTATCTAAACCATAAAAATAAAATATATATGTGTATGTAGCGTGAGTCTGTAGCAGCCAACGGTCACCAAACGGGCAAGAGACTACTTCTCACAACTTTGAGATTTAAAATCCATTTCTCCCTGATTTATCCAATCACAAGCCAGCTCTCAGTCACGTGACCGAGTATATAAAAGGCAAAATCACAAACCTTTTATTTTCTCTTTCTCGCTGGTCTGCCTAACAGCAAAAATCGCTGGGGGGGGGGCTTTAACCCTCACCCAGGCCTAACATGAGTACAAAACAAGCTTCTTTTCAAACGCCCACTTGCTTCCACATGCCGTACCCAAACGAACATTCTTTGTCATGCTAAAGAACTGTCCTCGTCGATATAACTCACACACACCCATGACAACACAGCAATACGCTGAAGTCTTTGTGCTTTCTTTTTCCTTCAAGCAGCTTCCTTTGTTCCAGCAACAACTAGCTAAAAACGTGTGCGCGTACGAACACTGAACTCTCTTACTAATACGTTTCTTTCTTGTACTCTTCTACCAACGCTACTAACGAAAATGACAAATAAAGTTTGTTTATTAAAAGTTAAAATGAGACTTCCTTTTGTTGTCTTCATCAATAACTAAAATGGTGACCCCGATGGGATATATACATGCAACCTCATTCTGTTTTGTCTTAATTATTAACTAAAATGAATTATAATGAAAACTAAAATGAATTATAATGAAAAATAATTTTAATACATTTAAATTATAATTAATAAAACAAGTTTAATATATTTGAATTATAAAAAAAAAACAAGTTTAATATATTTGAATTAGAATTTAAAAAAAACAAGTTTAATATATTTCAACTATATTTTTTTAAAGTTTAATATATTTGAATTATAATTAAAAAACAAGTTTAATATATTTGAATTATAATTAAAAAAAACAAGTTTAATATATTTGAATTAGAATTAAAAAATAAGTTTAATGCATTTTAATTATTATTAAAAACAAGGAAATCGAAATTCAGAGTATATAAGAGTATGCAATAAATTAGACTATGTAAGCATGATATAGTACGTCAGTATATTAGAGTAATTAGCTAATTTGATAATATTTTGCATTTTTAACTTAAAATGAAAATATTTGTTTTATGTTAGTATCCTTTTGCTCATTTTGATAGTAAATTTAATTTTTTTGAGTAACAATTAAAATTTTAAGAGATCATTTGCAGCAATTCTAAGAATATAAATTTGAAAACGATTTACTTGTCTATTTCAAATTTCGTCAACTGACGACACCTAAAAAAACGTCCCAGGCCGATATATATATATATATATATATATATATATATGAAATAATTAATTTATACAAACATTGATGGCTACATATGTGCATACATGTTTCTGTAATCACCCGCGTTGGGGGATTACGTCTTCAGGACAAGAATTATCGTTGAGAACTGATATTTCAAACAAAAAGATTTTCTTATTTCGTTTACAAAATTGGAATGTAACATGGGTGGGGGTTATGAGTGGGGAGAGGACAAGTGAGGTCTTTGAAGATAATAAACATCTTTTTTATTTCCCTTTTTTTTATATTCCCTTTTTTTAAGTTCATTTATCCCATCTTTTGGTTTTTATGGCACAAGGTACTTGAGAATGTAGCATTTTTGTCTTGCGATCTGTAAATTAAAAACATTTACATGGACATTGTGTACTGACCGGTGCCGTTCAATCCATACACACACACACACACACACACACACACACACACACACATACTAGAAGCAAGCATACGCTTATATCTATACTCAAGAGTGTTGTATTTTACTCACACACACGCACTGGAAACAGGCTATAACTATATCGACACAGGAATAAAATTAAAGTAAATTAAATAAATAAATAAAACAAAACAAAACAAAATAAAAAACAAACAAACCAAAAACAAAAAAAAAACGCCGAAAGTTATCAAACTCCTCACGCATACATATATATAAATACACGTATATATACCCACACCTTGATACAACCGCGCCTATATACACATACACACACACACATATACACATACCTAGACATATAATGCTAATATACAGTTATAATAGGTTTACATCTCTACCTACATACACAGTTATATGCAATGCATGGACGCTCAAACACAGATATCCATGTACACACCTGGATAACATACATCATAACTGTTATTATATCAAAACTAATATTAATCCCGCTAACAATCCTAGTAATAATAATTCTTATAATATTGATCATACTAATGACACCACCAATACCAGTAATGAGACTGTCGATTGGGAACCCCAAAACCTGTGGACCCCAACCAGACAGACGTCCCAACAAAATACAGATATACATACATACATACATACATACATACATACATACATACATATATATATATATATATATATATATATATATATATATGTATGTATGTATGTATGTATGTATACATACATACACACACATTATATACACATACATACACATATATATACATATACACATAAAAAACAGTACTCAATGCCAAAATTTTTTTATTCAACTAGACTGTAGTTTCACATATTCTAATAAACAAAAATACCGTAAAAATTGAATTTCATCATCCTTTCTGTGTTTAATTAATTACCAAAACAAAACCATGAAATGAAAAATAAACGAAAACAATAAAATGAAATAACTAAAAAATAATGTAATCCTCCAGTATAGCAAACAAAGTAATTTTAATGTCTTTTTTTTTTTTTTTAGTTAAGAAAAAAGTAGTGTGAAAAAAATGCTAGGCTGTACAGTCGACTCGCTAATTTCGTTTCACTAAAATTTGTGTTCCTTTTTTACATCCTTTCGCGGCCGCCATATTGTGTATGACCTATGTTTGTATACCCCCCCCCCCCACACACACACATATATATATATATTACTTGAACGAACACAACTCAGGGATAAGGTTAAGTGTTAGGTAGATGGCGAAACAAAAATCAGTCGCGGTGGAACTTGGTTAGAGCCAAACTATATATGTAGGCTACTCAATATGAATTTATTTACATCAGACTTGAATTAAATTAATTTTCAATTCATGAAACACATTTTGACTGTCTTTAAAATAGTTTTAAAAGTATACACTTACTTATTTATCTTGGAAAATTTACACTGTCTTTTGTGTGTCTTGTCTGTAGCAGAGAAACGTGAAAACTAAATTGTCAAACGATATGAAAGATACCAATTAACAAAAATAATTTTTCTCAGTAGTCTGGGATTTATTGCCTTATATTTCTCGGTACAGACACGTAAGTTAGAAGATTTTTTCACACTTCATACACACACACACACACACACACACATATATATAATCCTTTCTTTGTCACTTTTTTTCACAGTTAAAAAATGAAATGAATGTCATCAAATTTCCAAATTGTATTGTCGTTTGCAATAACCATCAACAAAGCTCAGGGAACAATCTTTACCATTGTGTGGCTTATAGCTATACACTGACTGTTTTTTCACATAGACAATTTATTTTGTGTGTTCAAGAGTCACCAAACCAGAAAATCTCTATATCAGCTAAGAAAATGGAACAACAAAAACTGTGTACTCATACGAAATGGGAATTTAAACCTATAAGAAACATGCATTTCCTTGGCTTGGCAACCTCATGCACAGATATTTGTATGTTGCATAGCGTTTTGTGTGTTATAGGAGGAAATATGGGGAGTTGATGGTCTTCGTCGCATAGAGTGGAATTATCTGCAAAGTTCTTGGCAAATAGTTTGGCCTTGTCTGATGCTGACAAGATGACCTCAGGTCCATTGATGATGGTTGGGATAGAACGCACACTTCTGTTCAGGATCCTGTTTGCTATTTGCCAAAACTGGTGGGAACCAAGCCGCTTCTCAGCTACTTTGGATTTAACGGACTGAGCATATAGCTCTCTTGCATTTTTTATTACTCTTTTACAGTGGTTGCTGGCAGTCCTGAAAGCAGCTTTAGTCTCAGTACATCTATTACGTTGGTAGCTATGGAAAAAGTGATTTCTGTGCGCAAAGGCAGCAGCACATTCTGGGGAGAACCATGGCTGGCTGTTAGGTTTTTGTTGGAATTTTTTGGATGGTATGAATTGGTCTATGCCTACAATTAACCATTTGGTCAGGTCTGATACTATAGAGGACACTTCTTTTTTAAACATGGAATGCAGAGGCAGATCAGATATGAATGTACGGAAGCTATCCCAGTCAGCCATAGAGTATCGATATACAGTACGGTGGAGAGGTACGTCTGAAGACTTTTTACATTTTATTTTTATCTTAACTGGTACAACGGAGTGGTCGGAGGATCCCAGAGGAGATAGAATGGAACATGAACAGAGCTTAGGGGAAATTGTGAGAAAAAGGTCTAAAAGGCTTGCATACTGACCGGTAGTATCGGGCACATGGGTGGGTTCGTGAACAATCTGAGTGAGGTCATAGGCAATGGCAAAATCATGACAGAACCTCCCCTTGTCATCGGTCTTATTTGAGTGGGTCAGCCATTCCACATTATGGACATTGAAGTCACCACAAATATGAATGTTAGCCGATGGATGAGCAGACAGTATATGGTCAATTTTCTCAGATATACTCTTAAAGATAGTAACCCCACTGTCGTGGGGGCGATAGAGGGCAAATATAAATGCAGTGGTGTAAGCTAGTGCAACCCGGAAGCACATATAAGGTAAACTATGGTTTTCTCTGGAGATATCTCTACCACATGGAAAGCCATTTTTAATGTAGGTATATACTCCATGCCCATGGCGATCTTGGAGGTCAGATTTAGATGTTAGAGTATCCTTTAATTATGAACTCATCTAGGGAAGTGGTCGGCCCTATGCCAGTTTCACTTAGAAAGAATATGTCCGGTTTTGTCTCCTGTAATTGTGTTTCAATCTCTGGAAGGTTGGAACGTAGACCCCTGATGTTGGAGGAGACATGGTAGTAGAGGTCTACGTTGGAGGATGGGGTTCTAGGTTTATTTGTGTTTTTTTTTCTGGACATTTGTCATGTTGAGGTTTTGGGATTAGATGAACAGGTTGATAGACTTGGTTGGAGCAGGACAGAGAGGGAAAGTAAGAGAGAAAAAGACAGGAAATTTTTCTATTTTTTAGCACATAAGGTAAAGCCGTAACAATTACCCACTAGTATGGCATCGAGAGACCCTACCAGAAACTACTGCATGGTCCAGAATCCATTCACCAAATGGCAATACAGCAGCCCCAGTACTTTGCACCTGCTGATAGGACAGCCTCCTTAGTGGTTAATCCAAGGTTCTGACTAGCAGGCGGATAACGTCAACCCAGATGAAACGTTTACCTCCAACACCCTTACTAGTGACATGGCTACAAAGATAGATATAGAAACAGAAAATTTCCGACATCTCAGGCTACTGTTCACGAAGTACTACTGACCTGGAAAGCAGCTTTTTCTTCACCCTTTGTCAGAAAAATCACTCACTGGAAATGAGGACTGAAGGACAAAAAAAGGAAACTATATGCCATTAAACCAACAATTGATAATTGGGAACAATATTCCAGGAAAAATAGAAAGGAAGAGGTTGTATTGACGAGATTGCGTATAGGTCACACATACCTAACCCAATCATATTTACTTAAAGGAGAAGACCAGCCAATAATGTATTGCATGTCAGGTTCCGCTGACAACAAAACATTTCTTACTGAATGCATTGATTTTCTGCCTATAAGACGAAAATATTACAAAGACAGCAATATAAAAGAACTTTTCAAAAACATAAAAGTCGAACACATAATCGATCACCTTAAAGAAATTGGTATATATACAAAAATATAGACTTTCATATACATGTGAATAAGCAAGACAATTAATATAATACGATACGGATTAGTATTTGTAAACTAATCCTTTGCACATTTAATATACATAAATAAAATTTTACTTTCTTATACAAATTAACAAACCTAACTACACCTTAGTAGTAAATATTAACTAATACAAATTTAACACACGTAATGCAAATTTATTTTAAATATTTTTACGCAAATATAACACTTTTATATGAATTTACACAAAAGCCACTACACCTAAGTAGCAAATATTTATCATTACAAATTTACACACACATAACGCAAATTCATATTAAATATTTTTATTGCAAATTTACTCGCATTTTAATACATACGGTCGACTATTTTGAAATGACGAAAAATAACGATTCTGACTACACATGTGTATAAAACAAACATTTTTTTAAACAATCGTTTACGTCATTACCAGATCATCATGATGGTATACGGCGCCTAAAGTTTCTTGTGTTCAACCACGTGACCACGCTAACAGCCATAAAATTATATTTCGTTGCCCCTTGTGATAATTTAAACATATTTTTTTTCTAAAGGGAGAGAACAATTCTTCATTTGGATAATTATATAATTGCACATTCATTTGGACGACTTTAATCTAGCAAATTTTAACAGTAAGTGAACCTGTTTTTGGAATTTTCTTACATGTCTATCGAAGAAAATCGAATATTTTATTTTATTATTTTTTTTAAACTGCAAAACAAACAATTTTTATATGAGAATATTTTTCAGTGCGTTCTTTTAATAATAAATAAAACTTTTCATTTTTTTTTTTAACCAAAACGATCAATGAATTCACTGGGCATAATTTATTTCTTTGAAATATATTTAAAACTTAAAGTTTTTTTGTTTTATAACATTTCAACTGTAAATAATTTACATGACTAAAATGGGAAATGAAATAGGAAATTCTATGTTTATCGAGATATAATGAACACAAATTCATCTTAAAAATTCATTAACAAAGTTTTAATTAAAGTTTTCATATGAACTAAAAATAAAGAGTACATAAAATTTTAGTTTACATATTTTCTTGTGCTTTATCTTATAAATAAATGAGTATTTCACAGGGAATGTGGGGCCTGTGTAAATGGTGTTTTTATTCAATGAGTGCTCCCTGAAAGCGTGTATTTCAATACATAGATGTGCATAGTAACAACATATTTTTGCCGAAAATTCCCGTTGCATCCCCAGGGGCTCAAAACAGGTCAAAAAAGCCCCAAATGGCCAAAAATGAGACTTTTTGCCCCATAGTATTTGATCCATCCATTAGATTTTTCTGAAACTTGGCCAAAATGTGGTGTCCATTGTTCTTAATATAAATTCAGAACGGTTGACCCTAGCAAAATTCTGGTTTGCGTCCCCCGGGTACTTTTAGTGCTAAAAACACTCCTTTCTGTAACTCTTTTTTTCATATTTCTCATCAAAAACTCAATATGTATTTCTATATAGTGGTTTTTCATGGGGCTGAATTCAGATATACAGGTGCTGGTCATTGAATTAGAATATTTACAAATTATTTTTAAAATCCTTTCAAATTCCAAATGTAAAAAAATCCTTTAATGTAATTCTGAACAAACGCAATCTTCTATCAGAGCATCGAATTTCCATCAAAATTCTGATAACAATTATCATTCAATTTATAAAAATTCGAAAATATTCAAAAACAGCGTTCCATTGAATTAGAATAATTATTTTTTTTATTATTTAATCATTTACAAAAATACAAAAATTAATATTTTGTTGGTGCACCTTTTACTGCTATCACAGCCCGAATCCTACGCGGCATAGACTCTACCAGTCGGTAGCACACAGATGGAGAAATGGCACCCCAAGATTCTTGAATAGCATCATTCAGCTGCTTTGTGGTTGTGGGCTTGTACTCCCTAACTCGCCTTTTCACGATATCCCAGAGGTTCTCTATAACATTCAAGTCTGGGGAATTAGTTGGCCATGATAATACTTGAATGTTTCTCTCTTCAAACCACTTGGCAGTAGACTTGGCAGAATGAGCTGGTGCCAGATCTTGTTGAAAGATGAATTCTTCATCCCCAAACTGCTCTTCAATGACTGGTATGAGGAAGTTCTCAAGCACGTCTTGGTATACAGCAGCATTGACCGTTTTTTTAAAAAAAACAAAGTTGACCAACACCTCTGGAACTCATACTTCCCCATACCATTTGGCTCTGGGGGAACTTGACACTTCTTTTTTAGCAGCTTGGATGATACTGCTCGCTAGATTTCCGCCAAACTCGAGCCCCTTGATCTCCAAAAGAAATGCAGAATCTAGATTCGTCAGTAAAGACTACATTTGACCAGTCTTCTTCTAATGTCCAATTTTCGTGGTTCTTTGCCCACTGCAACCTTTTAACCTTTTGCTTCTTGTTAAGAAGAGGCTCCACAGCTGGAATCCGATTCTTGTACTCCAGTTTGCGAAGACAACGGTAAGTGGTACTCCTGGAAACATCCATGCCAGAGGTGTTGCAGCTGTGTGGTAGATTTAAATCTATTATTTGTGCAATATCGTTCAGCTTCCCATCCATTCTTTTGGACGTCTTTTTGTTACCTCTGCAGTTTCCACGATTGCTTTGAGGATTCTTGAGAACCTTGGACACAGTAGATTGCGAGCAGCCTAATTTGTCAGCAATTTCTCTCTGATTCTGTCCATCCTGTCGAAGCTCGAAGATCTTTTCCTCTTTAGAAATGTCCACAGTTCGGCCCATTGTTGAGATTGGTTGGTGGAAATGTTGGATAAATGGTTGAAGAATTATATGTGAATGTCTACAATAGTCCGTGACTCACTTTTATACTTTAAAATTGGTAACACTTAACTTTATTCTAATTCAATGAAATGCCTCTCACAATATTCTAATTCAATGAAATGACTACTGTTTACTAAACGAGAGTTGACACACTACATGAGTCATCAGTGCGCTGAAATTGTGTTAGTCTATTGTAATTTGACCATAAACTAAGTCATGGAAGTAAAATAAATAAATTTCAATAATATTTGTGCAGTAGTGAGGAGTTTGAATTTTGGTGTGTTAAATTTTTATAAAATATTCTAATTCAATGACCAGCACCTGTACATGTACAGGCCTAAAACTGCACCATTTGTCCATTTCCACTGCGATTCGCCGTTCCTAGGGACCCAAAAGGGGTAAAAACTGATGAAATCTGATCCTGCACAAAACGTTTAAATCTTTTTTCATATTTCTCAAAAACTTGATATGCACGTTATATAGTGGTTCTCATACAGAGGGGGGCCACGCAGGCGCGCTTGTTTTAATAGTAATTATTGAAGAAAAAGTCATAATTAACTAATTTAAAAGGAAGTTTGGATGTCAAAACTTGTAGATTTTTTTAATTTTGGCTTTTTTTTTTCTTGATTTACATGAGAAAAACAGCCCTGGAATTAACATCTGCTAACATTTTTCATATCAGGAAAAAATCTTTTTCTAAAGACTGAGGTAAACTCACACCTAAATGCTTAAATTTGTTTCCACACTTATTAAACGTTTATATGGAACCTCTCAGAGAGTTCACAGTTGAGTATGAAACCGTTCTGGGGACATTATTTTAGTGCTGCCCCTTGGCCCTGTCCAGTCAGATCACTTGATCACTGAGTACATCTCCTCTGAAATAATTAATGTTTGTATTTTTTGTTTGGAATTCTTTAAACCTAGCGCTTTGAAATTAATTGAATCAATTTATTTTCAATTTATGGAAATTTGAAAACTTAACTGTTAAACTATCTCTTAAATATCTATTTAAATTTGTATTTAAAAAGAAATGTTTAAAAATAATCATATACTTTTTCCTGAGTAAGTCTCAAAAGTGTTATTAAAAATCAATAATTATAGATTTTCTTACTATTTGGGATTAATAGCCATATTTGTCATTATTAAAAAAAAGTCTAATTTTAGAGTTATGACTTAAATTAAATTTATCAATATTTTAAGTTGATACCCCTCACCTCCTGAGTAAATTTAGTATTGTGATGACTGAAATAATTTTTCTCTAAGAATATGATAGACAAATAGGAACTTATGTACAAATTGTACCAATAAAAATGTCATAGAAAAATTGGCACTAATAAAAATGGTAAAATTGGTTAAATATGAAAGAAATAGTAGGAGTGAAACGCACTGATACCCATCTGGCATCAAATGAAATGAATGGGTCACGTCTCGTGGAGGCTTCATGTTTTGACAAGCTTCTGGGTTTGACCTTTACTCCTGATCTGAAATGGAACAAGTACATAAAATCTGTTACCAAGGTCGCTGGAAAAATGGTTGGATCCTTCTACCGCTCCTGTAGATATCTCACTGCTGATGCAATTCTCTACCTGTATAAGAGCCAGGTACGTCCATGCATGGAGTACTGTTGTCACATCTGGGCAAGAGCTGCTAGAAAGACTTTATCCTGCCTCGACAAAGTTCAAAATAGAATTTGTAACCTAGTGGGGGATGCCCTTTTCTCTTCTCTGCAACCTCTTTCCCACAGAAGAGACGTTGCAAGCAATAAATATTTATTATAGCCTGGCAACCCTGAACATATTTACTCTTCTACTTACCTAGGTAAATATTTTAGTTTGTTAACTGTACCTTTTATAATTCCTTTTTCGTTTGGTTTTCTTTGCTGAAAATTGCCCTTAAATATTATTTATATTAAAATGTTTGAAAGATAACATAAGCATATGATATAAAGCCAAAAAACAATATTTTATTAAATATTTTAGAAAAATAGAGATTTGAACAAGGAGGGGGGGCACAGAAATTTTTTGCCCTCAAATAAAATCTGAATATATTTTTATTTTTTATTTTTTATAAAAATAATTTTGAAAAGTCTTTCATGGGGGGGGGGCACACAAATGTTCTGCACTCAAATAAAATCTGAATATTTTTTTTTAAATATTTTAGAAAAATAGAGATTTGAACAAAGTCTTTCATGGGGGCACAGACATTTTCTGCCCTCAAACTGAATATATATATAATTTATAAATATTTTATAAAAGTAAAATTGAAAGTATTTATGGGAGTGGGGTGCAGAAATGTTTTGGCATCAAATAAATTTTTAAATAAAAATAATAATTTCAAAAATTATTCCGGGGTGAGGCGACAACTTTGGGTACATGGTGGCTATGAGCATTCCAGAAAGTGTAAACACAATATTGTATTAAATATTTTGCACTTGTGCATTTGTGTGCCGATCGCCATCTTGTGTCTCGGTAAACCCTTTCAAAAGGGTGAAGTGATATTTACCAACTGAATTGTAATTGTCCATGGATAATTATACGGCAGTTTAAACTGAGTCTTTTACAACGGAAAAAAAAAATGGTGCTTACCTATAAATTTTGTCAAGATAAATCTTTATGATGTACGTACCTGTCACCGCACAAAGATGTTATATTCCAAAAATCATATAAATCGATCAAGTAGTTTTTTTGTTTATTTAAGAAAATCAAAAATGTTTTCAAGCGAGGCGACATCTATCGGAACAAGGGCAGTGATCAATTTATGTGATTTTTGGAATATGACATCTTTGTGCGATGACAGGTATGTACATCATAAAGATTTTTCTTGACATTTTTGTTTGTTTGTCCCATTTATAGGTAAGCCCCCAAAAATCGACAATGCATTTGATAAATTTTAATTGCTTCCAATTTCATTTCACCCTTTGGAAAGTGTGTATCAAGATTCAAGATGGCAACGGCCATACAAATGCACAGGTGGAAAATATAAAGATATAATATTAAACTGGGTACAGTGAAGCTATTTGCTGGAATAAACTTTCTAGTGGCGTTGCCGAAAACTTCTGCTTCCACATAAACTCGACCAAGTATGAATTCATAAATTCATTATGTGTGCCACATTCCCTTTTGTGTCTTCTTTTTGCTTCTGCCCACATCCTTTCTACATGGTTCGTTGTGGCGCCGGTTAGTGGATTTACAAAATTATACATGTGATTCACACGCAAATGATTGTAGCCTATGGCTCCCAGCCTGTCATAGGCATGCCAACAATCAGACACAATTGTTGTGCCTGGCCGAATATAGGATGTTATTATTGGCAACAGTGTGGCGGCATCTCTTTTCGGCACTGGCACCAAAAACCCAGATTTTGTGGAAGGCTCATAGCCTCCAAATACCCACTGCTGTCGTACTATGCGGCCAACATTGTTCTTCCAACGCGAAAAAAGACTTTCATCGATTTCAACGACACACCCCTCACCACCGAGTATTTGGGGATGCCTAACAAAATGTTCAATGCACACATCTCTTAAAAACATTCGCCAGTCGGCGATTGTGTGGTTAGATTCTATCCGACATTCGCTTCTGACCCATTCATATGTGGCTGAATTTTTAACCCATAAAAAACAGAATTTCATGATATTTTTTAAAGAGATGTGCAATTGCGAAAAAAAACTTCCGTTTCGAATCGATTGCTGTTTTTTACACCTGTAATTGTGACACACCCAAATAAACCCATCTGGAATTGGGTGTGTGTGAAATACCATTTCATTTCCACAAGAACATATTTTGTATCCAGAAATCAAATTCTGTGATTGTAGGAAATCGATGGTGGCGGCATTGGTTTGTAATAACAAACATAAGTCTTCGAGATTTAAACCATCGACATCCATATTTTAATCCAATTTCGGAGAAATGCACGCGGGAAGAATGGTTCCACTGCGCATGTTTCTAAAATTATTTCGTCAAAACCTTAAATCTCGAATTTTTGTGCATTTGTTTGGGGGAGGGGCTAATTTGGCATAATAGTGTCCATTTAATAGTATTATCTTGAAAAAATAAAAAAATAAGGAAAATTACCAAAAAACAAAACAAGAACAAAAAAAGTGTGCCGTATTTTTAAAAGTTTTATTGCGTTGTTTTTATTTGCTTTTTTTATTTCATTGGTGAAGAAAAAGGCCAAACAGAAATTTTGAAGGCCAAACTGCTTTAAAAAAGGCCAAATTCGCGAAATTTGGCCTCGCTATCAAAAAAAAAAAAAAAAGGGGGAAATCCCCCTACTTGAACTTTCTGTTTGGTTAAGAATCAAGATGGCTGAATTAATAATTACTCGCTTGTAGCGTTGATTTTTTTCTTTTTTCGCTATAAAAAAATAACTACTTGATGAAATTACGTGATTTTTTTCTGCAGGAAAACTTTATCCCATGACGAGTACGTACAATATATTTTTTTTTAAATATTTTCATTTTTTAATGTCAATGGAAAACTGCACAAGAACCCTATTTCGAAAGCCATTCTTAACAGCGGGAGGGGAGGGTATCATTTAAAAGTCATTTCGGGGGCACTTGTGCTGTATGCAGGCGGTTGCTATTGTTTGGGAGCGATAACTCCAATTTCTTCTTGGTCAAATAACGCGGCAAATAAGTAAAAAGCAAGTTTTTTTATTCTGAACAGAAAAATATTTGAAAACCAAAACATTTATTGTATCAAAAATATATCAATATATAATTGTAAAAACATTTATTTAAAAGTCTGCGTAAGAAAATATAATTTTAATAAAACAATTTCATAATAAAAACATTAGATTTTTGTAAAGTAAAATAACTTTTCTTTTTTTTTTTTTTTTTTTTTCGAACAAATAAATAATTTAAATGAAAAATTGGTACTGGTCGCGATTAGAGTTCCCTGCCGAACACCCTAAAAAAACACTGACTTCTCCCTACGCATGAGTAAAGGACATGTTTTAGTTGCCATAGTAACTAAACGATCATGAATTTTTATCGACTTTGTTTTACTGTTTATGAATATTGAAATAAAAGACATTACTACACATTTATTAAAATGAATATTAAAATAATTTCCCACTTGTACAAACATTTTTACATGCGCATATAAACAGTTATTTTTTTTTAATTTTTAACTTTTTTCATTTAATGAATAAAATAAATCATTTATCATTACTATGTGTTTTTAGTTTTGTGTGTTGAATGAAACTTTTTTTTCATTACAACAAACGTATGTAAATTTATTATTCTATCAAAAAAGTGAGACATAAACAGTAAAACGTCGTCATTTAAAAAGAAAATGCTATTTAAAAGAAAAAGTCGATAAAAGTGAGACATAAACAGTAAAACGTCGTCATTTAAAAAGAAAATGCTATTTAAAAAAGAAAAGAAAAAGTCGATAAAAGTGAGACATAAACAGTAAAACAGTAACAAAAAAAAAACGTCGATAAAAGTGATTAAAAACAAAGGCGATAAAAGTGAGATATTATTATGCAAATTCGCCTAAAAAAGTAGAATCTCATTTTACGGAATTAGCTAAGAGTGTTAATTTACAATAACACCTATGGCACCATTGGCACTTCTGCATGTCAGTAACATGAAGCGAATGCGAATGCGTGTAATTTAGTTTAAAGAACCGCCGACAGATGTCGTTTGTCAGCCAAAGAACCGGGGTCGATAACTATTGTTGTAATGAAAAAAAAAAAGTTTCATTCAACGCACAAAACTAAAAACACATGGAAATGAAAAAAGTTGGGAAATTATTTTAATATTCATTTTAAGAAAATGCTATTAAAAAAGAAAAGAAGTCGATAAAAGTGAGACATAAACAGTAAAACGTAGTCATTTAAAAAAGAAAATGCTATTTAAAAAAGAAAAGAAAAAGTCGATAAAAGTGACACATAAACAGTAAAAAAAAAAGTCGATAAAAGTGATTAAAAGTGAGATATTATTAATAAATGTGTAGTAATGTCTTTTATTTCAATATTCATAAACAGTAAAACAAAGTCGATAAAAATTCATGATCGTTTAGTTACTATGGCAACTAAAACATGTCCTTTGCTCATGCGTAGGGAGAAGTCAGTGTTTTTTTAGGGTGTTCAGCAGCGAACTCTAATCGCGACCAGTACCAAAAAATTTTTTTTAATTAAGCGACTTTGAAGGGTCAACAACAAATTGACAATTTATATGTTTTTTTGACCGGGAAGCGTCACCTGGCGACAGTGTAGTGAAATGCGCAAAGAAAAGATGGCCGCCGTCCTTAGTGCCTTTTCTTGTTTCGTGAACACAAAAAGTGTTAAAACTAAATCAACTTTTCGGTACTTCATGGGGAACGTGGACCCTGCATAAACGGTGTTTTATTTAATGATTGCGCCCTCAACGCGTTTTCTTTCACTGTCTTCATATACATCCCAGACTTTATTTTTAATTTATTTTATTTTTTTGAATTTTTTTTCTTTGGGTAAATTTGATTCATACTTTTATTTCATGCTTGTTTTTATTTTATTTTTTTGAATTTTATTTTAATTTTTTTTATTATTTTCTCCACTAAATATTATTTTTTTTAAATTATTTATTCATACATATTCAAATAATGCTTTTGCTCCCCCTTTTTTGAGCCTCAAATAGTACCTTCAAAAAATTTTCGTGATTAAATAAACTAAAGAAAACCTTGTGCGCATGCGTTTTGCGAGAGCAATCATTAAATAAAAACACTGTTCACACCGGATCCACGTTCCCCGTCAAGTACCAAATTTTTTGAATAAAATGTTTGTTTGATTTTTTGATAATACAAGAAGTGTTTTTTTTTTTGTGTGTGTGTTTTTGTGTTTTTTTCGTAATAGCACAAGCAATCTTAAAAAATAAAGTAATTTTTTTTTAATATATGGTTTCGCTTTTCGTATATTTCGTTCGGTTTCGTTACCATAATCAACCGTATCCACTTCCGGTAGCTTGATTTTTTTCCGAGCATCTTCAACATTACCTAAAAATACACTAATTTATTTTCTCTAGGAGGGGAGTCGTTTTAAAACTATATTTACCTCAGTATTTTCTTTAATTTTCTATTCTTGAGTGATTATCGAGACTCTCAGATAATCTCAGGTCGGACATTTTTTTGTTCAAAAGTAACACTCGACATTATTTGTTTTTGTGTTTTTGTTTTTTTTTTTTTTTTTTTTTTTTTTTTTTAACTAAATAAACTCTTTAGAATAAGTTGAGCCACCAAAAACTTTCGAAACTAGGTAGAAAACGAACACTTAGAAAATTTTTTAATTTTTTTTTAAAACAATAGTAAACAAGTAAAAATATTTTTTTTTTTAATTATTATGGGATGTGTATTTATGGCGGTTACCATAGATTTTAACGACGTTTGAAAAAGGGTCACCATTTCGGTCCCCTTTTTGGAGCACCTCCGAAATTAGAGAGAGAACAAGAGTGCTGAAAAGGAACGGTTGTGGGAAAGAAAACATCGGGTTATAATTAAGTGCGACGAGACTTTAGGATTGATGATGTTTTATAAAAGTTTCCAATATATAGGGGTACAAAGAGGATGGTACATTTCTTTGATACAAGGGAAACTGGTCCGGCGCGTGTTGATGCTTTTATCGTTTCCGCATGTCTGAGGCAGAATTTTGTATCTCCTTCCAACACAGTCCTCTATTCCGATTGGCTGAAACCTCTGGTGACGTTGAGAGAAGAAAGGAAGGGAAAAGTAGAAGAGTAGGGAGAAATAAAGGAAGCATACCGTAGCAGCATTATAGTAGTACCTATTTACTATGCCTCCCCACGGGACAGAGTTAGACACCAGGGTCGTTTTTTAACGTGGAGAAAAGGTACAAAAATAAAAAGTGTCTCAGTCGTGAAGGATCTCTCCTCCACCGAAAGAGAACAAGAAATAGAAGTGCAGCATCTGAAGAACAGATACTAAACTTTGATCTTGTCCCGAAGGCCAAGTGAGTAGTAGTTCATTGCATATTCTCTTTTAAAGACAATATCTTCTTAAAGAACGATCATAAAATGTGTTTTCAATCGATATTTATTCAATAAGGGACCAGTTTTCCTACCTAGCAATAAGGAGTGAGTTTTCCGGGAATGGGTTTTCCGGGGACGAGTTTTCCTAAATTCAAATCTTCAATATAGTTTTAAGTAAAAATAATAAGTTATTTAAGAGCAATAAAACCTTGTCGAAATCCATTTCACTGTACATAATTTCTGACTAATGAATAAGATATTATCATATCACGCAGTCTGTGCAATAAACAAACCTAATCAGGAATGTGCGTTTTAGAAAAGAAATTGAATAGGCTTCAGAATAAAAGCCACATTGTTTGTGACAGACTTTTTAAAAAGTGTGTATTGAACCAATATGATTTTATAGAAAAGGCGTGTGTTGAACTAGATATGATTTCCCATGGATAGGAGTGTGTTAATATGGATAAGTATTTCTAGGAAAAGGCGTGTATTGATGCAAATATGACTTTCTGAGAAAAGGCTGTGGCTTGCACTAGATATGGAATAGACGTGTGTTAAATTTAATATGAATTTCTAGGAACCCAATATGATTTTGTAGAAAAGGGTTGTGTTGAATGATTTTCTAAGAAAGCAAGTACTTTTAACCACGTGAACCAATGTTATATAAACAACAAAAATCATGTCACTTCACACAACGGATGCTAAAAATCTGTTATTTTTGTCATAGACATTTCGTTCGTTTTGTTTTAACAAAAAGCAGTTCGCAACTTTTCATTTTATGGGCAAAACGCATACAAATGTGAAACTCACACGAACAACGCACGAACTATATATTTTCCATACGATTAAGGTAATATTATTTATTTACGCCATTTTCTTTTAAAATTGACCTTTAAAAAAGATTGTATTGATTCATGTGAGAAGATATTTTGCAAGTGCATTCCTTTTTTCGTCTAAAAACAAGTAAATTTTGAAGATAAATGCCATTTCAGAGAGACTGGTAAATTTGAAGACTTGTAATTTTATTTTTGAAATTTATTGTAACAGAATAACTATTTCTTCGTTTTCTAAGTAGAAAGAGTTTCCTAAATTCTTGCGTTTTTGTGTTGGAAACAGCAGAAAAATAATGGGCGAAACGGCTAATTTGATGACGGAATATAAAATATTTAATGATTCGGTTCACGGATGTATTGAACTTCACCCTTTATGCGTTAAAATTATAGACACGCCACAATTTCAAAGACTGAGAAATATAAAACAACTGGGACTGACTTACTTCGTTTACCCAGGGGCTTCCAATAATAGATTTGAACACAGCATCGGAACTTGCCATTTAGCAAAATTGATGATAGAGAATATCCATCAACGTCAACCTAAGCTAGGTATAACACCTAAAGATATTCTCTGTGTCCAAATCGCCGGATTATGCCATGACTTGGGTCACGGACCGTTTTCGCACACATATGAACATTTTATTAAACGTGCTTCACCTGATTCCAATTGGAGACATGAAAATGTCTCGTTAAAGATATTTGACGGTCTATACAATGAAAACAAAGACGAATTTGAAAAGAAATTTGAAAAGGAAGATCCCAAGTGCAAATTATGTATATCAGACATAAACTTTATAAAGAATCTTATCCATCCATCAGATGAATTGACAGACAATCTCGAAAAGACTGGAAGGGGAAAGGACAAACATTTTCTCTATCAAATAATCTCAAATAAAGAAAATGGAATTGATGTCGATAAATGGGATTATTTCGCCAGAGACTGCCACCATTTGGGTGTCAAAAACAACTTTGATCACCTGAGATTAATGAAGTTCGCGAGAGTGATACAACATGATGGGAGGAATATAATTGCTTACAGAGATAAAGTGGTCGAAGATATTTATAACATGTTTCACCTGAGGAGATCATTGCACAAGAACGCATACCAACACAAAGTTGTAAATTGCATTTCCAAAATGTTTATTGAGGCTCTTCTAGGTGCCAACGACCATGTTATGCGAATTGGTTCGGATGGAAATCAAAAAGGACTCGTTGAGTGTAAAGATGACATGAAAGCCTATTTACAATTGACCGACAACATTTTCGAAGAAATACTATACTCGACGTCAAAGGAATTAAAAAATTCCAGGCTCTTATTGGAAAGGATTATCAAGAGAAAATTGTATTTATTTATTGGTGAAGTTCATTTCGACAATGAAACACACTCTGGTAACATTGTCGCATCGGATATTGCTGGTGATGACGAAGAACTCGCTGACCAGTTAGCGATTGGCAAAACGGTTCTTAATTATGGTTTCCAATCCAGTAATCCTGTCAACAATGTCCTTTTCTATTCAAAACAGTCTCCAGACAAAATTACACAAATTCCACCTGACAGAGTTTCTCACATGTTACCACAAACCTTTTCCGAAACTTTTGTGCAGGTTTTTGTAAAAAATATGTCGTTTATGGAACGAGCAAAGACAAAATTTGAAGAGTGGCAAAAAAAACCCCCAGGTGTGTAGGTTTCTTCTTCTTTTTTTCTTCTGTCTATCTATTTGCAACTTTTGGGGTTATTTTTTGGATAAGGAATAGATTTCTATTGTTTTTTTTGCCACTCTTCAAATTCTTCTTCAAAGAAGAAGAAACCTACTGTTGGAATTTTTTAATTTGAGGAAAAAGGAAATGCTAGCTCCTTGTTGACGTCACGAGCCCAGCGCAAATTTCGGTCTCTTTTTTGGTTCCAGCGGCATGGAGAATTGATGCAGGTTCATTGCCCGGTGCAGACAAGGAATTTTGGAGCTTCCTTCAAAGAAGAAAACCGGCAAGAATACCCCGAATATGCGACGAGGCATGCTTCTGAAAACTATCTACGTGACTACGGTCTGCACGTATTTGGAAGGAGTATAATTTAAAAAAAAAAGGTTTTTATTGTGCGTGCCTACGGCTTGCACGTAAATGAAAGGAAAGAAATTTCTAAAAGGACTTTAAACGAGAAAAAAAAAAGAAAAAAGCATGTGCCTGATTGGCTTTCAATTTGTGAGTACGCCCCTAAAATTTATTACATATGAGAGTGTGATTAGGAACTACTATTTGGAATCTTATTATTGTATTCGTTCATGGATACGACATTTTCATTATAAGAACCAGTGTTATTTTTTTCATTATATGTTACCTTGGCGGTTTTTGAATTTAATGCCCGCAAAGGGAAAACTTTGCAACTAATTTTATTGTAAATAAAATCTCTTCTTCGTTTTAAAACAAGACCTTTATATTTTATTCTTTATCCACCCACCCTTTTTATTTCATGCTTTTATTTATTTATTTTTTTTCAGATTAGTTACTTTCACGTCGAATTTATCTGGAAACGAGATAAATTTCCGACATTACACCCCTTTTAGAGAAAAGTAAATTTAATAGACAATTCACATAGGGAGAGCCCAAATTTTAAACCTTTTGAAGATTCAATTTGTTTTAAGGTCTAAAAGAGAGAACTTTGAAATCGTTTGAAGGTTCCATTTGTTTGAAGGACAGAGAAGAACAAAAAAAACTTTCAGAACTCTTCTTTGCATGCCTTTTTTCTTTCAGACCCTCCTTTCGCCAAGTAAGTCTTTTCATTTATTTTTAAGGGAAACTAGAATATTCTCCCCACTTTCTTTTTTTTTAGAGAAGTCTCGTATTTCAAGACTCCATTGCAAATTATATTTCCTTCCTTTTTTGTATTTACTTCAATTGAATTTGAACTTTGTTCGCTACGTTATTTTTTCTGTAACGTTGTTAATGTGGTAATTTTTTGTGAAGCAAATAGCAACCAGTCAATCACCTTTTTCTCAAATAAACTTTGGATTTTTTAAACTTTAATTCAGGGTTTTATTCTTGTTCTTTCTTTCCTTTTCTTTGTGTTGCTGCATTGTTATTTTCTTTTTTCTCCTTTTTTTAGTACATGTTTCCCAACAAAGTCAAAAATAACGACTCCAAAATTCTGAGATTTTGCTTTTTGCTATTCTGCCTCATACCTTTACAAACGGCATAAAACATTTTCCTTTAAATTCTCTAAATTTGCATCTTTTCCGTCTTATGTCCCTCAGGGGTCAATCCTGGGCCCAACTCTCTTCCTGATCTACATCAATGACCTCCCTAAACACATACTTAAATCATTCGTTGACATCTATGCTGATGACACGACCATCTACGGCAACACATCAAAGGCTGTAAATGACAAAATTCTCTCTGATTCTCTCTCCTCTGATCTCGAGCGCGTGGTTCAGTGGGGGAAGATGTGGCTGGTTACCTTTAATGCACCTAAAACCAAACTCCTATCCTTACATCATCAACGCTCTGATCCCCATCTGGCATCAATTGTGATGGATGGCTCTCGTCTGGGTGAGGCCCCGTGTTTTGACAAGCTTCTGGGTTTGACTTTTACCCCTGATCTGAAATGGAACACGTACATCAAGTCTGTTGCCAAGGTCGGTGGAAAGATGGTGGGATCCTTCTACCACTCCAGAAGATATCTCACTACTGATGCAATTCTCTATCTATATAAAAGCCAAGTACGTCCAAGGATGGAATACTGTTGCCATATCTGGGCAGGAGCTGCTAAAAACAGCCTATCCTGCCTTGACAGAGTACAAAATAGACTTCGTGGCTTAGTGGGGGATGCCCTTTTCTCTACCCTGCAACCTCTCTCCCACAGAAGAGACGTTGCAAGCCTTTCCTTGTTTTATCGTTATTTCCATGGCAGGTGCTCGTCTGAACTCGAATCTCTGGTCCCCCCTCGCCAATCTTTCACGAAAAACACCCGTCTAGCTGAATCCACTGTGAAAAATTTCCCCCACTCTATATCTGTGCCTAAATCAAAACACGGATTCCATGAACAAAGCTTCTTTCTTAGAACTGCACGCCTGTGGAACTCTGTTCCGTCTGCCTGCTTCCCTCCGGACTACAACTTGGATGTCTTCAAGTCCAATGTTAACAAATTCCTAATGAACCGCCCTCTTAATTAAACACTTCATCAAATCTCCACACTAATGTAATGTACTTGCAATAACCCTTATCCCTGAGTGGCTTCCGGGCCTTGATAAGTGGTGATGACTGTGTAAAAAAAAATAAAAAAAAAAATGCCTTTACTGGCGGCATAAGACATCTTTCTTGTAAATCGTCTACACTTTGCTTTTGTCTTTCCCTTTTAAATGCACGACACTTTGTCTTTGTATTCCCTCATCTTATGCATCTATGAACTGCATAAGATATTTCCGTTTTGAATCCTTTGCTCATGACTGGCAGCGTGGTTGGGACACCGAACTCGTGATCTCCATTTTCTCCCAGGACCTATTAGAATAGTCCGTTTATTTTTCTATTGTCATAATTTTCTCTTTATTAAAATTGAAATTTTAAAAAGACCGATTTAGTCCAAAGTGGCAGGTTGCTTTGTTTCTATGAATTTTGTTTTAGTGAATGCCATATTTAAATGTTTTCTTTGAACGTTTTATTTTTGTAATTTTTATAACCTGACCATTGCCATTCCATATTTGCACTGCATAGCACCCCACCGTATTTCCCAGCACTTTTTTGAATAACATCCTTCCCTTTCTTTCATTAGGACGCCATCTTGAATTATTCATTCTTTAAACGCAAATTCGAAAGATATTTTTGCACGTTTGAATTTTTTCATCTACAAATTTGCTTTTTCATCCCTATATATAATAAAAGAGGCGCAGTTTTTCCCGTCTGGACCAAAATACCGTAGGTTTATATGGCGCCACATACAAATTCATTATGTTTCTACACTATTAGGCACTATCTTATGTAACTATAGAACAATATTTTTGACACATTAATTCGTTATAATTAAAGGTATCAGTAATTATAATTGACCCTAAGAGTGACATCATCACGATCGCACAGATATACAATGGAAGTAGATGTTGTTTTTTCTCTAGAAAAATACTACTCCCACTACCATTCGACACCCGGAGGTTTTCTGCATTAGGGTCATATATGGGGTTTCGCCCTAATTTTCTTACTCATATACTTATACAGATACTATAATTTTTCTTATTTCCTATTCCCCCAAAATAATGATTTCTCCTTACTCACATTTCACAAAATCTCATTAGCTGACACCTACATATTCACTCATTCTGGAATGAGTGTGACGACCCCCCCCTAGATTTCTACTTGGTGTGGTGTTCTCTAGGTAATTAGGAGAAAGTATCATTCCGTTATTCCCCCCTCCGTCAGGCAAGATTACTTGAATGCGGTATGTATATTCAACCTTCGATTTGAAACAATACTTATAGGCTCAGGGTGAATTTGTCGGTGGGCGAACATGATCAGATCTCCTGGAAGAAGGAAAGAAAGAACAAACACATCATTGTATGTACATATATGCAGCATTGCAGCTTTCCCTTGTTTTTATATATATATATATATATATATATATATATATATATATATATATATTTTTTTTTTTTTTTTTTTTTTTTTTGGCAACAGCCGGCGGGGATAACAGTTTATATCAATAACAAATTCCGACTCACCTTCGCAGGGGACCCTTTTTTTTTTTTTTTTTTTTTTTCTTTTAACGTTAATCTGAGATAAACGTTTTCTCTTTTTTAATCTTCGATATTCCATCAATGGAGTCGTGATATATATATATATATATATATATATATATATATATATATATATATATATATATATATATATATATACCCAATTTCGTAAGGAAAGCAACATTGTATTGTTTTAAATCTCGAGATCGTTCGTTTTTGAATTAGGTTTCGCTCATGTAACGATAATTGTATATACGTACATAAAAAAAAAACAAAAACAGATGAACTTAATTGGACGACGATGATGATGATGATCGTTATATATATATATATATATATATATATATATATATATTTAATTGGACGACGACGATGATGATGATCGTTATATATATATATATATATATATATATATATATATATATATATAACGATCATCATCATCGTCGTCGTCCGAACGATCATCATCATCGTCGTCGTCCAATTAAGTTCATCTGTTTTTTTTATGTACATATATACAATTATAATTGGGTATTTTTTTTAGATTAGGTCCACCTCCACAATTTTCTTTTAAATGACGACTTTTATAGGTTTTCGACTATGCTGAATACGGAAAGTAATACAGAAGTAAGTAGTTATCGAGATATAAAAGGTTGTTTTATGCATTGTATTCTTTGTCAGCTATCTTTGTTACGCACGTAGATTCGTTTATGGCGCGCGCACGCGCGTAAAAATGATGGCCGCCAGAGAATACAATGCATAATACAACTTTTTATATTTCGATAACTACTTATTTCTGCAAAATTTCAATGCGATTTCCGTATTCAGCATAGTCGAAAACTTATAAAAGTTGTCATTTAAAAGAAAATTGGGTGTAAGTCTATAAATGGGCCACAACAAATCTTTTATACAATAAAAATCTGGAAAAAATCTTTATAATGTACGTACTTGTCACTGCATGAAGATGTTATATTCCAAAAATCACGTAAATCGATCAAGTAGTTTTTTTTTTTATTTAAGAAAATCAAAAACTATCGGAAGTTTACTCGAAGATTTGGCACGCGTCATCTTGTTTTAGAGATAACGCCACTAACGACCCCTGGCGGAAATATAGGTCGACAAGGGCAGTACATGCAGACCATCGAATATTTTATCAATCAAGTACTTTTTTTTTTTTTTTTTGAAGAAAATCAAATTTTACGATTTCTAGGGATAATAAATAAATAAATAAATAAATAAATTGACTTCTTTTAATAAAAAGGATGTGGAAAACACTAGTTTTTTTTGTTCGTCTGAAAACAGACTTTAATAAACGAAATACTTTTTTTTTAAGAAAAAACAAATTTTACGATTTTTAGGGATAGTAAATAAATAAATTCACTTCTTTAATAAAGAGAATGTGTTTTTTTGATAAAGAGAATGTGTCTTTGGGTTTGTATTACTGTACACATAGATTCGAAAAAGTTGTCAAAAAACAAATAAATGTCATCAAAGGGAAGATAAGCTACTTTTCTACCTAACTGGAAAATTTTTTTAGTGTTTTTATTCAATGTAATATGTTTATTCAGTTCGAAAAACATACAGTGTTTACCGATATATTGGAAAATTTTAAATGGCGCCGGCTTCTTTGTTCAACACGGTATGTTTGGGAAAATGGGGGTTGTATTACTGTACACATAGATTCGAAAAAGTTGTCAAAAAACAAATATATAACAAATAAATGTTATCAAAGGCAAGATAAGTTACTTTTCTACCTAACTGGATATATTTTTCGTGTTTTTATTCAATGTAACATGTTTATTCAGCTCGAAAACCATACGGTGTATTGGAACATTCAAGATGGCGTCTGATTCTCTCTTTAACACCGTAAGTTTGGGAAAAGATGTTATAAATAAAAAAACGGATAAAATAATGTTAAAAACTCGCTCAATATATGTTACCGTGACATAGGTTGACATATATTCGGCGGGTTTTTAATAGTATTTTGTATAGTTTTTTTATTTATAACACCTTTTTCTAAACTTACGGTGTTAAAGAGGGTGTGAGACGCCATCTTGAATTTTCGAATACATCGGTAAACACTGTATGTTTTTCGAGCTGAATAAATATGTTACATTGAATAAAAACACAAAAAATATATCCAGCTTAGTAGAAAAGTAACTTATCTTACCTTTGATAACATTTATTTGTTATATATTTGTTTTTTGACAACTTTTTCGAATCTATGTGTACAGTAATACAAACCCGGAAAATGAGTTAAAAATAAAAAAATATACAAAATACTGTTAAAAACCCACCGAATATATGTCAGCCTATGTCACGGTAACATATTGAGCGACCTTCTAACAGTATTTTGTCTAGTTTTTTTTATTTTTTATTTATAACCCCTTTTCCCAAACTTACCGTGTGAAAGATACAGTCTGGCGCTATTTTAAATTTTCTAATACATCGGTAAACACTGTATGTTTTTTGAGCTGATTAAACATGTTACATGAAATAAAAACACTAGAAAATTATCCAGTTAGGTAGAAAAGTAACTTATCTTGCCTTTGATAACATTTATTTGTTATATATTCGTTTTTTTTTTTACGACTTTTTCGAATCTATGTGTACAGTAATACAAACCCAATAACACATTCTCTTTATTAAAAGAAGTCAATTTATTTATTTATTATCTCTAAAAATCGTAAAATTTGTTTTTTCTTAAAAAAAAAAGAAAAAAAAAGTACTTAACTTATTAAAGTCTGTTTTCAGACGAAAAAAAAACTAGTGTTTTCCACATTCTCTTTATTAAAAGAAGTCAATTTATTTATTTATTATCCCTAGAAATCGTAAAATTTGATTTTCTTAAAAAAAAAAAAAAAAAAAAAAGTACTTGATTGATAAAATATTCGATGGTCTGCATATACTGCCCTTGTCCACCCATAATTCCGTCAGGGGTCGGTAGTGGCGTTGGTGCCCGGAAAACTCGTCCTGGGAAAACGCGTCTCGGGAAAACTCGACCCCGGAAAACTCGTCCTCTTTCGCTAGGTAGGAAAACTGGTCCCTTATTGAATAAATATCGATTGAAAACACATTTTATGATCGTTCTTGAAGGAGATATTGTTTTTTAAAATAGACTATAGCCCCCCCTATAATATTTAAAAAAAATATTTTTACTTTTTTAATGTTTTTTTTTTTTTAAATGTTTTACTTATATAGTTTTTTAACATGTGCTTATGCAGTTTAATTAACCGTTTTAACATAAGTAACGTGCCGACATTAATCAAGCAGAAGAACTGTTTATTATTTTACACCGCTTCCCACCAAATGTAAACAGGTAATTTTAAAGAATTTTCCGATGGTAGAAAGGAAGCCCCCCCCCCCAAATCGTGGGTGATCATTTTACGTTAAATTATTATAGAAAAGTGATCCCCCACTTTTTAAAACTAACATTTCTTTCATATCTTGGAAACTAATCATTTGTCGTAATTTTAAACGTTATTTTCGTTTTCAGCGACCTCGAAAACCTTACAGAGTGGTAATTTTAAAGGAATTTTCTGGGGTGGAGTAATTCTTCATATTTACCTTTTTTTTAATTGAATTGTTAGGTGAAAGTACAGAATAGTTACAATACAGTATACACCCTCCCTTCCCCATGTTAAATAATAGGTTTCTAAATAATAGCGTTAAAAAATAACTCGGGTCGTAAAGTGCAGGACTGCAGGAGTGCAGGACTGCAGGAGTACCTATAAAAGGTAACGCCGGATCGGAAAAAGAGCTCAAAATGAAAATAAAATAAATTCTCCGCTCAAAATAAAAAATGGGAGAAAAAAAAAGTTAAACGGGAGAAAAAAGGAGCTCAAAATGAAAGAAAGATAAAAGAAATTGGTAAATATCCAGATACGCTACTACAGAACACCGACCACTCTAATTTGTTTTTTTTTTACAGGTAAGTGAGGTCGCTGACAACGAGTCTGATAGTCAAACTTGGGGCAAATTTACCGTTTGCATGGTATTTACCCCTGAACCCACGAACTACTTTCCACCATTTTGCAGCTTCCGTTTATGCTACGCGCATGCACGCTGTAGCATAAACGACGGCTTCACCAAGCAAACTACGTTGGGAGGAGGGGATATTTTTTTTCCAGGACATAGAATTTTCAAAAATACATTATAGCACTTTTTGGGTGGAAAATTTAAAATTAGCTGAAAAAGAAATATAACAATAAAAGGAAAGCACTCCAAGTTGAAGTAGGAAGGGGGGGGGGTAATTTATCTGTTTTTTTTTTTTTGTTTTTTTTTTTACTTGGAACATAGAATTTTCAAATTTTCAAAAAGTAACGCACCCCAACATCACATCCCCCCCCTCCCGCTCGCGCCCCCAATGTACACAGTAAAATCTTTGGATAATGTTAAATGGTGTTCTAATTCGTAAATGTCGGTGCGTGACTTTTTGAAAATTTGAAAATTCTATGTTCCAGGTTAAAAAAAACCAAAAAAAAAAACCAGATAAATTACCCCCCCCCCCTTCCTACTTCAACTTGGAGTGCTTTCCTTTTATTGTTTTATTTCTTTTTCAGCTAATTTTAAATTTTCCACCCAAAAAGTGCTATAATGTATTTTTGAAAATTCTATGTCCTGGAAAAAAAATATCCCCTCCTCCCAACGTAGTTTGCTTGGTAAAGCCGTCGTTTATGCTACAGCGTGCATGCGCGTAGCATAAACGGAAGCTGCAAAATGGTGGAAAGTAGTTCGTGGGTTCAGGGGTAAATACCATGCAAACGGTAAATTTGCCCCAAGTTTGACTATCAGATTCGTTGTCAGCGACCTCAATTACCTATAAAAAACAAATTAGAGTGGTCGGTGTTCTGTAGTAGCGTATCTGGATATTTACCGAAATATTTATTGTTCATACATATATTTTTTCCATTATTTTTATTACATTGTTAGGTGAAGTTTCAGAATAGTTAACCCCCCCCTCCCCATATTAAGAATGGCTTTCGGCATGATTCTTACAATAGCGGTATCAAAGTTTTTTATTTTAAAACAAATTATAAAAAAAAAGATACAAGACCATTAAATTTTTTTTTCATTAAATCGCTATTTAGGTGAAGGTTCAAAATAGTTAACCCTTCTCCCCATAACCGTTTTTTTATGCAGTAAAATACTGTTTCAATAATTATGGTTTAAATAAATATTTATTCCTTATTTAAAGATTTACAGTATAATTTATTTAACTGAAGAAATATTTATTGTTCATACATATATTTTCCCTTATTTTTTTTACATTGTTAAGTAAAGTTTCAGAATAGTTAACCCCCCTCCCCATATTAAGAATGGCTTTCAGCATGATTCTTACAATAGTGTTATCAAAGTTTATTGATTTTTCTTATTTAACAAAATTTATAAAAACGATACAAGAACATTTTAAACATTTTTTTCATTAAATGGTTATTTAGGTGAAGGTTTAGAATAGTCAAACCCTCTCCCCTTATTAAGAATGGCATTTTTATTATTTCAGCGTGATGCTTACATTTTTCTTAATATAAAAAAAAAGATACAAGAAAATGTTAAGCTTCTTTTTTTTTTTTATTAAAATGTTAGATCAAAGTTCGGAATAACTTACTTTATAGCCAATTAGCCAGCTGTATTAAAATGTTTTAGCATTTAATACCTAATAAGGTTTTCGCTTCAATTGTCACAAACAGACAATATCGATTCAAAGGAGGTAATTCGTCAACAATTGTTTTAGCCGAATTTTACGGTAAAGTGTAGTGGACTGGTGGATATACATAGCCACCAGTTTGTATTTATTTGCTTCCCCACTGAGCAAATTAGGCACAAAGACGTTTTTTAATGTGGAGAGAGAGAGAGGGGAATGGGGACCAGCTCCCGGTGAGTGGGAAATGGGAGTTTGATAGGAACTGTTGGTATGAAGGGTTGCCCCTACATTGACCAAGGTAGATATGTGGGGTTACTCCCACATATGGTCTTTGCTTGCAGTATCTGTTGGAACAGATACTACACTTTGATCTTGTCGCCCGGGCCGCAAAGGGCGGGGTTTATTTATTTGCTTCCCCACTGAGCAAATTAGGCACAAGGCCGTTTTTTAATGTGGAGATGGAGGGAGGGGGGGAGGGAAAGGGGGTACCAGCTCCCGAGAGGTGGGAAATGGGAGCTGGATTAGAAACTGTTGGTATGAAGGGTTGCCCCTTCAGTGACCAAGTTTAGATATGTGGGGTTGCCCCCACATATGGTCTTTGCTTGCAGTATCTGTTGGAACAGATGGTATTTATTTGCTCCCCCACCGAGCAAATTAGGCACAAGGCCGATTTTTAATGTGAGGAGTGAAGGGGAAATGGGGACCAACTCCCCGGGGAGTAGGGGAGCTGGATAGTGACAATTGGTATGAAGTGTTGCCCCTACATTGACCAATAACTTATATGTGGGGTTGCCCCCACATATGGTCTTTGCTTGCAGTATCTTTTGGAACAGATACTACACTTTGATCTTGTCGCCCGGGCCGCAAAGGGCGGGGGCCAGTGTATATACATATCCCACAGTTATTCATTTGATAAAAGCAATATTTAATGAGCATGGTTCTTCTTGCCAGGCAATGGGTTTACCTGAACCAACAGGTGATCCTCCAATAGATAATATGACTTGAAATACAAACGGGCCTAATGTTGAATTGTTAAACAATGAACAATTAGAGGTCTTTAATACTATAATCAAGGCTGTCATGGCAACTGAAAAAGTAGCCCCACACAACAATTGCTTCTATTTAGATGCCCCAGCCGGATCAGGAGAAAACTTTTTATTCAACATGTTATATGATTACTTCACCTCCAGCAGTACTGTAACTGCCACTGAGGCATTGCTGCAATGCTACTAACTTCAGGGAAAACACTCCACAGTATATTCAAACTACCTGTACCTCTGACAGAAACCAGTGGCTGTAACGTTTCTCCTGTATCAGAGCATGCTTCTTTTTTGAGAAAGATAATGGTATTCATCAAGACGAAGCCTCTATGATACCTAATCATGCACTGCTTGCTATAGATAGATGTTTACAAGGTATAATGGGTAACGATAAAATATTTGGTGGTGACTTCAGGCAAATTTTGCCAGTAGTGCCACATAGATCACCTACATCTATTAAAGACACCTGTCTTAAAAGATGCCCATTGTGGCATCATTTCAGTCAATTACAGCTAACACAAAACGTCAGAACTAACATAAATGAACAGGAGTTTTGTAGATGGCTCCTTCATCTTGGTAATGGTACACTAACGAGCAGTCTTAATGACGTTCCTGTAGATGCCATAGATGTTCCTCATGATTCGGTATGTAATGGTTATCTAATCTCAGAAATATTTTATTGCAGCCCTCAAGAAATGGAAAATAGAATCATCATGACTCCAAAAAATACAGAATGTTTAACAGTAAATGTAGAAATTCTAAATAATTTTCCCGGAGGCATAAATACATATTTAAGTACAGATTACATCTCCGATGATGATGCTGAACTTCAAAATTATCCTATCGAGTTCATAAATTCATTAACTCCATCTGGAATGTCATCTCACCGACAATGTGAAAATAGGGGCAATAGTAATGCGACTGCGAAATTTATCCATAAATCAAGGACTTTGTAATGGAACTAGGATGAAAATAAAAGAATGTCATCAAAACAGCATCATTGCTATTTTAATTAATGGATCTAATAGAGGTTTCACAGTTATCATTTGAAGAATTAAGTTAAAGCCAAGTGATACAAATGTTCCGTTTGCATTTCATCGGATACAGTTTGCAATATGATTAGCATATTCACTGACCATCAATAAAGCACGAGGCCAAACTTTGGATAAGGTTGGTATATATCTTCAACAACCTGTATTTTCTCATGGTCAACTGTATGTGGCATGTTCAAGAGCTTGATCTAAGCACAGTGTGAAATTTAAGGTAATGCAACTGCACAGAGATGATAATCAGGGAAGAAAGCGTGGTGTAACATATACTAAGAATATTGTTTACCGTGAAGTGTTATGAAAACAATCAGGAATAGCTATGGAATCTAAAAATTAACTTGGATGTAAATATGATTTTGGAAAAAAAATTTTTTTAATTGCTTTCCTTATATTTAAAATTCATAATTTGATGAAAAAATAGTGTACAGTTTGTTTAACTTTACTTAATTATATAACATTGACATAAATTTGATAGGTATAACCTACCTCACATCATTTTGATTATCGAAAAATCAAAATTTAACTGTACTTCGTAAGATTTACAGAAACACTTCATTTTATATGCATGTAATACACAAGAATCTGAATATTATAACAGATTACAATGTTTTTATGGAAAAAACGTTTGTACAGAAAATTCAAAGTGTTCTATTTATATTATCAGGAAGTTGTGATGCATTAATTGAAATATATATCAATAATTCGACTTAAAAAATATTTGTGAATTTCCAAATCTTCATTGAATAAAATTCAAAATAAATAGAAAAGTCTATTGCATATGTAAAAGTTGACGGTTGCTTATTTAACTTCATTAAAAGCTATCAAAGTCAACCAAGAGCTGCTCAATATTCTGGCTTAATGGATCATTTAGCAAGGAATGAAGATGGTGATTCTGGTGTACCAGTTATTCTACCATCTTCATTTACAGGAAGTCCTAGGAATCTTCAACAACTGTATCAAGATACAATGGCAGTTTTCTGTAAATATGGAAAGCCAGACCTATTCCTTACCTATACATGTAATCCAAGATGTCCTGAAATATTAAACAACTTGGGGTCATCAGAACTTGCACAAAATCGATGTCAACAATGTCACAGTTTTTTTTAAATTCACAGTCTGACTCCCAAGAACCTGCTGACTGACCACTATTCTCACTCCAAACAGCTGATCGACGTCCCTATCACCGCCTCAATCATCACCAGCACTTCCTGACAATATCAACAGCATCAGTTACGATCGTATTAACCTTCAATAAAAGTTTAAACTAAAGTTCTTTGTTCTACTTGCTTCCATATGTTCATTTTTGTAATATAACAATAAGGAATTTCTTACTGATGTGTTTTAAAAGATTTTAACTACCGTGGAATTTCCACGGGTCCTGCTAGTAAATATAATTTTGGCTGGAATCTATTCATTGTAGAAAGAATGTTGGATAATAAAAAAATGGGTTAAATGAGTTACATATGTAGGTTGAATTCCTTTATGAGAACAACAAAGGAAAATGGGAAATCAGAATGTTTTGAAGCGTGCAGGTTGCGCGTGTTGATGGCACGTGAGTTGTGGTCACGTTGGCCGGACATGCATGGATTTCTCAATATAGGAAGTGAGAGTTAGTTAGGAAGAGAAGTCAGAAGGGAGTCAGAGAGTCAGACGAGAGTCTGACCAGATTGAATCTTGGCCCATCTGGAAGCGAGAGGGTTTTAAACAGAAAAAGAAAATGTAAGAAGAAACTTTGAATTCCTGGATGCAAGCCATTGACTGGTCAAGTGGAAGAATAAACGCTCATCATGTTTTTTATAACTGCCGTCTCCTGTGTCCATCATTACATGAAAAAGGTATTGTCTATTTATGTGTAAAAACCATTTGAAATTCATCATCTAAAAAGTATATGTGTTAGAAAGTATATGTGTCTATGTTATATAAACACTCCCGTTCAAACAGAACTGTCAAAAGCATAAATGTCAACCTCTCAATCTATCGGTATAAATGCCAATCTATCAGTCTATCTATCTAGATATCAAATCCCCTCTCAAAGTGTAATTATATGTACTCTCTCTCAATTATAAACTCTCACCCTCTCTCTTTATATACACCTGTTAATGTCTCCATATCTCACAACATGATCACACACATGAACCTCAAAGATCTCTTACTTCCATGAACACTCTCAAGACTCTTATCCTTCTTAACATGGAAACAAAAGAACATACATTCATCATTGTAATAATAACACTACGTAACACTCTTTTCATCTTGAGTTATATTTGCACAAGGTTTCGATCGATGTAACCTCCGACCTTCTTCAGAAATATATTGTCGAACTCGGCAATCTCCAGAGAATCTTGAGCAGAATCTATTATTAAACCAACGGGAGCAACATGTTCTCGTTCCATCAGATATGAACTGGATAAAAGCCTCCAGTATGTTTTTAGGAATCAGAAACATATTTTTGCTTCTAATTGTAAATATAACTATTTTATAAGCACCCCGTAGGTTATATAAAAAAATTATATAATAATTCCATATATAAAAAGTGGCTAATTCTAAATCATATTGTTAAATTGTTTTGTGCATCTTTTCAGATGTTAAGTAATGAATTTTAAATATTCAGGGGGGGGTAACTCATTTTCTATGAAAAATTTTGATCTATCAACTTTGATCTGTTTTTGACTTGGTGTGGATTAATCTTGAAAATTAGATTTTAATTAGTATCATTCCTTTTTTCTTTTTATCTTATGCTTATGCTAAGATAGCTATTTAAACATATATTAATATGAAAATTAAAAAAAAGCATCTTTTTAATCGGAAGCAAGAATATTTATTTATGAGAATAAAACATATTTTAATAACAATTAGTTTTGTCAGTACTTCTTATTTACTTATCGTAAATTCTGTTTTAAGAACTTATCATTGGCTAATGGATCTAATTTTTAACTTTTAGGCTGTTTTTATTATAAATATTTTAGAAATATTATCCCTTAGGGTTTTGTTTTACTTTTAATTAAAACCTAAATCCGAAATCTTGGAAATATGAATATAACTTTTTTTCAAAATCAAGCATGGTGTCTTAAGATGTTTTCCCCCTCAAGTGCTTCGATTTCAATTCCCTCCCCCACCCTTGGTAGTGGATGTAATATTTACATCTAAAAACAAAGTAGGTTTAAGGTTCCTAAAGTTTGTACTGGAGACTTTTATCCAGACATGACTGATGTTCCTATTAGTTTAATGATGGATTCCATTTGAAATTCCGTGAAGATCCCAGAGTTTGGCAATATACACATGAAGAAGTTATACAAAACCAGAAGGTAATCAAGTGGTAAAACCTGGAGTTATCGCCTTTAAAAAACACTTTTGAATTTATTTATAACTAGCGAGGGGGTACGCTCGGCATTGCCCTGTCATAGAAAACAATTATGACCGAGGGGGAGGGAGAGCAGAATGGGGCGGGGCGTTGCCTGGGTGTTAGAAAAAAAGTTGTGAGAGTCGGGGGGTGGGGGTCTGGTGCATGTTAAGTACGAATTCGTATAACTGAAGTTAGTAACCAAACCAAACCCTTTTACCGATGTGGCCATGAGTAGTGATTTTGTAATTCTACCCAGCAGAAATTTAAAAGGAAACGACTGCTCCTTAATTATTATTATATTACTAGCAGGGGTACCCGGCGTTGCCCGAGTGTTTGTTTCCGGGACGGGGGGGGGGAGTTTTAAAAAATGTTATGGTAGGTAAGTAGGAAGGATCAAACCCGGAGTCATGAGTAAAAGTAGGAAAATAAAGTGTGAAAAAAAACAAAAAAAAAAACATCTGCAACGTTAACAGTTCGGCCACCAAGAAAAGTCCATTCCAGTTGTTTAGGAAAAAAAACAAAAAAAAACGACTACGGTAGGTCAGCGCGAACGTGAAAATATAATGTGAATTGTCCAGCATGCTAACCACTACGCCACAGAGCACTGCAGCTTAGTTTAGTGATTTTAAATAACTTCACATGAAAGAACTACGAAGCCAAACCGGTGTTCTCTTCTCAACTGTTCCTTGTGAACGATCCCCAAACGGTGTTAAGTGGTGGCAGGGGGAGGAGGAATTTATTAGAGAGAAAATATTTTACCACTTCCATTGATCTTAACCGATTTTGGCCGTGACTTCTCAGCAGAAAAAGTATAGAAATCTAAGATTATCGAGGAATTTGAGAAATAATAAGCCTATAATACACCTCAGATATTGTTCTGCCGTTTGTGCATATTATATTTGCATGAAATATCTTGATTTTTAATCCTATTAATGTCAAAATCAGACGGGAAAAAATGAGTTCATTTTATTTATATAGAGATTATAATAATATATATAAAATGAACTCATTTTCCTCCCCTCTGATTTTGACCTTAATAGAATTAAAAATCAAGAGATTTCATGCAAATGTAATATGCACAAACTGCAGCACAATATCCGATAAAAATAAAAAGCTGATATTTGGGCTTGACAATGAATTCTCTGGAAAAGTATGTGACGCTAATTGCAGAGTGAAATGTAATATTTATTAAATAAGTTCAAAAGATTTTAGTATGATTCTTTAATTAAAAAAAAGAAAAAAAAACTTATCTTTTGGCTTTAGTTTTTCTTCCATTTTCATTTTTTTGAAAGTTTAAAACTTTTCCATTTAATTTTTTCATACAAAGATTTTAATTCATCTGTTTTTGTTTTTACTTTATCTTAAATTATTTAATTTCTAGATTCTGTAGGCATATATTTTAGTTTAAAACTTTTTTTAATTCATGTTTTCCTATGATAATTAATGAAAATAAGCAAAAACAAACATATGAAATAGGTAGCTAAAGTGGTCAAAAAGTGGGTGCTCACTGTATGCTAATGTCTTAGTGAAATAGTTCCCGTCCCCCCCGGTTTCTTTTTTATTTAACACCACACACACCTCCAAACACCCGGGTACCCCCGCTAGTCTATAATATAAATCTCACCTGTCTGTTCAAATGTATGTATGTATGTTTGTATGTCTGCCTAAAACTTTTGACAGAGATGACGGATTTTCACGAGATCGGTTATAGTTTTGAAGCTCAACATTTCGGACGGCAAATATTGAAAAATTGGCTAAAAACATTCATTCTTTCACCCTCAACTGGGCACGTTTCTACAAAGAGGAGGTCGCTTTCTTTGCCGATATTTTCGAAAGTCATCTACTCTTTTTGATTGACCAGCCTTAAAAGTTTGACTTTTGTAACTTCCGATTTGGTGATGTGCACAGCGACAAAGACGTCACATTTTTTTTTTTTTTTTCATGTTCTTTTCCTCCTTTGTGATGCGGGTTCGAGCTTTCCTGCCTACTACCACTTTTTTTTTTTGCTCAACACACACCTCCAAACACCCGGGCACCCCGGCTATTTTTTTTTTATATAAAACAAAAACGTTTTACAAATAAAAATTTTTAGTAATTAAATTAAATTAGAATGTGTATATAACAAAACATGCTTATAAACAAAACTATGTACTTTTTTCAGGCTATTAGTAAAACTTAATTTTTTTTAATATTCTGTATTGTTTTGGTCATAATTCCACTGACAGTTAAAAAGTTAGTGCTACAGCAAAATAGGCTTTTTCAAATATCACTCGCTCTGGGAATGCCTCAAATCTATTTGATCCAATAAAAAAAAAAAAGAAAAGCTAATTCACAAGTAAAGGCGACTTAGACCAGTGTCAGTTGAAAATGTACAAAACAGTGGCGACTCGTGCCTGAGATTAGTGGGGGTGCTGCTGCTTCAAAAATTTTACGTATTTTTTTTAATATCGTGTAAAAGAAATTCGAATATATAAATAAATATTTAATCAAATAATAAACAAACATCCAAATAAATATTCAAATATATAACAAAGACAAATAATCAATCTGAAATGGATAATACGCAAAAACTTTTTTATTAAAAATATTTTTTTTAATTGTGTACATTTTACAGAATAATAAAAAATAATATATACATTTATTCCTTTTAAACTTTTCAGATTAAATAAACGTTTGCGCTTTTTTTTGCAAACAAACGAAAAACATTTTTAAAAATAACTTATTTTTGTATAAAAACAAAAAAGAAAAACTTTGAAATTTACTTGCCTCCCTACGAGGGTTAATTTAGGAGTTTACTATTTGAAAATAGCGTTTTATTTAATAAGAGTTTTATTTAGAAAAGTTATTTTTAAAAATGTATTTATAACAAACCGTATTTGTAAATAAAATACAAAATAAAAAAGTTTACATTTTTATATAGTGAGCAAACAAACAAAAATATTTAAAAATACAAAATTTTATTTACAAATCTTAACAATTTGCATTTTATATAAAAAGAACAAACAAACTTGGCTATTTACTGACCTTCCCATGCCGGTAAAAATCGACATAAAGTGGAGATTTATTATAAGAAAATAGGATGTCATATATAAGCATTATAAAACATCGAATTTTAATGTAGCTTTCTCCCCAAAGAAAACCAAAAATTAAAATTGTCTCAGTCCAGAAGGATTTCTAATTACTTTTTTTTTAATGCGTATTATCTGCTCCATCTACAAACAAATTCAATGTAAAGTTTAAAAATGCATAATTATAAAAACTGTTTTTTTTAATATTTTTTTTTACTTACACACACATTTTAATTTAAAAACCTTGTGTAAAAAATCCATTTTTCAAAGTGTAAAACTTTTAACATTGTCTTCGTTGGGGGCAAATAAATGCTATTTTTTTTATATCTAAAACATAAAAGTTAAAAAGATTTCTAACTAAAATGTATTTTCAACATAAACTGTTTCTTCGCTTGTTTGCTTCTAGGAAAAAATGTAAACAGTTTTTTTTTTTGTAAAGTTCAGTTGTTGCAACATAAATAACATTTAAAACTACTTAAAACGAACAAACAAAAAGGCAGGTAGATGGAAAAGTAACTTTATTTTTATGGTAAGATTTATTTATTGTATTTATTTGATGTTTACCCTTAGTCGCGTGTTGGCTTCACTGTTAAATTCCCGAATACTTTTAATTAAAAAACAAAAAAAAAAAAAAAAAAAACAGTTTCTGCATATTATATATTTCCGTCTGCTACCGAATTAAATCGCAACGCTAAAAGTGTGCGTATTTAAAAAAAAAAAAAAAAGAAAAGGCACAATATTTTATGTACAAGAACATGTTATATGCAGATTTTAATAACAATTAATAAAAAATTATAAATAAACCTCTTTTTTTTTTTTTTTTTTGTTTTTTTCAATAACAAGTTTATATTTATACAGGCGCACACTCTAAGCAAACAACGAATTTCACGACACGGAACTGCGACAAGCGACAGTTCTTCAAGCAGATTTCATCGGCTGTCTATAGCGTCTAAAGCGTCTAAAGCGCACATGCGCACAAGAGAATTTCACTAAGAAAGTGTAACTGTGAATTTGACAGCTCCAAGCAAGTTTTATTTTTGTTTTTATATGAATTTGGACATACCAACATTAAACTTAATGATTTTATAATGTACACATAGAAAAAAATATATATAATAATAAAAAAACAAACGTATTATTTTTAATTTTATCATTAATATTGTGTAGAAATAACTTGGGGGTGCTGCAGTCCCACAGCGCCATGCACGAGCCGCCACTGGTACAAAAGTTCCACTTACCAAACCAGACTTTCTGTTTTAGTTTAAATTCGCTGGCAACCATACACAAGTTTTTTTTTTGTTTTTTTTTTTTACACCCAAAGTATTTTTGCTTAAAAAATATTTCAATCAAAAAGAAATGTTCATGCACACACACAAAATAAACAAAAATAAATGATTGGATAACATCTATTGCTCAATTCCATCGAAAAAAAATTAAGTTCTACATTATTAAATGATTACATATGAACAACGCAAAAAATTTGGTTTAACAACACCTCCTCCTCCAAAAAATACTATTTTAAAATTTTAGAGTGGAGAATTTGTTTCAAATAAAAAATTTTAGTGTAAAATGATTCGCCCTCCCTCATTTCTGAGCCAGTCCACCATTTAAAGGTAGTTAACCCTTTTTAATAGGTAATTTTAGAATCTTACCATTAGGACTTCGGTTCAGTGGTAAGAAAATGTGTGAAACTTTTGTAACTTTTAATACAAAAAAATAAAATAAATAAAAACATTGTATTCTATTTTGATAATAAATAAAAAGAAACAAAAAATATTTAATAAAGTACTATATTTTCATAATAATACATTGTATTCTATTTTTTCAATAAACAGCAATTAACAGTAAAAACAATAGTATTCTATTTATTATTTTATGCAAAATTTAATCAAGTATTACTTATTTTTGTAAAATATACATAAAATAAAATTGTATAAAAAAGTTTCATATATTTTCTTTCATGCCAATTTGTTTATTTTATAATAAAACAGTAAATCTGGTTTGGTAACTGGACTATTTTTACTTCAAATCAAGGTTTTCCTCAGTCACCCGTACAGCCAGACTTCAAGTTGCCTATGTTTCTGAATTATTTCATATACTCTTTTTTTTCATTTTGAAACAAACATCTTTTAATATCATTTTGGGTATAAAATAAAACAAATTACAAGTAGCAGTTATTATTTTGTTCATAAACGAGTTTATGCTAAAAGTGCTAATGAGTAATCACACCACAACAGTATCTATTTACTTGCACCCCCCCCTTCAAGTGCAGAGTTAGACACAAAGTCGGTTCGTAATGTGGGGAAAATCCAGTTCCCTCAAAAGGAGTACTCTATATTGGGACAAAAACTAAAACTGCCTCAGTCTAGAAGGATTTCACCTTCATTGATTAATGACAAAAATGCAGTTTCAGAACAGGTACTACACTTTGCTCCTAGTTACTATGACTAATTCAAAGAAAAAAATTCAAAGATTAATAACAAAAACAAGTGAAGGATGCATGGTCTCCCGTGAGTGCACAGTGAACGCGGCATAAAAAAATGACCAAGTTCAGCATTTGGCCCCTCACCCATTTAGCTCCCAAAGTCCCCAGGGGATGTAAAATTCTTGTGAAAATGAACAAACGGTGCAGTTTTAGGCCTTAACATATTTAAATTTGAGTTCTGCACCATGCAAAAAAAGAAATGACTAAGTCCATCATTTGTCCCCGCCATTTAACCCCAAAAGTCCCCAAAGCCCAATATTTGAATTTGAGTGCAGCACCATGCAAAGCTGCTAACTAGACATACACAGAAAATTTTGGATAAATATGGTAGAATAGTCCCCAAAATGAAGTGTTTTTATTAGCCCTAAAAGAGCCCCTAGGGCACACCCAAGAGTTATCATGAAGTATAGACAAACAAAATTATACAGAAATTAGTTAGTTACAACTTTTCAGAAAGTTTTATAAAAATCCAAAGCATCAATTTTTTTTTAAATAAACACACAAGTGTTAATTTTAGCCATTTTAACCCGAAAGGCACCCCTAGGGGATCAACCGGAATATTTCCCGGAAAATCTGTTCCATTACTTTTTTACTCATATCATGTTTAATGCTTGTGCAAAATTTTAAAAAATTCCAAGGCGTAGTTATTGAGAAAAGTGCGAACAGATGAACGGACAAAGGTGAATTTATAGGTCCACCCTCCTTTTGTCAGGGGACCAATAATTTATCATAGTATCTCAATTTTAGTGTTGCTGAAATATGAAAATGGAAATATTAATATAGTTTGAAAAATCAAATTGAAAAATTTACCAATATTTAAAAACTGTCTAGTTTTATTATGCTAGTGATCATCCATACTTTCTGCAGGAAAAGGGGCGTAACTTAGTAGTGAGCTCAATAAGTCATAAAGCAATGATTCAGACGATTTTGTTATCCATAATATATTAAAATCATCTGCAATTTTGAAATGTATAAATTAATATTCGATTATTGACATTTTTATAGGTTTATAAAATATATTATTTAAAATGTCTATGAAACATCATAGCTTTTATATTATACTAGCAGGGTTCTCTGGTTTTCCCATCAGCCAAGGTCTAGAAAACAAGTTATATTTATAAAAAAGCAAAAAAAAAAACACCCCTCTCTCTTTCTCACACATACACGCACACACTTGTGTAACTGATCGAAAAGACGAAAGAAAGCAAGAAAGCTGGCTGACCGTTTGATTTAGTTTCAGTGTTGTTTTTCAAACAACTACCAGTAAGAATAACAAAATGCCCTATTTTCATCTGGTGACCCTAAGTAAACAAATAATAGAGTACTTTTTGCCATAACCAACTTGATATCACATTAAATTATGATATGTAAGGTTTGTTTGCTAGTTCCAGAGTTCTACACAAAAAAAAAAAAAAAAAAAAAAAATGACTTCTTTGCTCAACTCAATCTCTTTAAATTTAAAAACAGCCTCATCCTGAGCTAAGATATCTTCTCATTTGAATATTATTTATATAATTTTGATTTTAAAAAGAATGGCGGAGGATTTTGTTTTTTATGGACAAAATCTAAAAAATTGAATTAAAATAAAAATGATACATGATAATAAAAAAAGAGGCAGTATTTAGTTAGTTACCAAAACGCTTCAACATATAAGACAATGAGTTTGCATAGTTTTGGAGCACTCTATGTAATGAAAAACTTAAGAGAATTTTATTTGCACATAATTATTATTTTAGTTGTTATTTATATATCTCCTTTACACTCCGGGTCTAGACAGTTGGTTAAAACATACACTATTTGATCAAAATTGGAATGTGCATATGCACACTACCCGTCCCAGGACGAATATAAGCAATACATAGAGCATTAGTTTAAAATTTTTGGTATTTATGCATTCTTTGAACCGAGTTACGCACGTGCACATGCAGCAGATGAGAATTTGGATACCAATCAGAAGAGGAAAAAAAAAATCCACCATTTCTTAAATGCAAGTCAGGAAGAGTAGAGAAGATATGAAAAAAATGAATTTGACCATCTTGGCACAACAGCTCCAGACACCGGACGCTGTAATTTGATTAATAAACTAATGGCAAAATTGATAAAATGTGCAAACTGTGGCCATGAATGCATTTTAGCAAAAAGAGGGAGCGTAACAGACGGCGATGGTTGGAGATGTGGGAATGTTAAATGTCGACAGTGGACAGCAATCTGGATCAGGACTTTCTTTGCAAAAATCACAGCTGAAACTCATGTGTATTATCAAACTGATATACCTGTGGGCGTTTAAGATGGCAACAAATAAAAACCTCCTTCATAGATCCTGAAATGCAGACAACTACAAGTCATGTGGAGCGAATGTGGGAGGAGGCCAAACAGCACAACAAACAAGAATGCAGAATCAGCTGGAAGCTTTTGTGCACCTATCTGTTAGAGTTTATGTGGAAACAAAAATTTGGTAGCGATTCGTTTGTCTCCATATAAAAAACATCTTCCTAAGGAAATTTTCTTGGCATTAGAAAAAAAAAAAAAAGAAAAAAAGAAGGATTCCAATGATTCCCAGTTGAATCGACAAAAAAAAAAAAAAAAAAATAGCCCAACCCACCCACTTCTGTTGTTTCATAAAAAAAATGCTTGAAAAACATACTCCACCACCCCACCAAAAAGAAAAAAAAAATTTGTTTCAATTTTCCTTCATAAAAAATATACTTGACAAAAAAGAAAAAAATTATCAAAAACTAAAAATTTGCTTTAAATTATTTATTGAGGGAAAAAAAAATTCTAATAATTATTTATTTGAAAAAAAAAAGAAAAAAAAAGAAAAAGAAAAAACATTTTGCTTAAAAATTATTTATTTAACACAAAAAAAACAACAACTTTTTCTTCACACAATTAATAAAAATTAAAAAATTATGGTAGGTTTTTGCTTTTATCCTGTTGATGTTTCTACATTTAAAATTTTACTATTTTCTTTTACGTAGCATTGTTATGATTTCATTCGCAACGCTTGATATTATTCAGCTGTTAATGTCATGCTACGGAGAAAACTGGGCAAATGCTGAGTTACATCTAGTTGAAAGGATGCCTAAGTTATCTGCACATTACTATTATTTTAGAAGTTGTAGTTATTTATATATCTCCTTGACACCCCCGGTCTAGACAGTAGGCTATAAAATAAAATAAAAACAAACAAAAAACAAACAAACACACACACACACACACACCTATCACTGAATATTGAGCAACCCGTGTTTGCAAAATTACTCTTTATGATTTTCTATTTAATCAAAATTGGAATGTACATATGCACAATACTTGTCCCAGGACAAATATAAGCAATACATATAGCATTAGTTTAAAATTTTTAATGCTTTTTCTTTCTTTGACGGGTGTGGTATAGTTTTGTTGGCACACTACTAAATGGGAAAGTTTATAAAAAATTTATCTATGTTACTTACCCCATTGCTCAGAATATATAATCCCATAATTCATTATTTCAATAATTTAAGATTTCACCGAGCACATACATATTGATGTTCACGTGTGCCCATGAATCCTTTTAAAAATTTTAATGTAAAGCAATATTCTCTGTTAAATATTTTGTATCTAACTTACTTTAAAAGAATTTGGAAGATAGATGCGAGTTTGGATGAGCAAACGCCATCCCATAAAATGGCAGTGCTTACAAAAAATAAATATGTCCATATTACTCATCGGGTTGTTGAGAATATATATTCCAAAATTCATAATGGCCGGTTCATAAAAACAAAACAAAAAAAAACTTCATATATATGCACTCTCCTAATTGTTAATATTTACAAAATAATCTACCCATGTTACTCACCGTGTGCCTAAAATATATATTTCAAATTTCATAATGATCTACTGATTAGTTTAAGCAATATCCCTGTACACAAAAACGCGTGTGTGTAGATATCCAACATTCTATAATAAATACTGGACACGCCTATGTTCTGTTTTAATGAATGCCATCATCCTTTCATTACTTCTGCATTCATGATATCATAAAGGATCCCCCCCCACGCCCCGATGTTTAAGTAGATGACGTCATCTATTTGTAACATCTCTTATCAAGAAGGAAATATAAACAATTTAAACGTCAAGAGTGTGAGTTCCATTAACGTTGATTTAATTTGAATAAAATAAAATATGCATCAAATGCGCTTGAAAGCCAAATCACAACGTAATATTAGGAAAATAAAAAAAATATTTTATTCGTTTGAAATTTACAAGTTAAATATATTTCGGAACCAAGCGCACTTGATGCATATTTTATTTTATTCAAATTAAATCAACGTTTCTATACTGGAACTCGCACCCATGACGTTAATCTTGTGTTGCCAACACACAGTTCCAACATTTCAAAATACAACTGCTGAGATACAACACGCAGCTCTTTGCAAACAGACTTTTCTTTCTCCAACTTTACAACATGGCAAGAAAGAAGAAGAGAAAAAGAAAAAGAGAAAAAAGAAGAGAAAAAAGAAAAAGAGAAACAAAACAACATACTGAGGATGGAGTTTGGCTCTGAAATATATTTAAACTATAAATTTCAAACGAGTAAAATATCTTTTTAATTTTCCTCATATTATTACGTTGTGATTTGACTTTCAAGCGCACTTGATGCATATTTTATTTTATATAAACATTTTACTTGAAAATGGATGACATCATAAAGGATGAAGAGTAGTTGGCAAAATGAATGTCAACTGCTTTATCAAGTAATGTCAAAGTTAAGAAATCTATATATTAATATGATAGCGTTTCTGTGTCACGCTTACATCTTTTTTCTTTCAAGTGACTGTCGTTTAATTGTTATGATCTTTCACTTCTTGTAATAAATAATTTTACCAAGAATTCTTGATAAGTTTTGGTTTCGGTCTTGCTTCAAGCTGATGTACCCAAGTCATATGGATATATATATATATATTTTTTAAATCACAACTTTATAATATATAAGAATCGATAGAAAAATTGACTATAATATGTACGAAATCTGCATAAATTAAAATATCATATTTAAGCATATTTTACGACCGGTCTACGCCAGGCGTCCCTACTAGATAAATACTTGTGCAGTTTAAATAAAAACTACAATAATATCAGGGCGTCTCCATTTATGCTAAACATTCACAGAATGCCACCATTACATATGAAAGAGTGATCTGTAGAATTTCCACAGGTCCCGCTAGTTATACATTAATGTAATATTGTTGTTGTTTTTTTTTTTATAAATGTAGATATGTTTATATATCTGCATATACACAAATCACTACTAAACTAATTAATTGGTCATTATGAATTTTGAAACTAGGCATTAGCTATCCTTAGTTCAATTTAATTTTATACAACAGGGTAAAATGGAGATGTAGGCCTTTCGTGAAAATTCAGATACCTCCGATTTTTGTGAAATTTTAATAATAGCTATTTGACATTAATTAATAAATATTCCCCAAAGTTCATTTTAGTATTTTAAAGGGATTTTAGGAAAGCATAAGCTTCTATTTAAAAATTCAAATCTATCAGATTTGCACAGAATTTGATCTATTACTGAATATCAACTAAGCAAGATTCCTTAAATTTCAATTTCTCCTAAGACCTGTTAAGCTTTAAATTTTAGACCTTTTCTAGGATCAAAATCATGTAATGAATTTTGATCAAAACATAAGGTTTTTGTTCATTAAAAGTTAAAATGTGATTATTAATTACATAAAACATAACAAGATGTGTGGGAGGAGATCAAGGATGAATAAAAACAAGAATTCTGATTGAATATGCAGGTTATGTGATGTATATTCACCCACGTCTGCATCGATGGTTCACATGACCGTCAATACTTGAAGAAATACATTTGATAATTTACTTTTCCCAACATTGTTAAAGCCTTCCTATAGATATAAAAAGGGATAGAAAAACTTAGTTGAATCACCCACCTATAAATACCACAAGGAAAATAATATCACATAAAAGTAACGAGTCATCATGTCAGACTGATTTAGTTCCATAGGGATCCCATACTCACACACTAAAAAAAAAAAAAATAGCAACTTAAATTTGCCTTACATTAACCGAGATTCCACAGATCTGCCTACATGTCAGCTTAATCTAAAAGACTTTATTCTTCTCAAACCTTATTCTTCTCAAACCTTATGCAAATAAAAATAGCTCTACCCACGTACCCACTATCTTGCAGTATGGAGTTTAAAGATGCAACAAATAACTTATAACGAAAGCATTAAAATTTCATTTTCCACATATTTTTAATGTTTTGAAATTTCAAAATTAGGTTTTTATGAAAACTCTTATAAATGGCACACGAGAATAAACAAAAGTCAATGCCTTCATTTAGTCTTGCAAGACAAAGGATACCCTTGTAGAGGCAGTTGCGTATGTAATTGTGTGGCAAGGGTTGTACAATCCTCAACCATACCTCTCCTAAATTGGCACTGCTTGAGTCCAGTAGCAAGGAGGAGTCCAGGATGACTGGAAACAATGCCAAGATAAGCAGAGAGCACATACAGCACCTGGAAGTTAAAATGATCACCCATTCAGTACTGACCAGGTTCAACATTACTTAACTTCAGTGATCCAACAAGAACCGGTGTGTCAATGTGATTATGCCGTACAAACAAAAATAATGCCTGGGTAATCTTGCAATATAGTTAATTTTGAATTAAAAAAAAAAACTTGAAAACAATCAGAACATTAAACCTAAACAAGTCGACAGAAAATTCAACTTTTGATGCTTTTAGTAAAAGTCAGATTTTTTTTTTTCTCGATTGTTAACTATACTGCAAGATTAGCAAGAATCTTTCTTGCAGAACTTTTTAACACATGCACTTGATATTACAAAGCAACTTTATATCTTTCTGTAATCAATATCATTTTCTCTTATGATACCATTCTGGTTTTCCATTTTTCTATTCCTTCTTTTTATTTCAGGTTTAGTGCATGCGCATGCACGCACGCACGTACACACACATGCACACACACTTGATGACCCGCCCCATACATCGTGTGCTATCTGTAAAGGCATAATAAATAGAAAAATAGACTTTCAGTATTTTATTGTTTGACAACAGTTAGGGCATTTCAAATGAGATCGGTATTACTATCTGCTTTTTGGTGTTAACTCCATTTCAATGGTATGGCTGATAAATCTGTATTGTTCTAACAAGCCATCCACAGAACAATTGCATGATGACAGTCATCTTCACAAATGATGGACGAACATCGTTGTTATTTTATGGAAATTACTCCAGACAAGGCATGAAGCCACTTGTGTAAGGAGCTAGAAATTTTTTTTTAAATACTACTTCAAGATCAAAAACTAGCCAATGTTAAGTGTGAGATGGATAGATTCTGACCCAGAAAACAGCAATTCTTCCTCCTTTGTCATCAGAAGCATCGCTTATAGAATGTGATTATTAAAGTATAAAATAAGAAAAGCAAGAGTTATGAGACTGTCGAAAGTAAACCCAAACTTTTATAGTGAATGAAATTAAATAGGGGGGGGGTAAGTTAATATTATTTACAAAATACATCAATTTTTAAAAGATCATACAAACTAATCAGCATAATTTGTTGTTTCTGACAGTGAAGAAACAATAAATTATGCTGACCACTATTAGCATCTTGGCAATGCAACATAAGTCCCTGTGGCAAGTCGGAGATCTGATTAAGGACAGTGCATAGATACTTATAAAGATAACATGAATAGGTCCCCGGCTCTAGGAAGATGCCGTTTCCGATTGGTCGAATATACGCAACCAATTCGAGTGAGTGTTCCAAACCAATCAGCACCAAACATTTCAACCAACCATTGAGATCGTTTCTCTGATGTTTTTGAAAGATATTTTAATTTTATATTTTTTTTTTATTTTTCAACTTTCCTTCTTTTTCTTCATCAGTTTAATGTCTGTTTCAGATGCTGGCACGCATTAGAACAGCTTTTAGAAATTGACTTCCAAACTAACCTATCTCTTGCCAGGTCTTTATTTATCCCTCTTTCCTGTAAAATTGAGGACATATGTACCACTGGTGAACAATATTCACTTATCCATCTCTATTTAATTTCATTCACTAGAACACGATTTTATTAGCCATGCTGTGTTCTTTTTGTTTCTTTTTTCATATTTTTTTATGACTCGTTTGTTAAATGCTATCATGTTATGTGAGCACTTTTGCAACATAGAAAATCGATCTAAGTGCTAGTGATTGACTATTGAACAATATCACTTTCATATTTGATTAACTCATTGTGTAAAAAAACAAAACAAATGCACTTCTCTTCGGATGATAATGATTGTATGATTAGAAACAATGTTCTATTGTCTCTTTTTCTTTAATGGATCATTGTTCTTTCATCTATGATCTTTACAGGTTGTGATCATAGAAGAATGCGAGTAAACATTCTATATAGACTAAAAATGGTTTTATGTTGTTTACATTATATATTACTAAATGAGGAATCATTGCCCTTGAAAATCCAGTTAGTATTATGCATATAAAATTGAGTAAAGCATGCTTAAAATGTGATATTATGTGAATAAGCGGAAGCAAAACGAAATGGCGACCAAATTTTACCTGATGTCACGTTTATCCATGTATTAACACATTTCAAAAGTGCTTTTCTCAATTCTACATGCATAATACTAACTGAATTTTAAATGGATATGATTCTTCATTTAGTAATAAAATCATTTGTAGTTTATTTTTTTCTCTCGGTCTCTGATCATGATCGTTAAATATGTGCCTTGCTACAAGGCAGAGTTATAATCATATTGTATGGTGAGGCTACTATGATAATGAATTATAAAATGCATTATTATAGAAGTTTTGGTGCTTATGCATTTTTGATAGCGTACTATTTTTAAATAATTTTTTCAGGTTAAATTCAAGTTTCACAATTGTTAGATGGAAGCACAGAATAGTTACAAAACACCCTCCCCTCCCCATGTTAAAAATGGCTTTCAAAATAACGTTATTATTTCAGTACGGTATCAAAAATGCACAAGAACTAAAGTTTTCATGATGGCACTATTATATATTTTTTTTATTAAAAAAAAAAAAAAATTAAATAAAAAAATGGTATAAAAAAAGCTGGAATCATTTTTTTTTTTTTTTTTTTTTTCACTTTTCCGAAGAGATCAAAACGTATTCAAAGAATAGGCTTTCTATGGTGGGAATATTATAATTTTTAATATTAAAACAAAAACATGGTATATAAAAAATTAAATTGTTTTCCTATTTTTTCAAAGAGATCAAAGCCTATTCAAGAAATAGACTGGGAATCTATCGTAATAGCCCAATTGAGGGCACGTTGTTAGTTTTATTTTGACTAAAATCAATATAAATAGTTGTTTCAGTTAATAAAAAATAAATTAATATAAATTACTTTGAATGGTTATTTTATATATGCGCATTTTGCATAAAAACAGAAGTTAACTAAAATTAAAAATAAATAGAAACATATATAATAAATATTTTTTAAGCCAGACATGTAAACCAGACAAAAGTCAAGTACGTATTATACAGGGTGTTCCAAAAGTCTTGGGAACATTAAGCAGATATGAGGACTTCAAATGTACCCAAGACTTTTGGAACACCCGGTATAGTACTTTTTATTCCTAAACCAAATAATAAAAAAAAAAAACCCAGGATGTTTCGACCCCTGAACCCAAAAGTGTTTAACTTATTATGAATGTAAATATGAAGATAAAAATCCATGAAGATTTTTTTTTTTTGTTATTTTAAGATAAAATTTTGTGCACTTTTGTGCTAGGTACCGTCAACTGGGGTTACATGAATTGGAGACTACTGTGCTAATCTCATGTCAACCTATACGCTTTCCGTTTAATTATCCAATCTTAATTTATTTGATTTCTAAAACTTGGCCGTAACATATGTATGATACAACTCTAACGTATTTCATGTTTCCCACTAATTCTAAGGACAGCATTATAAAATGCATTGAAGCTTTAGGTGGACTATTATAATTTTTTAATATTAAAAAAAAAAAAAAAAAATTGTATAAAAAGCATAAATAACTTTTTTTTTCCCCAAATCAGGGAATAGGCTTTTTTGTGTGTGCAAATAAAGCGACACTAAAAACAAATGCCCCAAAGCCTATTATAGTACCTATTTACAATGTCTTCCCACGGGACAGAGTTAGACACCAAGGTCGTTTTTTAACGTGGAGAAAAGGTACAAAAATAAAAAAATTGTCTCAGTCGTGAAGGACTGTTTCTTCACTGAAAGAGAACAAGAAATGGAAATGCAGCATCTGAAGAACAGATGGTGTTTATTTACTCCCCCACTGAGCAAATTAGGCACAAGGCCGTTTTTAATGTGAGGTAAAAACCAGCTCCCCTAAAAGGGGTCACTCTGGTTACCAAAAATAATAATTGTCCCAGTATAGAGGGTTTCCCCTCCATTGACTGGTACAAATTATCTTAAGTGCAGCATCTGAAGAACAGATACTACACTTTAATCTTGACCAAGCCCCGATTGAGGGTTGTTATTAGTTTTTATTCTGATTAAAATCAATATAAATAGTTGTTTAAGTTAATAATAAAAAATTAAAATAAATTAATATAAATTATTTTGAATGGTTAATTATTTTAAAATATATACGCCTTTAGCATAAAAGCAGAATAAATTGATTTTTAAAATAAATAAAAATGGTTTGGATTTGAAACCGAACTGAAAAAAATAAAAATAAAATAAATAGTTGTGTACCATTTTACGATAAAATGATTTCACATTTGCAACTTTTGAGGAGATTTTCTGGTTAAAGAATAGATTTTTCTTTTTGTTCCCACTTCGTAAATTTTCTCTTTGCTCGTTCCATAAAGAATTCGTCTTTTACAAAAACCTGCATAAATTTTTCGGAAAAGGTTTTTGGTAACATGTGAGAAACTTTGTTAGATGGAATTGATGTAATTTCGTCTGGAGACTGTTTTGAATAGAAAAAGACTTTGTTGACAGGGTTACTGGATTTGCAACCGTAGTCAAGGGCCGTTTCGCAAATCACTAACTGGTTAGCGAGTTCTTTGTCATCACCAGCAATACATTGGATACTTGGTGCGTCATCGCAGGAACGAACTTCTCCAATAAATGAATACAATTGTCGCCTGATGATCCTTTCCAATAAGAGCCTGGAATTTTTTAATTCCTTTGACGTCGAGTATAGTATTTCTTCGAAAATGTTGTCGGTCAATTGTGAATAGGCTTTCATGTCATCTTTAGATTCAACGAGTCCTTTTTGATTTCCATCCGAACCAATTCGCGTAACATGGTCCTTGGCACCTAAAAGAGCCTCAATAAACATTTCGGAAATGCAATTTACAACTTTGTGTTGGTATGCGTTCTTGTGCAATGATCTCCTCAGGTGAAACATGTTATAAATATCCTCGACCACTTTATCTCTGTAAGCAATTATATTCCTCCCATCATGTCGTATCACCCTCGCGAACTTCATTAATCTCAGGTGATCAAAGTTGTTTTTGACACCCAAATGGTGGCAGTCTCTGGCGAAATAATCCCATTTATCGACATCAATTCCATTTTCTTTATTTGAGATTATTTGATAGAGGAACTGTTTTTCTTTTCCCCTTCCAGTCTTTTCGGGATTGTCTGTCAATTCATCTGATGAACGGATAAGATTCTTGATAAAGTTTTTGTCTTTTTCATTTAATTTCCACTTTTCAAATTCGTTTTTGTTTTCATTGTATAGATCGTCAAATATCTTTAACGAGGTATCTTCATGTCTCCAATTGGAATCAGGTGAAGCACGTTTAATAAAATGTTCATACGTGTGCGAAAACGGTCCGTGACCCAAGTCATGGCATAATCCGGCGATTTGGACACAGAGAATATCTTCAGGCGTTATACTCAGGCCAGGTTGACGTTGATGGATATTCTCTATCATCAATTTTGCTAAATGGCAAGTTCCGATGCTGTGTTCAAATCTATTATTGGAAGCCCCTGGGTATACAAAGTAAACAAGTCCCAGTTGTTTTATATTTCTTAGTCTTTGAAATTGTGGCGTGTCTATAATTTTAACGCATAAAGGGTGCATTTCCATACATCCGTGGACGGAATCATTAAATATTTTATAATCTTTTTCGGAATTCATTTTTTGTTTGTTCTTTTATTTTCTTTTGATAAAATCAAAAGTAGCGTTCTTGTTCTTGTATTGATATTTTCATTAATATTTTTTATTTTTTAGAGCGAGATAGAATTACAGAAAGTTTTTTTTTTTTTACATATCTTAAAAAAATTTTCTCAATAAATTAAAAAAAAAAAAAGACTCTAAGGCATTCGAGTTTCTTTGCCTTTAGTAAATAAATAAATAATGTCCGTAAAATACACACGCAAAATATTTATTCGCGTGGTCAAACTCCGTAAAAACTTAATTAGAAATAGTAAAATATTACCTTAATATTCTGGAAAATATAGTTCAATTGTTGTTTCAAAAAAAAAAAATCAATTATTGTTTTAAAAACAATATCTGAAAAGAAAAGAAAAAGGTTTTGTTTGTGTTGTGTCCATAAAAATATTAATGAAAAGTTGAAAAACAGTTTCTGGTGAAAACAAGTCCAAAAACATCGTCTGTGTCGGAAAAACAACAAACACCGTTCTGAAGCGGTGAAACATGATTTTTATCGCTTACATAAGATTAATCCACGTAACGAAAAATACTTCACCGCTATCTTGGCCGCTGTGCGCTGTACTGTACACAGGTATTGTTACAGTACTCTCGCACCCGCATGGGAGTTGTGTTTTTGTTTTAATGGGTGATCCTCCCAGGTATTACTTTTTTCATGTTAATCTCATCGATTAGAAACTTAATTTTCAGATTTAAAAAAAAAAAATTTTATGACTTTTATTGTTGCAAATCAGTTTTCAATTATAACGTTCTACTAACTTGAACACCCACTTCCCGTTTAAAAAAGGGGTTAGGGTAAACTTTTACTTTTGGCACTTGCACAGTTTAATCAAGACATTAAAAAAAATGAAAATATCGAAAAAAAAAAAAAAAAAAAAAGGTTATATTGTACGTATCCGTTTTGGACTGCCGATCTCCGAAAAAAAAAAATTCACTTAATTTGATCGAGTATTTTTTATTTATTTATTATTATTTTTTTTACAGCGGAAAAAAAACACGGGTAAATATCCAGATACGCTACAACAGAACACACCGACCAATCTAATTTTTTTTTTTTTTTTTTTTATAGGTAATTGAGGTCGCTGATAGTCAAACTTGGGGCAAATTTACCGTTTGCATGGTATTAACCCCTGAACCCACGAACTACTTTCCACCATTTTGCAGCTTCTGTTTATGCTACGCACGTGCGCGCTGTAGCATAAACGACGGCTTCGGCTTCACCTAGCAAACTGCCTTCTCACGACACATGGCGTACAAATCTTCCGTGGAAAATTTAAAATTAGCTGAAAAAGAAATAAAACAAGAAAAGGAAAGCACTCCAAATTGGGGAGAGGGGGTAATTTAATTGTTTTTTTTCTTGAAACATAGAATTTTCAAATTTTCAAAAAGTAACGCACCGACATTTACCAATTTTTTTTTTTTTTTTTTTTACACATTATCAAGGCCAAGATGCCACTCGAGGATAAGTCCTTTCTAGCAGCTCCTGCCCAGATGCGGCAACAGTATTCCATCCTTGGACGTACCTGGCTCTTATATAGATAGAGAATTGCATCAGCAGTGAGATATCTACTGGATTGATAGAAAGATCCCACCATTTTTCCAGTGGCCTTGGCAACAGATTTGATGTACGTGTTCGATTTAAGATCAGGAGTAACGGTTAAGCCCAGAAGCTTGTCTAAACTTGAGGCATCCTGAAGACGAGAGCCATTCATTTCAATTGATGCCAGATGTGGATCAGAGTGTTGATGATGTAAAGAGAGAAGCTTGGTTTTAGATGCATTAAAAGTAACCAGCCACTCCTTTCCCCATTGTACTACGTGCTCAAGATCAGAGGAGAGAGAATCGAAGAGAACTTGGTCATTTACTGTCTTAGACATGCTACCATAAATGTTAGTGTCATCAGCATAAATGTCTACAAATGATGTAAGGATGTGATTTGGAAGATCATTAATGTAGATCAGGAAAAGAGTTGGGCCCAGGATGGACCCCTGAGGAACTCCAGCATTAATACTGTGATCTTCTAATTTTTGCCCCTCAACTACTACTCTTATGAACCTATCAGAAACAAATGATTTAATAATTGAGAAGACATTTCCAGCTATACCATAGCTAGAGATCTTGTGAAATAAACCTTTATGCCATACCCTATCAAAGGCCTTTGATATGTCAAGAGCAATTGCCCTAGAAAGGTTGCCTCCGTCGAGAGATTTGCTAATCCTATGAGATATAATTGTAAGCACAGCTGCTGTAGATCTAGCAGAACAGAAACCATATTGAGTGTCACTAAGAAGGTTATTTTTGTTGAGATAGTTGATTACTTCCGTATTTAACACAGATTCCAGCAACTTACTCATGACGCACAGGAGACTTATTGGCCTGTACTGAGAGGGGGATGAGCGATCACCTGAATTCTTAAATACAGGGCATACTGATGAGATTTTCCAGGGTGATGGGAAGCTATTCTCCTTAAGACAACGTTTAAACAGTTTTGTAAGTATGGGCGCTAGTTCTGGTTGAATTTTTTTGAGTACTATAATTGGAATACTGTCAGGGCCTGTTGCTTTACTGGAATCAAGGTTTTTGATTAGTTTGGCAACATCATGTACAGATATATGTATATCACATAGCATGTTTTCTGATACAGGAGGAAATATTGGGGGTTGGCAGCCTTGGTCGCAAAAAGTAGAATTAGCTGCAAAGTTCTTAGCAAAAAGTTTGGCTTATGCTGATGCTGATGAGATTACCTCAGGTCTATTGATGATAGTTGGGATAGAGCACACGCTTCTGTTCAGGATTCTGTTTGCTATTTGCCAAAACTGGTGGGAACCAAGCCGCTGCTCAAGTACTTTGGACTTGACGGACTGAGCATACAACTCTCTTGCGTTCTTTATTACTTTCTTACAATGGTTGCTGGCAGTCCTGAAAGCGGCTTTAGTTTCCATACATCTTTGCTGGAACTTTTTTGAGGGTATGAAACGGTCTATACCTAAAATTAACCATTCCGTCAGGTCTGATACTATAGAGGACACATCCTTTTTAAACATGGGATGCAGAGGTAGATCCGATATAAATGTACGGAAGCTATCCCAGTCAGCCTTAGTGTATCGATATACTGTACGATGGAGAGGTACGTCTGGGGACCAATTAGAACACCATTTAACATTTTTCGAAGATTTTACTGTTTACATTGGGCGCGCGCGTGCCCCAACACCGCCCCCATCTCCGCTTGTGCCCCCAATGTAAACAGTAAAATCTTTGAAAAATGTTAAATGGTGTTCTCATTGGTAAATGTCGATGCGTTACTTACGGAAAAACGGTTAACTAAACTGCAGAAGCACCTATTAAGCCACATAAGTTCTATAATTGAATCTCCCTCCCGCAAAAAAAAAAAGAACGAAAAACATAAAAATGTTTGGTGCTTATGTTTTTGTCAACCGCATTAAAAACTATGTGAGACAAAAAAAAAGAAAAAAGATCCCCCAATTTGTTCTACTTTTCTTTAATTGTAAGTCATTAAAAAACGTCAGTCCGTAATTTTTTTATTGATACGCCATGTGAGAAGGCAGTTTGCTAGGTGAAGCAAGCTGTCATTTAGCGTAAACGGATCCGTGTAGCATAAATGGAACCTGTAAAATGGTGGAAAGTAGTTCGTGGATTCAGGAGTTAATACCATGCAAACGGTAAATTTGCTCCAAGTTTGACTATCAGATTCATTGTCAGCAACCTCAATTACCGATAAAAAAACAAATTAGAGTGGTCGGTTTTCTGTTATAGCGTATCTGGATATTTACCAAAACACGTTCTTATGACAACGACTTGAAGGTAGACATCTTTAAATTTTTTTTTAACACGCCACGGAGAGATAACTCAGTTTAAAGCGCAGTCACTCCCTCCCCATCTTTAATACTAGCTTTTCTTCCTAAAAATCGAACCTTTTGTTCGGTATCATAATAAATTGTTTTTTTCCCTATGGAAAAAAACCCCAAAAAAAACCTACTTGATGAAATTAAGTGAAAAATTTTTTCAGAGAACTGCGTACAATTTAAACTTCTTTTTCGATATTTTCCTTTTTTAATGTGTTGATTAAACTGTACAAGTACCTTACTTTCTTTCCAACTCGATGACGACTTTTACAGGTTTTCGAGTATGCTGAAAACGAATATCACAGTAATGTCCTATTTTAGCGTCGAAAAAATTCCAAAAATATTCAATTTAAACCAAAAGTTGAATATAAAGTTTAATTGTATGAAAAAAAAAAAAACTTTGGGGGGGGGGGGGTTAAGAGTAAAACATCTGCCAATTCAATAGGTCTAATTTTTAGCAATTTGATACTGTAGCAACCGCTATGCTTGGCTGGAATAAATGCTTGGCAGGAACATTTCACAGTGATCACCGCTTTGAAATGCTCAGTCGTATGAATAATGCATATGAACATGACGTTGTGATGCGACCATTGCACACATAAAAGAAAAAGAACTATGTTCCGCTCCCTCACATATAATTACAGTAAACCAGCTGGAACGTTAGAGAAAGCCTGTATATAAAGATTAAAACGCCAAAATTTAAATTCCAGGAAGCAGTTCCACAAGTAACCATCACCCATGGTCATCACATAAACCGGACTCTGTCTATTTAGATTTAAACAACATGTCAAAGAATGTCACATTTTCCTCTTCAATTTTACCAGTGCAACATGTGTTCAAAGAAACTCCATCTCTGGGAGACGTTAAAAACATGTGCGATGAACTTCAGTACCTAGTTCTTATGATACGACCACACATATTTGCTTATATGGTTTACGGACTGTTTCTCTCAAAAATAGCCACATGGATTTTAAGCTCTCGTTCAGCACTCTTATCATAAAAATGTCAGTAATTTCAAGCCTCGTGCCATACTCACAGAATCCTCACCAGTCATCCTTCATTATGAACATTCAACACAAGAAAACACTTATGTTGGAAAAATTTATTTTAATGATTCTAACATGTAAATAAATGTTTCCTTTATATAAATTCAGCGATTGCAGATACAAATAATATTTCTGAATAAAATAAATACATATTAGATTCAAACTCAACCAGCGCTTAGGATCACAAACCCTAACGTGAATTCCGGGTGACCAACGCACCGTTCCGACATTTAAAAAGACTATTGTAAAAACAACAAACGGAAGTCTACTTATTCTATGCTCCAACAACAGCATGGAAAAAAAAGAAAGAAAGACATACTGATGATGAAGTGTATCTTCGAAATATATTCATAAATATCAAGGAACACAAACTCTAACAGATGTATTTATTTGTTAGAAGTTGTTTATTTACAACATAAAATTAAAGGCCATAAAACCATGGGTTACAAATCCCATTATCAGAGTTAGTATTGACTCTCCATCTAATTTATATTTTTTTATTGGTCGATTATGGTAAACGAAGTAACCGTTCTAGAGTTTAAGTGTCTATTTCCTGAGTAAACTTTTTTGCACCTACTTGCTAAACGTTTGCTGGCTCTCAAGAAGTCTGGAGTTGATTAATAAAAGATTTTAAATGCCGGGAACAATTTTTTACAATCTTGCTGGTGCCAGCTTCACACTCGTTGTCTGGTCATCTTGCCACCAGTTGTCTAGTCATCGGTTTCTTCTGAAATAATTCATGTTTCATTGTATTTTTCACTTTGGACACAAGTGAAAAATATAGGTGAAAGTTTCTCAATTTTATCAAAAATTTAAAAGTTTCATTCTCGTTTTATTAAAGAGTTTCATTCTTGGTAGTTTTTTAAGGTTAAAGATTAATTTCTTAATAACCTTAAGTTGTCGAACTTCTTTTTTAAATGTTTTCATCTAATGAAACTATCATGGGGTTGTTGGGTTTCTCTTAATTAGTTGCGTAAAGACTACATTTTGTATTATTAATGTTATCGACTTTATTACATTAAAAAAATCTGTCGCAGCTTTCTTTTTTTAATGTTTTGATTTTAAAAAAATATCACGTCCTAAATTATGAGATGAAAAGAATGAACGAATTTCTTAGTAAACGAGAATTGTCATCCTTTGCACAGTAACAAATTGTAAAACAGCGCTGAAAAAAAAAAAAAGAAATGAAAAAACAAATATGTAACAAATATATGTTACCATATGCTTGCATAAATTACTCTTCTACCTATATGAAAAAAAAAAAAAAAATGAAACTGCCACACTAACCCTAAAGCAGGTTTCATGGGAATATGAAATTCACAAGCGGTCCCTCATTGCATATATATATCAGCTTACACCATAATACTCTACTTTTTAAACCTTTGCTCTTTTGGGCTTGACTTCTATGAAATTGTTATATATATATATATATATATATATATATATATATATATATATATATATATATATATATATATATATTTTCCTTTTTAGATGTTTGCTTTTGGGAAACTTCATGAGACTGGTAATTCGAACGTGTCAAACACAACACCCATCAGTTCTTCTTCTTTCATATTGTCCTCAACAGCATTAGAATATCTTTCCCTGATTTGGTTTAAATGTTTCTTCTGCATACATTTTGGCCCTTTCACCATGGTTTATTGTTTTTAAACATTCAGAAAAAAATATTTCTCCAATTTGAAAACATTCTTTTTTGACATTTATTTTTCATTTCGGTTTCTTACAAGTCAGCAGCAGTCTTTCGAAAATCGTTCTGATCTTTCTTATGAACATAACCTCCACTGGTAACATGAAAGATGGAGTATTATCATTGTCATTCTATACACTTGTAGAAAATTTTATATGGCTTTCTCTGTGGGAGTACTCCTCGTTTTCTTTAACGCTCTTTTAAAAGTATCGGCAAATCATCACAAAGCTTAATTTATGATGTCATCCATTCCATCGAACCATGGCAGACAGTAGAAGTCCTTTATTACATTCTATCAACAAACCGTCTAAACCCCTAAAGTTTTAGGCTTGTTTTATATTAATGAATATTATCAATATGAATATCATTAATTACAAAGGCCAAAGGCCACTTAAGGATAGGGGTTAATGAAAATGTCAGTTTGATGATGACCAATACTATGAGAAGGTTAGAAATGATGAGTGGAATGGTCAGAATTATATTACTTAAGAGGACAGCTCAACAAGTATTTGTCAACATTCGACTTGAAAGCAACCAGGTTGTAATCAGCTGGGAAGCAGACCCATGGTATTGTGTTTCATGACAGTTCCATTTGGCTTTAATTATGTAAAAGGAAAGTTCTTGATAATGGCGCTAACTAGATGAGTTTTTGTTGCAAATATTTACAGAGTAGGAACCAAAGATTGAACATTATATGAAAATAACGGTGGCATAAAGAATAACTAGCAACATTTTCTTCTGTAAGAAAGGGATTAAGGAAAAGAATAGATCATCTCCCCATATACTCCTGCAATAGAATGCAAAGTCTATTTTGTACTCTGCCAAAACATCTAGTATACTAATAACTTATGTCCCCGATAGTAGCCCCCTACTTCAAAGGGGCATTGTGCCTTGTTTGGGGTGAAAATTGAATAAAACAAAAAACAAAAACAAAACAAACAAAAAATAATAGAACCTACCCTGGCGTTTTCCAGGATGGAATTTAGAGTGGGAGAGATCAGTGTGTGTGTGTGTGTGTGTGTGTGTGTGTGTATGTGTGCGCACGCGCGTGCGTGTGTTTATGGGAGTTTTTTTTTGTTCCAGTTCTTCTAAACACTACGAACAACAGGAAAAATGAAAATACCTGATAAGAAACGAAACAGTTTGGTTCTTATAATATAGGATGTTTTCTGAAAATGACAACAAAAAAAAAACCACTTGTCGCAGTTTTTTTTTTTTTTTTCATGCTGACGACGTTCATAGTTGTTGTTTAGTGATATATATTAAAACAAATGAATTAGCGATCGTAGAAAGTTTATAACATATTTAGAAAAATATTATTATATGGAATATTTATAAAGTAAATGTACAATGAATCTGCAATGAACGTGTAATGGAAAAAAGAAAGAAAAAATTAATTGTTTGTATGTATTGTAATGTGTCAAGATTATGTTATGAAGTTATTTAATAAATGACAGAAGAAATTATATTAATTTGTAAATGAATGGAAAAGTTTAATCATATTTACACAACGTTTTCATAGCATGAGCATTTCCCTGTCAATTCAAATACTGTAGAAATACAAGAAATGAAAAGAGGATGTAAGAGAAGGATATTTTGAAAATTTAACAAATATATAAATTAATAAATAAAACGAATTTTTAAATAAGGTGAAAAGAACATGTCTTTTAATTTAGAAATAATAACTTTAGAGTTATTCATTTATGGGCTAATAAGTTAGAAAGGTAATTATCCTGAATTTATCTGCATTGAATGGTGCTTTTTTTTCATAATATAAATTGGAATGGCAGATTTTTTTTATGCTATTTGAGTAGTGATAGCAGACGGTTTTGTGTAGAGTATGTGTTATGCTGTTCGAAGTGTATCATAAGTGTGATATGTGAGTATTCATAGTAATTGTCTCTAATTGCATGTCACTATGAAGTGGTAATGTTTAATGGTATGTTTGAAATAGATTTTCAGTGTTTTTATTAAATTGAATATAGTTAGACGCCATTTTTCTTTTTTTGTAAATGTTTTTTTTTTCTGAAAACATTATTTTACAAAAGTTATTAAAATAAAAACATGCAATGTCAAGGCCGATTATAATCTTGGAATGTTACAGTATCAACTTTGCGCCAAACCATTTCAAATTTCAAGCAAAACAAGCTAGTTGTTTTTATTTAAAACTAGATTTTTGCCCGTGAACAACGGGCAAAAGTTATAGTCCGTTGTTTGGTTGATAAGAGCTTTATGCGAAATTGTTGGTTTAATATGGTATAATTTATGCTTATTTTATTTAGTGCTATCTTTATAAACAATGAAAAATATGCTAGTTAAGTAAGAATTACATCTTTTCATAATTTTCTAGTTAAAAAGATGTGCTAATACCATTGAGCTATCACTCTTCCTTAACTAGCCTTTTTCTCGGCTTATTTGGACAGTGACTATATTTTCCTGACCTAATTTTTTATTTTAGCTTTTCACGTTTACAGTGAAACTTGACAAAACTTAGACTTTTTAATGATTTTTTTTCTAAAACATGGTTTAAGTAAAACATATTTATATATAAATTGGTTATAAGTAATCATATTTAATTCATTTGACGTAAATTGGCTGAAAATAAAATAAAACGATGAATTAAGTAGAAAAGGCAACATGGCTGTTTTTTTTTTCTTTTTTTAACTTTATTTGGGGAATGTTTATAACAGAATTTATTAAATGAAAACTCTCTAAATAATAAAAGAAAACATAATTTAACGTTTTCATTTCATCTATATATATAAAAGGCAAAAATCGGTGTGTATGTATGTATGTATGTATGTATGTATGTATGTATGTTTGTTTGTAACGCTAAAACTTTTGACAGACACAACCAAAGTTGACAAATTATGTATCATATTGCACCTTGATCACCCGCATGACAAATATCAAAATTTCACGTCAAACGGACAATTACAAGGGGGTGAACTGATCATTTTTCTCCCAGGGGGGGCCCCAAAAATCCTGTCATTATAACGTTATTCATTAAGTGTCACGTGACGTGACGTCAGCTCAGTAAAATGTCGGCTGCAGCTGAGGTACGTTAAAACTGCCTTCGGAGGAGAAATTGATACTATAACACAGTTAAATATTAGTTTTCGACTCGAACCGTTATTACCAACGTAATTATCGCACTCCAAAAATAAAAAAAAAACCAAAATTACACGAAAATTGACGTAGGGAAAATGTTTTTATTTTTGCTCGAAGTTTTTTGCCGGCGAAGATGACTTTGCTCTTTGTAATTTACATGTAAACAAAGATTAGCCATTTTGTTTATACATTCTAACTCTTAACTTGAAGGGGGAGGGGGGGTATCAGTATCAGGCCGCTTATGTAAACGAAAATTAGGTCGCTTGCACATTTTCCACTTTCTCTCTCTCTCTCTCTCTCGCCGTCTTTCTCTCTCTCTCTCTCTCTTTCGCCGTCTTTCTCTCTCTCTCTCTCTCTCTCTCTCTCTCGCCGTCTTTCTCTCTCTCTCTCGCCGTCTTTCTCTCTCTCTCTCACTCTCTTCTATCTCTACACCTTTCCTAACTCTCTATCACCATATTTCTCTCTCTCTCTCACTCTCTTCTCTCTCTCTCTCTCTAGACCTCTTTCTCTTCTCTTTCTCACTCTCACCCTCTTTATCTACTCTCTCTCTCACCCTCTTTCCCTTCTCTTATCTTCTCTCTCTCTCTCGCCCTGTTTTTCTTCTCTCTCTCGCCGTCTTTCTCTCTCTCTCTCGCCGTCTTTCTCTCTCTCTCTCACTCTCTTCTATCTCTACACCTTTCCTAACTCTCTCTATCACCATATTTCTCTCTCTCTGGAAGGGGGGGTGGCTATCAGTATGAGGCCGCTTAAATACACGAAAATTACTTTTATACGAGTTTGTTTTCTTATGAATGGAACCGCTTTTGTAGGGGGGAGGGGGGAGGAGGCAATGTGCACAGTCTCCCAAGCATTACCTACTATAAAAAAAGATGCACATTTACCCTCTTCTCTCACCCTCTTTCTCTCTCTCTCTCTTTCTCTTCTCTCTCTCACTCTCTTTCTCTATCACCCTCTTCTCTCTCTCTCTTTCTCTTCTCTCTCTCATCCTCTTTCTCTCTCTCTCACCCTCTTCTCTCTCTCTACCTTTTTCTCTTCTCTCTCGCACCCTCTTCTCTCTCTCTCACCCGCTTCTCTCTCTCTACCTCTTTCTCTTCTCTCTCGCACCCTCTTCTCTCTCTCTCACCCGCTTCTCTCTCTCTCTACCTCTTTCTCTTATCTCTCTCTCTCTCTCAACCTCTTCTCTCTCTCTCTCTCTCTTACCCTCTTCTCTCTCTCACTCTCTGTGTACACCTTTTTCTCTTCTCTCTCTCTCTGACCCTCTTTCTCTCTCTCTCACCCTCTTTTTCTGCTCTCTCTCACCCTTCTCTCTCTCTCTCTCTCTACCTCTTTCTCTTCTCTATCACCCTCTTTCCCTGCTCTCTCTCACCTTCATCTCTCTCTCTCTACCTATTTCTCTTCTCTCTCTCTCTCTCTACCTCTGCTCTCTCTCACCCTCTTCTTTCTCCCTCACCCTCTTCTCTCTCTCTCTCTACCTCTTTCTCTTATCTCTCTCTCTCACTACCCCTCTCTCTCTCTCTCTCTGTCTTACCCTCTTCTCTCTCTCTCTACCTCTTTCTCTTATCTCTCTCTCTCACTACCTCTCTCTCTCTCACCCTCTTCTCTCTCTCACCCTCTTTCTCTCTTACCCTCTTCTCTCTCTACCTCTTTCACTTCTCTCACCCTCTTTCTCTCTCACCCTCTTTCTCTGCTCTCTCTCACCCTCTTTCTCTGCTCTCTCTCACCCTCTTCTCTGCTCTCTCTCACCCTCTTCTCTCTCTACCTCTTTCTCTTCTCTCTCTCACCCTCTTCTCTCTCTCTTACCCTCTTTCTCTTCTCTTCTCTTTTCTCTCTCTCTCGCCGTCTTTCTTTTCTCTCTCTCTCACCCTCTTTCTCTTCTCTCTCTCTCTTTCACCCTCATTCTCAACTCACTCTTACCCTCTTCTCTCTCCCTGTCTACCTCTTTCTCTTCTCTCTCTCTCACCCCCTTTCTCTTCTCTCTCTCACACCGTCTTTCTCTTCTCTCTCTCTCTCCCCTCATTCTCTTCTGTCTCTCTCTCGCCCTCTTTATCTTCTCTCTCTCTCACCCCGTTTCTCTTCTCTCTATATTAGCACTTATCAAGGCCAATAGGCAACTCGAGGATGACAGTTCAAAAGGTCACAGTAGTCACATTTGGGAAAGAGGATGGAACAACTTTAACGGGAGCATGAGTTATTCAGCGACACCAACCTATTTTGTAATATATATATATATATATATATATATATATATATTGTACAAACTATATATTACCACTTATCAAGGCCTATAGGCCACTCGAGGATGAGAGTTTAAAAGTGCACAGTAGTCAAATTCGGCAAAGATGATGGAACCGCTTTAAGAGGAGGATGAATTATTCAGTGACTCCAACCTATTTTGTTACATATATGTATGTATATATTTTGTAAAAAATATATATTACTACTTATCAAGGCCCATAGGACACTCGAGGATTAGAGTTGAAAAGTGCACAGCAGTCAAACTGGGAAAGATGATGGAACCGCTTTAAGAGGAGGATGAATTATTCAGTGACTCCAACCTATTTTGTTACATATATGTATGTATATATTTTGTAAAAAATATATATTACTACTTATCAAGGCCCATAGGACACTCGAGGATTAGAGTTGAAAAGTGCACAGTAGTCAAATCTGGGAAAGAGGATGGAACCGCTTTAACGGGAGGATGAGATATTCAGCGACTCCAACCTATTTTGGTATATATATATTTATATCTATATTTATTTTTAAATATATATTACCACTTATCAAGGCCCATAGGCCACACGAGGATGAGAGTTTAAAAGTGCACAGTAGTCAAATTCGGCAAAGATGATGGAACCGCTTTAAGAGGAGGATGAATTATTCAGTGACTCCAACCTATTTTGTTATATATATGTATGTATATATTTTGTAAAAAATATATATTACTACTTATCAAGGCCCATAGGACACTCGAGGATTAGAGTTGAAAAGTGCACAGCAGTCAAACTGGGAAAGATGATGGAACCGCTTTAAGAGGAGGATGAATTATTCAGTGACTCCAACCTATTTTGTTATATATATGTATGTATATATTTTGTAAAAAATATATATTACTACTTATCAAGGCCCATAGGACACTCGAGGATTAGAGTTGAAAAGTGCACAGTAGTCAAATTCGGGAAAGAGGATGGAACCGCTTTCACGGGAGGATGAGTTATTCAGCGACTCCAACCTATTTTTTTATATATATATTTATATCTATATTTATTAAAAAATATATATTACCACTTATCAAGGACAATAGGCCACTCGAGGATGAGAGTTGAATAGTGCACTGTATAAAAAATACGGTAAAGAGGATGGAACCGCTTTAACGAGAGGATGAGTTATTCAGCGACTCCAACCTATTTTGTTATATATATATATATATATACTTTTATTAAAAAATATATATTACCACTTATCAAGGACAATAGGCCACTCGAGGATGAGAGTTGAAAAGTGCATAGTAGTAAAATTCGGGAAAGAGGATGGAACCGCTTTAACGGGAGGATGAGTTATTCAGCGACTCCAACCTATTTTTTATATATATATATATATATCTATATTTATAACAAAAATATATTACCACTTATCAAGGCCCATAGGCTACTCGAGGATAAGAGTTGAAAAGTGCACAGTAATCAAATTCGGGAAAGAGGATGGAACAGTTTTAACGGGAGGATGAGTTATTCAGCGACTCCAACCTATTTTGTTATATATATATTTATATCTATATTTACTAAAAAATATATATTACCACTTATCAAGTCCCATAGGCTACTCGAGGATGAGAGTTGAAAAGTGGACAGTAGTCAAATTCGGGAAAGAGGATGGAACCTCTTTAACGGGAGGATGAGTTATTCAGCCACTCCAACCTATTTTGTTATATATATATATATATATATATATATATATTTTTTTTTGTACAAACTATATTTTACCACTTATCAAGGCCCAGAGGCCACACGAGGATGAGAGTTTAAAAGTGCACAGTAGTCAAATTTGGGAAAGAGGATTTAATCGCTTTAATAGGAGGATGAATTATTCAGCGACTCACACCTGTTTTGGTATATATATATATATATTTATAAAAAAATATGTATTACCACTTATCAAGGCCCATAGGCCACTCGAGGATGAGAGTTAAAAAGTCCACAGTAGTCAAATTTGGGAAAGAGGATGGAACCGCTTTAACAGGAGGATGAGTTATTCAGCAACTCCAACCTATTTTGTTATATATATATATATATATATATATATATATATATATATATATATAGATATATTTTTCATAAAATATGTATTACCACTTATCAAGGCCCATAGTCCACTCGAGGACGAGAGTTGAAAAGTGCACAGTAGTCAAATTGGGGAAAGAGGATGGAACCGCTTTAACGGGAGGATGAGTTATTCAGCGACTCCAACCTATTTTGTTATTTTGTAAAAAATATATATGACCACTTATCAAGGCCCAGAGGCCACTCGAGGATAAGAGTTGAAAAGTGCACAGTAGTCAAATTCGGGAAATTTGTTATATATCTATTTTTTTGTTACTTAGGCATTTCCACTTATCAAGGCCCAGATACATCTCGAGGATAAGAGTTAAATGTGCACAGTAGTCAATTGGACAATAAGGCCCAGAGGCCACCCGAGGATAAGGGTTGAAAATGGCAGTAGTTAATTGGACAACATAGTAATACTTAGTAATGGAAAGTCGGGAAATTTGTTATATATATATTTATAGTTTGTTTATATAGGCATTACCACTTATCAAGGCCCAGAGGCCACTAGAGGATAAGTGTTGAAAAGTGCAGTAGTCAATTGGACAAAATATAGTAATTGTTAGTAATGGAAATTCAGTAAATTTGTTATATATATATTAATATTTTGTTAAATACGCATTACCACTTATCAAAGCCCACAGGCCACTCGAGGATAAGGATTGAAAAGTGCACCGTAGTAGTCGGTTGTAATGGAAATGCGGGATATTTGTAATATACCTATTTTTTGTTACTTAGGCACAACCACTTATTAAGGCCCAGAGGCCACTCGATGGTATTACCACTTATCAAGGCCCAGAGGCCACTCGAGGATAAGCGTTTAAAAGTGCAGTAGTCAATTGGACAATATAGTAATCGTTAGTAATGGAAATTCAGTAAATTTGTTATATATATGTATATTTTGTTACATACGCATTACCATTTATCAAGGCCCAGAGGCCACTCGAGGATAAGGATTGAAAAGTGCACAGTAGTCAATTGGACAATATAGTAATCGTTAGTAATGGAAATTCAGTAAATTTGTTATATACCTATTTTTTGTTACTTAGTCATTTCCACTTATCAAGGCCCAGAGGCCACTCGAGCATAAGAGTTAAAAAGTCCACAGTAGTCAATTGGACAATAAGGCCCAGAGGCCACCCGAGGATAAGGGTTAAAAAGTGCAGTAGTCAATTGGTCAATATAGTAATCGTTAGTAATTACTACTTCTCAAGGCCCAGAGGCCACTCGAGGATAAGGGTTGAAAAGCGCAGTAGTCAATTGGACAATACAGTAATCGTTAGTAATGGAAATTCAGTAAATTTGTTATATATATATATATTTATATTTTGCTAAATACGCATTACTACTTATCAAGGCCCAGACGCCACTCGAGGATAAGGGTTGAAAATATTCAACAAATTTTTTATCTACAGATTAGAAAATTTGTATATAGGGTATCCAGACATATGGAATATATCTAGCATAATCTATCTATTATATCTATAAAAGTCAGAATGTTTGTGTGTGTGGGTGTGTGTGAGGTAGAGAGAGAGAGAGAGAGAACAATTCTTAACCTATATATTCAACAAATTTTTTATCTACAGATTTTAAATTTGTTATAAAGGGTATTCATACATATGGAAATATATCTAGCATAATCTATCTATTATATCTACAAAAGTGAAAATGTGTGTGTCTGTGAGAGAGAGAGCAATTCTCAACCTATATACTCAACAAATTTTTTATCTACAGATTAGATAATTTGTATATAGGGTATTCAGACATATGGAAATATATCTAGCATAATCTATCTATTATATCTATAAAAGTGAGAATGTTTGCGTGTGTGTGTGTGTGAGGTAGCAAGAGAGAGAGAGACAGAGCGAGAGAACAATTCTCAACCTATATATTCAACAAATTTTTTATCTACAGATTTGAAAATTGGTATATAAGGTATTCAGACATATGGAAATATATCTAGCATAATCTATCTATTATGTCTATAAAAGTGAGAATATGTCTGTGTGTGAGAGAGAGAGAGAGAGTAAGAACAATTCTCACCCTTTATATTCAACAAATTTTTATCTACAGATTAGAAAATTTTTATATAGTGTATTCAGACATATGGAAATATATCTAGCATAATCTATCTATTATATCTATAAAAGTGAGCATGTGTGAGAGGAGAGAGAGAGAGAGAGAACAATTCTCAACCTATATACTCAACAAATTTTTTATCTACAGATTTGAAAATTTGTATATAGATTATTCAGACATATGGAAATATATCTAGCATAATTTATCTATTATATCTATAAAAGTGAGAATGTGTGGGTGTGTGAGAGAGAGAATGAGAGATAACAATTCTCAGCTTATATATGCAACAAATTGTTTATCTACAGATCCGAAATATCACATTTGTATAGAAGTAGAAATCTGGATACCTATTCTGATACCTAATAAAAGAAAGGACACTCTTTGGGGCGGATTTTGATGATAACAAGTCACTACTAAGAAATTATAATAAACATTGAAATAATTTAAGAATTTTATCAAAATAAAATTGCATGGTAATCACCCAATTTCTGCCACAAAATTTTGATTGGCAAAACTCATAAACAGAAAATATATATTTTCTAATTTCATCTTTTTTTTTTACATAATCTGATTTGATGTTTTCCTTAATATTCAAATCACTATATTTTGCTGCTTAATATCAAATACAGCAAATGAGTTATTTTTTATGCATCAAACAATTACATTTTCTCATTCATCCAAACTAATCACTGAACATCAATTTCATATTTTCTTCACTAAAATATTACTGTGCTTGATGTCATCAAGTGGAGCGGATCATTTTTTTTTTTCATTTGTTCACACATTTTTCCAATTTATATATATTTTGTCTAAGATTCTTAGCCTATGTCATTGCATACCAAGCTGTTTATTAAAAGTTACGGTTCACTGTAAACACATACGTTATACCAAAATAAAAACGCTTCAGATAATGTCTTGATATTCAATTCAGTTTCTCACATGACATCTTATGAAGTTAGTAGAAATGTTACAGACTTTTGAATCTCGAACACTTTCAATACTGTGCACTGATATTTTCTTTTTTGGAATATAAGCACATTCATGATTTTTTTTTACAAACGTCAACAAATTTCACAATGTGTAGCAATGTACTGAAACAATTATAAAAATATTTGTTTTTATTTTGGATGATGCAGGGCATCCGAAGAGAGATTTTTCTAACAAAATGAAAGTATAATTTTTAGCAATAGGTATCTAGGAAAAGGCCACTACATACGTTATAAATTCCAAATTTCCACAACCTGGCAAATACTGGTACACGCTAGCAAATTTAGATTTGCAATTACAGAATATGATTCTAATTTTTTCCTTTGCTCTTTATTCTAACACTACACTAAGTTTACTGTTTTATTTCGCTGCAGTTGATATTGTGTAGAACAATAAGAAAATCATAGTGAACAATGCATTCAACAAAATTTCACACACATTTCTAGATACATATATCTAATAAGTTCAAAAGAAAGGACACACTTAGGGAGGTATTTTGGTGGTCAAGTCACTAAATAGAGATTAGCTGGTTTCCCGGCATAGCCCAGGATGTAATAAACATTGACTGAAATACATGTTCTAGCTGGTTTCTAGGCGTTGCCAGGGATGTAATATAGACACATTATGTTGTATATTACCTGTTCTCTTCTCCCTAAGGTAAAACAATTTCATATACATGCTGTAAATTACCTATGCTAGGGATAAAACATGAACAATACCAGTCCGGGGGTAGATAAAACAAATAATACATAGAGATGAAAGATTCCTCTCCCCTAAGAATAAAACATATGTTCAATATCTGCTTTTGTTTTTTCATTGTTTATACGGTCCCGAGCAACGCCGGGTAGCCCTGCTAGTCTATATATATAAAAGGCAAAAATCGGTGTGTATGTATGTATGTATGTATGTATGTATGTATGTTTGTTTGTAACGCTAAAACTTTTGAAAGACGGAACCAGAGTTGACAAATTTGGTATCATATTGCACCTTGATCACCCGGATGACAAATATCGAAATTTCACGTCAAACGGACCAGTAGAAAGGGGTCAACTGATCGTTTTTCTCCTAGGGGGGCCCCCCAAAAAACCTGTCATTTTAACGTTATTCAATACGTGTCACGTGACGTGACGTCAGCTCAAACTTTTGACAGACACAACCAAAGTTGACAAATTATGTATCATATTGAACCTTGATCACCCGCATGACAAATATCGAAATTCCACACCAAACGGACCATTAAAAGGGGGTGAACTGATCATTTCTCTCCTAGGGGGGCCCCCAAAAAAACCTGTCATTTTAATGTTAATATTACATAATCCAAAAACGCTTAGTCATGTCACGTGACGTGACGTCAACATCCAGTAATGGCGAACAAATGTAAACAAACACTTTGTTTTACCGATACTTTTGTAATTTCTCTTCTGCTTTGTTCTAGAGATTATTAAACTCCATGACAATGTCTCCAACGTATTTAACTGGTTAAAAATAGTATTTATACAAGAGTTTTAACGAAAAATATCAGGAAAAAATGTACAGGAATAAAAAAAAATTCAGCTTTCAAAATATTCGTCGATAAAAAAACCGATCTTTATATTTACGCTAGCCATTTTGTATATTACCACGTGACCTGCTATCTCTTAAACTGGAGGGGGGGGATCCACTTGAATCCAACAAAACCAGTAATTTTTTTTTTCTATTATATATACATCATTTTCTATAAAATTAAGTGTAGACTTTATAATTAAAACAAAAAATGTTATTCATACTAAAAAAAAAAAACGCTTAGTCATGTCACGTGACGTGACGTCAACATCCACTAATGGCGAACAATTGTACCTATTTACTATGCCTCCCCACGGGACAGAGTTAGACACCAGGGTCGTTTTTTAACGTGGAGAAAAGGTACAAAAATAAAAATTGTCTCAGTCGTGGAGGATTTCTCCTCCACCGAAAGAGAACAAGAAATAGAAGTGCAGCATCTGAAGAACAGATACTACACTTTGATCTTGACCAAAAGGCCAAGAATGCGAACAATTGTAAATAACAACTTTTTTCACAAAACCAACACCGTCTTTCTTTTTTTTTCTCTCTCTTTCTCTCTCTCACCCACTTACTCTTCCCTCTCTCTCACCCTCTTTCTCTTGACGTCACACCACTGTTAAACTGTGGGGGGGGGAACACATTCCCAGGCATTATCTCCTATAGATGCACATTTTATTAGAAATTCAGCTTTCAAAATATTAGACGATAATAAAAATATAAAACCAACACCCTCTTTCTCTTTTCTCTCTCTCTCACCAACTTACTCTTCTCTCTCTCTCACCCTCTTTCTCTTGACCTCCTACTACTGTTAAACTGTGTGTGTGTGGGGGGGGGGGAAGAGGCAGCTTGAAAACCAACAAAAACAGTGCACAGTTTCCCAAGCATTTGGGGTGGGAAGGGGGGGAAGAAGCCGAGCGCACAGTTTCGTGTGAGAGAGAGAGAACAATTCTCAACCTATATACTCAACAAATTTTTTATCTACAGATTTGAAAGTTTGTATATAGGGTATTCAGACATGGAAATATATCTAGCATAATCTATCTATTATATCTATAAAAGTGAAAATGTGTGTGTGTGTGAGGTAGCCAGAGAGAGAGAGAGAGAGAGAGAGAGAGAGAGAGAGAGAGAGAGAAAACAATTCTCAACCTATATATTCAATACATTTTTTATCTACAGATTTGAAAATTTGTATATAGGGTATTCAGACATATGGAAATATATCTAGCATAATCTATCTATTATATCTATAAAAGTGAAAATGTGTGTGTGTGTGTGTGTGTGTGTGTGTGCGTAAGAGAGAGAGAGAACAATTCTCAACCTATATACTCAACGTATTTTTATCTACGGATTTTAAACTTTGTATATAGGGTATTCAGACATATAGAAATATATCTAGCATAATCTATACATTATATCTATAAAAGTGAGAATGTGAGTGTGTGAGAGAGAGAGAACAATTCTCAACCTATATATTCAACAAATTTTATACCTACAAATTTGAAAATTTGTATATTGGGTATTCAGACATATGGAAATATATCTAGCATAATCGATCTATTATATCTATAAAAGTCAGAATGTTTGCGTGTGGTTGTGTGTGTAAGGTTGCGAGAGAGAGAGAGAGAACAATTCTCAACCTATCTATTCAATAAATTTGTTATCTACAGATTTGACCATTTGTATATAGGGTATTCAGACATATGGAAATATATCCAGCATAATCTATCTATTATATCCATAAAAGTGAGAATGTGTGCGTGAGAGAGAGAGAGAGAGAGAGAGAGAGTAAGTACAATTCTCACCCTATATATTCAACAAATTTTTTATCTACCGATTAGAAAATTTGTATATAGGGTATTCAGACATATGGAAATATATCTAGCATAATCTATCTATTATATCTAGAAAAGTGAGAATGTGTGTGAAAGAGAGAGAGAGAAGAGAGAGAGAGAGAACAATTCTCAACCTATATATTCAACTAATTTTTATGTACAGATCTTAAAATTTGTATACAGGGTATTCAGACATATGGAAATATATCTAGCATAATCTATTATATCTATAAAAGGTAGAATGTGTGTGTGTGTGTGTGTGAGTGAGTGAGTGAGTGAGAGAGAGAGAGAGAGAGAGAGAACAATTCTCAACCTATATACTCAACAAATTTTGTATCTACAGATTTGATAATTTGTATATAGGGTATTCAGACATAAGGAAATATATCTAGCATAATCTATCTATTATATCTATAAAAGTGAGAATGTGTGTGAAAGAGAGAGAGAGAGAACAATTCTCAACCTATATATTCAACAAATTCTATCTTTACAGATTTGAAAATTTGTATATAGGGTATTCAGACATTTGGAAATATATCTAGCATAATCTATTATATCTATAAAAGTGAGAATGTGTGTGTGAGAGAGAGAGAAAGAACAATTCTCAACCTATATACTCAACAAATTTTTTATCTACAGATTTAAAAATTTGTATATAGGGTATTCAGACATATAGAAATATATCTAGCATAACCTATCTATTATATCTATAAAATGACCATGTGTGTGTGTGTGAGAGAGAGAGAGAGAGTCAGAGAGAGAGAGAGAACAATTTTCAGCTTGTGTGTGTGTGAGAAAGAGAGAGAGAGAAAGAGAGGAAGGAAAATTCTCACCCTATATATTCAACAAATTTTTTATCTACATATTAGAAAATTTGGATATAGGGTATTCAGACGTATGGAAATATATCTAGCATAATCTATCTATTATATCTATAAAAGTGAGAATGTGTGTGTGAGAGAGAGAGAAAGAGAGAGAGAGAGAACAATTCTCAACCTATATATTCAACTAATTTTTTATCTACAGATTTGAAAATGTGTATATTGGGTATTCAGACATATGTAAATATATCTGGCATAATCTATGTATTATATCTATAAAAGTGTGAATGTGAGTGATGGAAAGAGCAAAAAATTCTCAACCTATATAACCTATAAAAGTGAGAATATGTGTGTGAGAGAGAGAGAGAGAGAGAACAATTCTCAACCTATATATTCCACACATTTTTGGGCACAGATTTGGAAATTTGTATATAGGGTAGGCAGACATATAGAAATATATCTAGCATAATCTATCTATTATATCTATAAAAGTGAGAACTTGTGTATGTGTGTGTGTGTGTGAGAGAGAGAGAGAACAATTCTTAACCTACATACTCAACAAATTTTTTACCTACAGTTTAAAAAATTTGTATATAGGGTATTCAGACATATGGAAATATATCTAGCATAATCTATCTATTATAACTACAAAATTTAGAATGTGTGTGTGAGAGAGAGAGAGAGAACAATTCTAAACCTATATATTCAACAAATTTTTTATCTACAGATTTGAAACTTTGTATATAGGGTATTCAGACATATGGAAATATATCTAGCATAATCTATCTATTTTATCTATAAAAGTGAGAATGCGTGTGTGTGAGATAGCGAGAGAGAGAGAGAGAAAAAGAGAGAGATAAAAATTCTCAACCTATACATTCAACAAATTTTTTATCCACAGATTTGAACATTTGTATATAGGGTGTTCAGACATATAGAAATATATCTAGCATAATCTATCTATTATATGTATAAAAGTGAGAATGTGTGTGTGTGTGAGAGAGAGGACAATTGTCAACCTATGTATACAACAAATTTTTTATCTACAGATTTCAAAATTTGTATATTGGGCATTCAGACATATTTTAATATATCTGGCATAATCTGTCTATTATATCTATAAAAGTGAGAATGTGTGTGATAGAGAGAGAGAGAACAATTCTCAACCTATATACTCAACAAATTTTTTATCTACAGATTTGAAAATTTGTATATAGGGTATTCAGACATATGGAAATATATCTAGCATAATCTATTATATCTATAAAAGTGAGAATGTGTGTGTGTGTGTGAGAGAGAGAGAGAGAGAGAGAACAATTCTCAACCCATATACTCAACAAATTCTTTATCTACAGATTTTAAAATTTGTATATAGAGTATTCATACAAATAGAAATATATCTAGGATAATCTTTCTATTATATCTATAAAAGTGAGAATGTGTGTGTGTGTGAGCGAGAGAGAGAGAGAGAGAGAGAGAGAACAGTTCTCAACCTATACATTCAACAAATTTTTATATATAGGGTATTCAGAAATATCGAAATATATCTAGCATAATCTATTATATCATTAAAAGTTAGAATGTGTGTGTGTGAGAGATAGAGAGAACAATTCTCAACCTATGCACTCTACAAATTGTTTATCTACAAATTAGAAAATTTGTATATAGGGTATTCACACATATGGAAATATATCTAGCATAATCTATCTATTATATCTATAAAAGTTAGAATGTGTGTGTGAGGTAGCCAGAGAGAGAGAGAGAGAGAGAGTACGAACAATTTTCAACCTATATATTCAACAAATATTTGATCTACAGATTAGAAAATTTGTATATAGGGTATTCAGACATATGGAAATATATCTAGCATAATCTATCTATTATATCTCTAAAATTGAGAATGTGTGTGTGAGAGAGAGAGAACAATTTTCAACCTATATACTCAACAAATTTTTTTATCTACAGATTTGAAAATTTGTATATAGGGTATTCAGACATATGGAAATATATCTAGAGTAATCTATCTATTATATCTATAAAAGTGAGAATGCGTGTGTGTGTGAGAGAGAGCGACACAGAACAATTCTCAACCTATATATTCAACAAATTTTTTATGTACAGATCTGAAATATCACATTTGTATAGAAGTAGAAATCTTGATACCTACTCTGATACCTAATAAAAGAAAGGACACTCTTTAGGGCGGATTTTGATTATAACAAGTCACTAATTAGAAATTATAATAAACATTCTAATAATTTAAGAATTTTACCAAAATAAAATTGCATGGTAATCACCCAATTTCTGCCACAAAATTTTGATTGGCAGAACTCATAAACATAAAATATATATTTTCTAATTTCATCTTTTTTTTTTCTTTTTACATAATCTGGTTTGATGTTTTCCCAAATATTCAAATCACTATATTTTGCTGCTTAATATCAAATACAGCAACTGAGTTATTTTTATGCATCAAACAATTACATTTTCTCATTCATCCAAACTAATCACTGAACATCAATTTCATATTTTCTTCACTAAAATATTACTGTGCTTGATGTCATCAAGTGGAGCGGATCATTTTTTTTTCATTTGTTCACACATTTTTCCAATTTATATATATTTTAAAGATTCTTAGCCTATGTCATTGCATACCAATCTGTTTATTAAAAGTTAAGGTTCACTGTAAACACATATGTTACACCAAAATAAAAACGCTTCAGATAATGTCTTGATATTCAATTCAGTTTCTCACATGACATCTTATGAAGTTAGTAGAAATGTTACAGACTTTTGAATCTCAAACACTTTCAATACTGTGCACTGATATTTTCTTTTTTGCAATATAAGCACATTCATGATTTTTTTTACAAACGTTAAAAACTTTCACATTGTGTAGCAATATACTGAAACAATTATAAAAATATTTGTTTTTATTTTGAATGATGCAGGGCATCTGAAGAGAGATTTTTCTAACAAAATGAAAGTATAATTTTTAGCAATAGGTATCTAGGAAAAGGCCACTACATATGTTATAAGTTCCAAATTTCCACAACCTGGCAAATACTGGTACATGCTAGCAAATTTAGATTTGCAATTACAAAATATGATTCTAATTTTTTCCTTTGCTCTTTATTCTAACACTACACTAAGTTTACTGTGTTATTTCGCTACAGTTGATATTGTGTAGAACAATAAGAAAATCATAGTGAACAATGCATTCAACAAAATTTCACACACATTTCTAGATACCTATATCTAATAAGTTCAAAAGAAAGGACACACTTAGGGAGGTATTTTGGTGGTCAAGTCACTAAAAAGAGATTAGCTGGTTTCCCGGCATAGCCCAGGATATAATAAAGATTGACTGAAATACATGTTCTAGCTGGTTTCTAGGCGTTGCCAGGGATGTAATATAGACACATTATGTTGTATATTACCTGTTCTCTTCTCCCTAAGGTAAAACAATTTCATATACATGCTGTAAATTACCTATGCTAGGGATAAAACATGAACAATATCAGTCCTAGGGTAGATAAAACAAATAATACATAGAGATGAAAGATTCCTCTCCCCTAAGAATCAAACATATGTTCAATATCTGCTTTTGTTTTTTCATTGTTTATACGGTCCCGAGCAACGCCGGGTAGCCCTGCTAGTATATATATAAAAGCCAAACGTCTGTGTGTATGTATGTATGTTTGTTTGTAACGCTAAAACTTTTGAAAGACGGAACCAAACTTGACAAATTTGGTATCATATCGAAGCCCCATCACCCGGATGACAAATATCGAAATTTCACGTCAAACGGACCACTAGAAGTTGGTCAACTGATCAGTTATCTTCGAGGGGGGCCCCCAAAAAACCTGTCATTAACGCTAAAACTTGAGATGAAAGATTCCTCTCCCCTAAGAATAAAACATATGTTCAATATCTGCTTTTGTTTTTTCATTGTTTATACGGTCCCGAGCAAAGCCGGGTAGCCCTGCTAGTCTTCTATATATATAAATCCCAAATGTCTGTGAGTTTGTATGTTTGTATGTAACGCTAAAACTTTTGAAAGACACAACCAGACTTGATAAATTTGGTATCATATCGAAGCCCCGTGTCCCGGATGACAAATATCGAAATTTCACGTCAAACGGACGAGGAGAAAGGGGTAAACGTATCAGTTATCTCCAAGGGGGTCCCAAAAAAAACTGTCATTGTAATGCTTTTTATTACGTAATTCTTGAATGATCCAATGTAATTCATACGTAAAAAAAAAAAAAGCTTAGTCATGTCACGTGACGTGACGTCAACGTCCACTAATGGCGAACAATTGTTAATAAAAAAATCTTTCTCCGATACTTTTGCATTTTTCTCTTCGGCTCAGTTATATCTTTTTTTTTACTTTATGCCAATGTTTCCATCGTTATTACCTGGTTAAAAATATTATTTATACAAGAGTTTTAACGAAAAATGTCAGGAAAAAAAGTACGGGATTAAAAAAATTCACCTTTCAAAATATTAGACGATTATAAAAATATCGTAATATTTATGTAATGTAAAATAATTAGCCATTTTGTATATTACCACGTGACCTCATACCTCTTAAGCTGGAAGGGGGGGAGTAAAACCAACACCGTCTCTCTCTCTCACACTTACTCTCTCTCTCTCTCACTTTCTCTATCACCCTCTTTCTATTTTTCTATTCGTTTAAAAACGCTTAGTCATGTCACGTGACGTGACGTCACGGTTTGGTTACTATGGAAACACTTACTTTTTGTGCTGCTTCGAAAAGGAACAAAATTCAACATACACCGCTTCCTCTTCCCTCCCTCTCTCTCTCTCTCTCTCTCTCTCTCTCTCTCTCACACACACACACACACACACACACACTTTCTTCGGTGTGTTTTTGTTGTTACGTACGTATTTTTTTATATTTTTATCTCAGTAATTTTTATTATATTTAATAGCATTTTCTTTTTTTTTTTTTCATGGGAAATTATTTTTCTATTCGTTTTAAGAAAATGCTATTAAAAAATAAAAATGCGATAAATTCTGGCAACAGTTATTTATTTATGCTATTCGCAGCCGGCCGGAAGAAACGCGCATAGACATTTTGTAAACATTGTTTTTAAAAAATAAAAAATAATACTTCTATTATGTTTTAAACGACTGTAATAGTTTATTTTGGAAGTATAAAAAAAAGTCCATTAATTTGAACTTAAAGCCTGTTTGAATAAAACTTATATAAAAAAAAACCGTCACTTCCGGCAAATGGCTATGTAAACAACTGGTGGCATTTTTCGAATACATCGGTAAACACTGTATGTTTTTCGAGCTGAATAAATATGTTACAGTGATTAAAAACACAAAAAATATATCCAGTTGGATAGAAAAGTAACTTATCTTGCCTTTCCTAACATTTATTTGTTATATATTTGTCTTTTGACCGTCCACTAATGGCGAGTTTTTTTTTTTTTTTTAAATAAAACTAATTTTAAAATTTCGATGTTAGAAAAACAGTCCATCACATGTCAATATAAAAATTCTCTTTTTGTTTGATAAAAAGAATAAACAGTTAATAGATACAACAAAAAAGTCCATTAAGTTCAACAAACTAAACTCTTTTATTTATAATAAAACTCTTCGACAGTTTAAATGCTTTCAAAATCCTATGTAAGTATATCGTTTTTACTGTACACAGATTCGAAAAAGTTGTCATCAAACAAATATATGAATATGACAGAGTTGAATAAATATGTTACATTGATTAAAAACACTTCTTATTAGCATTTTCTTTTTATATGACAACGTTAATGTTCATGAATCTCTCTTTTAATCATTTTTATCGACTATCAGCCAAATAACCGGGGTCTAAAATTTGGGAAATTATTTTTCTATATTTTTCTATTCATTTAAAGTAGGCACCGCCAAAAATGGCCGCAAAATCAAGTTGTTGTTGTTTTTTAAAACGAAATTACGTTTATTAAAATCCATTATTTCTGAGTAACTTTTTTTTTCCAGAAAGATAAAACCCTGAATTTTATCATATAGAAAACAGAATAATGTAAAACTTTTTCTACTATTTTTAATTCAATTTTAAATGTTAAATTTTCCCAAAAAGTTAACAATTGACATTTTTTGTCTTGCACAAAAAACGTACTTAAATATTAAAAAAAAAGGGTTTTTGAAATAATTAATTAATTTATTTATTGTCTAACTAAGATTTAGGATGATTTTCTAAGAGAATATGCAAAAATATTATAATATAAGTACCTGAATTTCAAATAATTCCACTTATTCATATAGGTAACCAGATATTCGCGTTGACGTAGAGTTCAGATCGACTCTGTTTACGTTTTCGTCTGATAAAAAAGCAAACTATAGAAGACCAAACAGGCCAAAAAAAACTTATTTTTCAGTGACGAAAATTTCAATGTATTATTAATCTGAGGCTGGCCAGTACCAGATGGGTGACCATTTGTATGCGTTTGGTTTTTAATGTGTATGTGTGTGGGGGCCAGACTCCCCAAAATGGGGGGGGGGGGCAATTTAAAGCAGAATAAAAAAAAATTATTTCAGCGCGTTTGGTCCACCATAGTCAAAGGCGGCAAACGTTTTCAAACGGGATCGAAAAAAAAGATGCTATTTTTAACACAAAGGGCACAATATTTATCGAATTTTTTTTTTTGGTATCGATTATTCAAAGCATGCCCTGTTTAATAATGGTCATGCATTATTCGGCTCGCTAAAAAAAAATTGTTAATTTATTTATCAAAAATTTTAAAATAGCTTTTTTCGTATAAATATTAAAAATTTTTTTTTTTTGTTTTGCTTAACTTAAATTAATTATTTTACTTAACATATTCACCGAATTTCACACTTCAAAACTCAAAAGCGGGATAATTAAACACAATCGAAGTTCTGATATTCAGACGTCAAAATAAGGTATGCAAACAATTTTTTTTTTTTTTTTTTTTTTTTTTTTAATCTATAATTCTGTCCCTTACAACACTATGTTGATTTCAGTCTCAGATGATTATTTTAAGCATATTTGTTCCCACTTCAAAACAAGGGGGGGGTTTTGTAAGCAAAAAAAAAAATATATATAAATATCGTTTATGAAAAATAAGTACACTGTTATAAAGTTCATTCTTCTCCTAATAATCGCTGAAAATTTCGTATTGATCGGATAATTACCTGATTTTTGGTAGATTTTTAAAAAGACGGTCCGTCAAAAAGTACTGACCTGCCCCCCCAGTTTTGGCAGTGCCTAATTTAAAGAATATGCTATTAAAAAAAAAAAAGTCGATAAAAGTTAGACATAAACAGTAAAAAAATAGAAGATATTATTATTAAATAACAATAATTATTAAAAATAAATATTAACATTTACAATAATAAAATGAGTTAGTATTAAAAATAATTATTAAAATAAAAATGAGTTTATTATTAAAAATACATATTAATATTCAAATAAAATTGTTTTTATTATTAAAAATAAATATTAATATTTAAAGTAGAATAAAATGTGTTTATTATTATAAATAAATATTAATATTTAAAATAATGTGTTTATTATTAAAAATAAATATTAATATTTAAAATAATATAATGTGTTTATTATTACAAATAAATATTAATATTAAAATAAAATGTGTTTATTATTAAAAATAAATATTAAGGAAGCTCAACAGGTGGATGAAAAATAGTCAATGCAGGTCATACCACCTGACCAGCTAAAATCGCCTTTTTATATAAGGCAGACAGTCAGACTATTTGCCTTGAGGGCGGGCTAAGCCCTCCTACCCCCCCCCCCCCCACCCCAAAGCTGAGAGCTGGGGAAACTTCTCTCAGAAGGGGTATGGGAGGACAGGGAGACCTTCCCTCTTTCAACTAAGAGATAGATATCCTTTTGTATGGTTGATTGACCCCCCCCCCTGTCGGTTCTGCTTACTCCATTCCGAAAGAGATCAACCTTACACAAAAAAAAAAAAAATATGGGGACAGGGAAGCCTTCCCGGGCCCCCTTTCTGGGAGGAGAAGTTCCCCGGCTCCTACCTTTTTGGGAGTGCTCAGCCCGTCCTCCAGTCAACCACAATATTTGAAGAATAAAGATATTTTTGTTTTTAACTCTTCGACAGTTTAAATGCTTTCAAAATCCTATGTAAGTATATCGTTTTTACTGTACACAGATTCGAAAAAGTTGTCATCAAACAAATATATGAATATGACAGAGTTGAATAAATATGTTACATTGATTAAAAACACTTCTTATTAGCATTTTCTTTTTATATGACAACGTTAATGTTCATGAATCTCTCTTTTAATCATTTTTATCGACTATCAGCCAAATAACCGGGGTCTAAAATTTGGGAAATTATTTTTCTATATTTTTCTATTCATTTAAAGAATATGCTATTAAAAAAGAAAAAGTCGATAAAAGTTAGACATAAACAGTAAAAAAATAGAAGATATTATTATTAAATAACAATAATTATTAAAAATAAATATTAACATTTACAATAATAAAATGAGTTAGTATTAAAAATAATTATTAAAATAAAAATGAGTTTATTATTAAAAATACATATTAATATTCAAATAAAATTGTTTTTATTATTAAAAATAAATATTAATATTTAAAGTAGAATAAAATGTGTTTATTATTATAAATAAATATTAATATTTAAAATAATATGTGTTTATTATTAAAAATAAATATTAATATTTAAAATAATATAATGTGTTTATTATTACAAATAAATATTAATATTAAAATAAAATGTGTTTATTATTAAAAATAAATATTAAGGAAGGTCAACAGGTGGAGGAAAAATAGTCAATGCAGGTCATACCACCTGACCAGCTAAAATCGCCTTTTTATATAAGGCAGACAGTCAGACTATTTGCCTTGAGGGCGGGCTAAGCCCTCCTACCCCCCCCCCCCACCCCAAAGCTGAGAGCTGGGGAAACTTCTCTCAGAAGGGGTATGGGAGGACAGGGAGACCTTCCCTCTTTCAACTAAGAGATAGATATCCTTTTGTATGGTTGATTGACCCCCCCCCCCTGTCGGTTCTGCTTACTCCATTCCGAAAGAGATCAACCTTACACAAAAAAAAAAAAAATATGGGGACAGGGAAGCCTTCCCGGGCCCCCTTTCTGGGAGGAGAAGTTCCCCGGCTCCTACCTTTTTGGGAGTGCTCAGCCCGTCCTCCAGTCAACCACAATATTTGAAGAATAAAGATATTTTTGTTTTTGTGTTTTAGGTGGTGAAGGTGATCTGGGGAGTGTTTTTTTTTTCACAAAAAAGGTACTTTTTACGAATGGGTATCCAAGAAAATTACAGTATTTTGTCAGAAATTAAGATTTTCATTGACCACTCTCAATACTATCAGAAATGAACAAAGTTAATTAAACAGTCTACACAATATAAACTAACTGTTTTGTTGGCTTTTTATTCTAACTCCAAACTAACCCATAACTACATTTTTCTTTTATTTTGCAAATTTGATTTCCTTTAGTTTATATTGTGTAGCTGAATCAGAAATTGATTTATCTTTTGTCATTTGTAGTTAACATGCTATCAGCGCAATTACTACAGTGTAATCACACATGATCTACCAAAATAAAAACACTTCAGATAAAGTCTTAAATAGAATTCAGTTCCTTACATGACATCTGATGAAGTCAGTACAAACGTTACAAACTAATACTTGAAAAACAATTTGACATTTACTGTACTACAATATCACATTTGTATAGAAGTAGAAATCTGGATACCTATTCTGATACCTAATAAAAGAAAGGACACTCTTTGGGGCGGATTTTGATGATAACAAGTCACTAATAAGAAATTATAATAAACATTGAAATAATTTAAGAATTTTACCAAAATAAAATTACTTGGTAATCACCCAATTTCTGCCACAAAATTTTAATTGGCAAAACTCATAAGCATAAAATATATATTTTCTAATTTCATCTTTTTTTTTTTACATAATCTGGTTTGATGTTTTCCTAAATATTCAAATCACTATATTTTGCTGCTTAATATTAAATACAGCAAATGAGTTATTTTTATGCATCAAACAATTACATTTTCTCATTCATCCAAACTAATCACTGAACATCAATTTCATATTTTCTTCACTAAAATATTACTATGCTTGATGTCATCAAGTAGAGCGGATCATTTTTTTTTACATTTGTTTACACATTTTTTACAAATGTTTTTGAGAGTCCATACAAAGTTATAAGTGTTCAACATTTTTTTTCATTTGAATATATTTTGTCTAAGATTCTTAGCCTATGTCATTGCATACCAATTTGTTTCTTGAAAGTTAAGTTCACTGTAAAAACATCTGATACACCAAAATCCCTGATACCTGTTTCTTATAAGCGCCAAATAACTATCACTATTTCGATTTGTGTTTCATGAGAACAATTCAATATTGATACATTATAAGAAACATTTCCAGTGCTTTTCTCTTTTTAGCAATAGTTGGTTGATAATTAGAGGACACAACTAACCCTATACTATGCTTTACTTTGTTTTGTATATATATTTTGTATTGTGTGAAATTAACAAAGATTCATATGCAGGAATCTGTTGATACATTCCAAGAATCCCAATGCGACCAACAAACTTGAAAGACTACAATTTCTTTTTACTATGACCAATAAGAAAGCTCAAGGACTAAGTTGTTGGACTCATCCTGATCACCATTTTAAATTATTGTTAACAGTAAGTTTAACATTTTAAGTACAGAATAATATTCCTTTTGATATTTATAAATTACTATTTTCTGTGACAGATGTTACTTTTTCAATATTGATTGTACCCTCTTTTGTGTTTTTACATTTTGCATACAATAATATTAAGCACACCATACCAAGACCACTATTTGAGCATCTAATAAACTGCCTACCAAGACCAATGTTTTCAAGTGACAATGGAGAGTATTCATGTTATGTTTCACATTTTTATGTTTTGAAATATTTTGCTGCTTAATATCAAATTCAGCAGATGTTTACTTTGTTTTGTGTATATACTTTATATTAGGTAGAATAAACAAAACTTTATTTCGCTACCATCATTATTTGTAGTGACATGCACTGTTAACATAAATAAAATCACTGGTGACAATCCCTGATACCTGTTTCGTATAAGCACCAAATAACTATGATAATGTGTTATTGTTGATACATTATAATAAACATTTCCATTGACTGGTCGTTTGCTTAGCTTAGGTTTACATCATTTTTTCACAATGTTTCTCTACTTGCTTTCAGCATGAGAGCAGATCATATTCTGCACATGTTTCATGCATATCACAAAAACTTATAATATTTGATCAACATTTGACTAACAATTTTACAAAAAAGACCTACCACCTTAAGGGGGGTAAAGGTAAGGCTCCCCACATAACCATAAAAGAAAGCCGCCCCCCCCATACAGTGGGAAAGAGCTCCCTTCCCATTCTGGGGCAGAGAAGGGGCAAGGAAAACTCTTAAACATAAATGGTCAACGGAGGGTATACACCCTGGGAAACTAAAAGTCTATATGGAATCTGCATAAATTAAAATATCCTGTTTAAGCGTATTGTATGACAGGGAGGGAAGGTCAACAGGTGGAAGAAAAATGGTCTACGCAGAGCATACCGCCTGACAAGCTAAAATCGCCTTTTTATATACGGCAGACAATCAGACTCTGATTGCCTGGACGGCGGGCTGAGCAATGAATGTGGAAGCCGGGGAACTTTTCTCAGAAGGAGGATGGGAGGCCCAGGGAGCCTTCGGTCTCCTCCTAAGAGAGGGATATCCTCTTACTCCCTTTGGAAAGAGATCAACCTTACACAAAACAAAAAATATGGGAAGAGAAGCCTTCCCGGGCCCCCCTCCCCCTTCTGGGAGGAGAAGTTCCCTGGCTCCAACCCTTTTTTTTGGGGGGGGGCGCCTAAGCCTGTCCTCCAGGCAACCAAATGAAAAAGAAATTTACCCATCCCACCTTTGTAGGAAGTGTGCTCAGCCCACCTTCTGAGCCACTGTGAAAGTTTCCGTCCACCAAAAGGGAAGGGAACGAGGAAGGAAAAGTCTCTGAGAATCTTCATGCAATTTCTTTGACAAAGAAACTGTTTTCACTTGATTCCACACAAAATTTTTATTGCTTTTTCATCTATTGTCTTATATTAGGATTTCTTTATGCATGTTATTTTATTTAAGAGTACTAAATAGCTTTTCAGTTTCTTGAGACTCTTTCAACTGTCTGGATTCTGCAGCAACGTTGTGGAGTGATATGTAAAACATAAATTGGTACTTTATAACAATAGGTATGTAGAATTCTAACTCGCCAGTGTTGATCGTTTCAATTATTTACAAATTCACCAGGTCCTGGATATGACCATAAACTGTATCCAAACATGGGGCTTTGTGAAGTGTGAAGCCACCATTTAATTGCTATTGCTACCAGGTCCACTCTGATCTGGAGTAGTAGTACCTGTTAGGGTCCCAATTATGAGTTAAATAGAAACCAACATTAAATAAACAAATATATTCTAGGAAAAAAAAATGTCACTAGATTGGGCATGAAATAACCTGATATAGTGTTGATATGTCATAAAACAAAATGAACCAACAAATTCACCAATCGACACAATATCAACAAATGTATCTTTCTTTTCCTTATTCTGTGCTTATTTCTTGGTACTAAGCTTATCATTAACTAACCCTGACATTTCTTTTACTTTGTTTTGTGTATATATTTTATTTTGTGTAGAATAACCAAAAAGACATTTAGCTACCACATTTGCAGCGAAATGTTAGCATACATAAAATCACTGGTGACAACCCATGATGTTTTTTCTTATGAACACGAAATAACCAACACGCTTTCCATTGGTTTTTCATGATAACAATTTAATATTGATAAATTATAATAAACATGTCCATTACTTTTCTTTTTTTATCAATAAATATACTTGGTTGATAATTAGAGAACACAATGTTTATTGTAATAAAACTTGTGATCTATAACATCCAATTCTAAAAATTAAACTTTCCTTTCTCAATTGAAACAAACAACATACCCCACACTATGTTCCTAAAAATGAGGATTTTACTATTGCGTTTACATAATTTTTTAGCTATGTTTCTCTTACTTTCAGCATGAGATCATTTTCTACACGTGTTTCATGCATACCACACAAACATTTTACCTCTGACATTTTTAATTTTTTTCCAATTTCCTTTCACCATGAACATTATCATTAGTACAGTTTTCATTTAAAATGAAGCTGTACATGGTTACTATTACTTGGAAAGCAGATCTAAAAAAAAAAAAAAATATCTGTTTTCACTTTGAAAATTTACGATTTATAGATCTCGGATTTGGCCCTTCTTCACCTTTTATCTTACATTTGTAAATATTGTATATATAAACTTTTTTCTTATTTCTCCAATGTTATTTCATTCATGCAATTTCATAATCCACCAACATTGTATAAGATTCAATTCCATTTGACACTTGAAAACAACTTTTTATATAGTAAACAGCATTTATTTCTTTTCAGACATATTCTTATTTTATTTTATTTCCAGTACTATGTTTTATTTCATTTTGTGGACACTCATTTAACTCTCTGGGATGCTGCAGGGAACATGTAGAGTGATATATCAAACAAGAAGTGGTACTTTATGACAATAGGTATCTAGGATTTACACATACCAGTGTTGATAGTTTGAAATATTTACAGACTAACATTTTACACAATATAAACACATGTACCTTTTTTTTCTTTTCCTTTGCTTATTTCTCGAACCTAAACTTATCATTAACTAACCCGTAACTTTGTTTACTTTGTTTTGCGTATATATTTTATATTGGGTAGAATTAACAAAACTTAATTTCGCTACCATCATTATTTTTAGTGACATGCACTGTTAACATCAATAAAATCACTGGTGACAATACTTGATACCTGTTTCGTATAAGCACCAAATAACTATCACTATTTCGATTTGCTTTTTCATGATAATATGTTCATCTTGATACATTATAATAAACATTTCCATTCACTGGTCGTTTGCTTAGCTTAGCTTTACATCATTTTTTCACAATGTTTCTCTACTTGCTTTCAGCATGAGAGCAGATCATATTCTAAACGTTTCATGCATATCACACAAACTTATAATATTTGATCAACATTTGACTAACAATTTTTTGCCAATTTCCTTCAACATTCTCATTACCATTACTACAGTTTACATTTTGTCGTTAAAATGAAGCTGTACATGTTTCCTATTACTTGGAAACCAGATTTGTAAAAATCCCATTTTTTTTTCACTCTGAGAATTTTCATTATATTTCTTTGACAAACGATTTATTTTCAATGAACTTCAGCACATGATTGTTACTGCTTTTTCCCCTTTTGTCTTATATTTGTTTTTCTTCATGCCAAATATTTTATATATCAATTTTTTGCTAATTTCTTAAATTTTATTTCTTTAATTCTTAGTCCACCAATATAGTATAAGTTTCAATTGCATTAAACGCAATGTTTTAGATAGTAAACATCAGCATATTTCACTTTTCAAGCACTTTTTCATTTTATTTCAAATACTATGTTTTATTTCATTTTGTTGACACTCATTTACCCCTCTGGGGTGCTACAAGGAACATGTAGATTGATATACCAAACATGAATTGGTGCTTTATAACAATAGGTATCTATAATTTTGCTTAATTCTCTAACCTAAACTTATCATTAACTAACCGTAAATTATGTTTTAGTTTTGTGTATATATTTTATATTGTGAAGAATAAACAAAAATTCATTTCACCACCACATTTGCACTGTTAGCATACACAAATATCACTGGTTACAATCATTGGTAGCTGTTTTTTAAAAACACCAAATAACATTCACGCTTTCCATTGGTTTTTCATGATAACAATTTAATATTGATAAATTATAATAAACATGTCCATTACATTCTCTTTTTATCAATAAATATACTTGGTTGATAATTAAAGAACACAATGTTTATTGTAATAAAACTTGTGATCTATAACATCAAATTGTATAAATTAAAGTTTCCTTTCTCAATTGAAACAAACAACATATCCCACACTAAAAATGAGGATTTTACTATTGCCTTTTAGATCATTTTTTAACACTGTTTCTCTTCTTACTTTCAGCATCAGAAAATATAATTTTCTACACGTGTTTCATGCATACCACACAAACGTATATGTGACCAACATTTTACCTCTGATACATTTTTTTCCAATTTCCTTTCACCATTGTCATTATCATTAGTACAGTTTTCGTTTTGTCTTTAAAATGAAGTTGTACATGTTTCTTAATACTTCGAAACCAAATATATCAAAAAATAATTTTTTTCACTTACAAAATTTTCATGATATTTCTTTGACAATCATATTTGTTTTTAATTGAATTCAGCATATGATTCTTACTGCTTTATCACCTTTTATCTTATATTTCTTTTTCTTCATGCCAAATATTTTAAATATCAAATTTTTGCTCATTTCTTAAATTGAATTAAAAAAATGGATTTTTTTATTCCACCAATATTGTATAAGGCTCAATTCCATTGAACACAGTGTTTTATATAGTAAACATCAGCATTTGTTTCTATTTTATTTCAAATACTGTTTCATTTCACTTTCTCGATAATCATTTACATCTTTGGGGTGCAACAGGGAACATGTAGAGTGATATATCAAACATGAATTGGAACTTTATAACAATAGGTATCTAGAATTTCCACATACCAGTGTGGATAGTTTTAAATATTTACAAACTTACAATTTACACACTATAAACAAATGTATCTTTTTTTCTTTTCTTTGCTTATTTCTCGAACCTAAACTTATCATTAACTAAACCTAAACTTTGTTTACTGCATTTTGTGTATATATTTTATAATGGGTGAAATAAACAAAACTTAATTTGGCTAATATCATTTGTAGTGGCATGCACTATTGACATATATAAAATCACAGGTGACAATCCTTGATTCCAGTTTCGTATAAGCACAAAATATCTATCATTATTTCGATTTGTTGTTCATGATAAAAATTTAATATTGATACATTGTAATAAACATTTCCATTGCTTTTATCTTTTTATCAATACATATACTTGGTTGATAATTAGAGGACACAACTAACCCTATACTTTGCTTTACTTTGTTTTGTATATATATTTTGTATTGTGTGGAATTAACAAAGATTCATATGCAGGAATCTGTTGATACATTCCAAGAATCCCAATGCGACCAACAAACTTGAAAGACTACAATTTCTTTTTACTATGACCAATAAGAAAGCTCAAGGACTAAGTTGTTGGACTCATCCTGATCACCATTTTAAATTATTGTTAACAGTAAGTTTAACATTTTAAGTACAGAATAATATTTCTTTTGACATTTATAAATTACTATTTTCTGTGACAGATGTTACTTTTTCAATATTGATTGTACCCTCTTTTGTGTTTTTAAATTTTGCATACAATAATATTAAGCACACCATACCAAGACCACAATTTCAGTATCTAATAAACTTCCTACCAAGGTCAATGTTTTCAAGTGACAACGGAGAGTATTCATGTTATGTTTCACATTTTTATGTTTTGAAATATTTTGCTGCTTAATATCAAATTCAGCAGATGAGTTCTTTCTTATGCATCAAACAATTACATTTTCTGATATTCATTCAAACTAATTATTGAAAATCAATTTCATATTTTCTTTACTAAAATATTACTATGCTTGATTTCATCAAGTGGTGCGAATCTGTTTTTTACACTAACAATGTGCACATTTTTTGAAGAATAAAGTTTTTTTTTTTAAGGTGGTGAAGGTGATCCGGGGAGTTTTTTTTTTTTTTTTTTTTTCCAAAAAAGGTACTTTTTACGAATGGGTATCCAAGAAACATTCAGTATTTTGTCGGAAATTAAGATTTTCATTGACAACTCTCAATACTATCAGAAATGACCAATCTACACAATACAAACTAACTGTTTTGTTGGCTTTTTATTCTAACTCCAAACTAACCCATAACTACATATTGCTTTTATTTTGCAAATTTGATTTCCTTTAGTTTATATTGTGTAGCTGAATCAGAAATTGATTTAACTTTTGTCATTTGTAGTTAACATGCTTTCAGCGCAATTACTACAGTGTAATCACACATGATATACCAAAATAAAAACACTTCAGATAAAGTCTTCTTACATAGAATTCAGTTTCTTACATGACATCTGATGAAGTCAGTACAAACGTTACAAACTAATACTTGAAAAACAATTTGACATTTACTGTACTACAATATCATATTTGTATAGAAGTAGAAATCTGGATACATATTCTGATACCTAATAAAAGAAAGGACACTCTTTGGGGCGGATTTTGATGATAACAAGTCACTAATAAGAAATTATAATAAACATTGAAATAATTTAAGAATTTTACCAAAATAAAATTGCATGGTAATCACCCAATTTCTGCCACAAAATTTTGATTGGCAAAACTCATAAACAGAAAATATATATTTTCTAATTTCATCTTTTTTTTTTACATAATCTGATTTGATGTTTTCCTAAATATTCAAATCACTATTTTTTTGCTGCTTAATATCAAATACAGCAAATGAGTTATTTTTTATGCATCAAACAATTACATTTTCTCATTCATCCAAACTAATCACTGAACATCAATTTCATATTTTCTTCACTAAAATATTACTGTGCTTGATGTCATCAAGTACAGCGGATCACTTTTTTTTCATTTGTTCACACATTTTTCCAATTTATATATATTTTGTCTAAGATTCCTAGCCTATGTCATTGCATACCAATCTGTTTATTAAAAGTTAAGGTTCACTGTAAACACATACGTTACACCAAAATAAAAATGCTTCAGATAATGTCTTGATATTCAATTAAGTTTCTCACATGACATCTTATGAAGTTAGTAGAAATGTTACAGACTTTTGAATCTCAAACACTTTCAATACTGTGCACTGATATTTTCTTTTTTGGAATATAAGCACATTCATGATTTTTTTTACAAACGCCAACAAATGTCACATTTTGTAGCAATGTACTGAAACAATTATAAAAATAGGTATCTCGGAAAAGGCCACTACATATGTTATAAATTCCAAATTTCCACAACCTGGCAAATACTGGTACACGCTAGCAAATTTAGATTTGTAATTACAGAATATGATTCTAATTTTTTCCTTTGCTCTTTATTCTAACACTACACTAAGTTTACTGTTTTATTTCGCTACAGTTGATATTGTGTAGAACAATAAGAAAATCATAGTGAACAATGAATTCAACAAAATTTCACACACATTTCTAGATACCTATATCTAATAAGTTCAAAAGAAAGGACACACTTAGGGAGGTATTTTGGTGGTCAAGTCACTAAATAGAGATTAGCTGGTTTCCCGGCATAGCCCAAGATGTAATAAAGATTGACTGAAATACATGTTCTAGCTGGTTTCTAGGCGTTGCCAGGGATGTAATATAGACACATTATGTTGTATATTACCTGTTCTCTTCTCCCTAAGGTAAAACAATTTCATGTACATGCTGTAAATTACCTACACTAGGGATAAAACATGAACAATACCAGTCCTAGGGTAGATAAAACAAATAATACATAGAGATGAAAGATTCCTCTCCCCTAAGAATAAAAATGGCTTTTTAAATAACAACGTTATTATTTCAGCACGGATCTGCATGAGTACCCAAAAATTAATAATTTGATCAAATATTTTTTTTTTTTACTCCAGAAAATCAAAATTTTACGGCTGAGCGAGTAGTCGTTGTGTTTTCGTCGTGCATGATGAAATAAATAAGGGGAAGACAACTCAAATCAAAGTGTCGAGATAAAAAAAACAGCCTTATGTTCAATACGGTTTAGTACTAAAATCGCTAAAAATCGCAAAGAGAGTAAGAACAATTCTCACCCTTTATATTCAACAAATTTTTATCTACAGATTAGAAAATTTTTATATAGTGTATTCAGACATATGGAAATATATCTAGCATAATCTATCTATTATATCTATAAAAGTGAGCATGTGTGAGAGGAGAGAGAGAGAGAGAGAACAATTCTCAACCTATATACTCAACAAATTTTTTATCTACAGATTTGAAAATTTGTATATAGATTATTCAGACATATGGAAATATATCTAGCATAATTTATCTATTATATCTATAAAAGTGAGAATGTGTGGGTGTGTGAGAGAGAGAATGAGAGAGAACAATTCTCAGCTTATATATGCAACAAATTGTTTATCTACAGATCCGAAATATCACATTTGTATAGAAGTAGAAATCTGGATACCTATTCTGATACCTAATAAAAGAAAGGACACTCTTTGGGGCGGATTTTGATGATAACAAGTCACTACTAAGAAATTATAATAAACATTGAAATAATTTAAGAATTTTATCAAAATAAACTTGCATGGTAATCACCCAATTTCTGCCACAAAATTTTGATTGGCAAAACTCATAAACAGAAAATATATATTTTCTAATTTCATCTTTTTTTTTTACATAATCTGATTTGATGTTTTCCTTAATATTCAAATCACTATATTTTGCTGCTTAATATCAAATACAGCAAATGAGTTATTTTTTATGCATCAAACAATTACATTTTCTCATTCATCCAAACTAATCACTGAACATCAATTTCATATTTTCTTCACTAAAATATTACTGTGCTTGATGTCATCAAGTGGAGCGGATCATTTTTTTTTTTCATTTGTTCACACATTTTTCCAATTTATATATATTTTGTCTAAGATTCTTAGCCTATGTCATTGCATACCAAGCTGTTTATTAAAAGTTACGGTTCACTGTAAACACATACGTTATACCAAAATAAAAACGCTTCAGATAATGTCTTGATATTCAATTCAGTTTCTCACATGACATCTTATGAAGTTAGTAGAAATGTTACAGACTTTTTAATCTCGAACACTTTCAATACTGTGCACTGATATTTTCTTTTTTGGAATATAAGCACATTCATGATTTTTTTTTACAAACGTCAACAAATTTCACAATGTGTAGCAATGTACTGAAACAATTATAAAAATATTTGTTTTTATTTTGGATGATGCAGGGCATCCGAAGAGAGATTTTTCTAACAAAATGAAAGTATAATTTTTAGCAATAGGTATCTAGGAAAAGGCCACTACATACGTTATAAATTCCAAATTTCCACAACCTGGCAAATACTGGTACACGCTAGCAAATTTAGATTTGCAATTACAGAATATGATTCTAATTTTTTCCTTTGCTCTTTATTCTAACACTACACTAAGTTTACTGTTTTATTTCGCTGCAGTTGATATTGTGTAGAACAATAAGAAAATCATAGTGAACAATGCATTCAACAAAATTTCACACACATTTCTAGATACCTATATCTAATAAGTTCAAAAGAAAGGACACACTTAGGGAGGTATTTTGGTGGTCAAGTCACTAAATAGAGATTAGCTGGTTTCCCGGCATAGCCCAGGATGTAATAAACATTGACTGAAATACATGTTCTAGCTGGTTTCTAGGCGTTGCCAGGGATGTAATATAGACACATTATGTTGTATATTACCTGTTCTCTTCTCCCTAAGGTAAAACAATTTCATATACATGCTGTAAATTACCTATGCTAGGGATAAAACATGAACAATACCAGTCCGGGGGTAGATAAAACAAATAATACATAGAGATGAAAGATTCCTCTCCCCTAAGAATAAAACATATATTCAATATCTGCTTTTGTTTTTTCATTGTTTATACGGTCCCGAGCAACGCCGGGTAGCCCTGCTAGTCTATATATATAAAAGGCAAAAATCGGTGTGTATGTATGTATGTATGTATGTTTGTTTGTAACGCTAAAACTTTTGAAAGACGGAACCAGAGTTGACAAATTTGGTATCATATTGCACCTTGATCACCCGGATGACAAATATCGAAATTTCACGTCAAACGGACCAGTAGAAAGGGGTCAACTGATCGTTTTTCTCCTAGGGGGGCCCCCCAAAAAACCTGTCATTTTAACGTTATTCAATACGTGTCACGTGACGTGACGTCAGCTCAAACTTTTGACAGACACAACCAAAGTTGACAAATTATGTATCATATTGCACCTTGATCACCCGCATGACAAATATCAAAATTTCACGTCAAACGGACAATTACAAGGGGGTGAACTTATCATTTTTCTCCCAGGGGGGGCCCCAAAAATCCTGTCATTATAACGTTATTCATTAAGTGTCACGTGACGTGACGTCAGCTCAGTAAAATGTCGGCTGCAGCTGAGGTACGTTAAAACTGCCTTCGGAGGAGAAATTGATACTATAACACAGTTAAATATTAGTTTTCGACTCGAACCGTTATTAACAACGTAATTATCGCACTCCAAAAATAAAAAAAAACCCAAAATTACACGAAAATTGACGTAGGGAAAATGTTTTTATTTTTGCTCGAAGTTTTTTGCCGGCGAAGATGACTTTGCTCTTTGTAATTTACATGTAAACAAAGATTAGCCATTTTGTTTATACATTCTAACTCTGTTAACTTGAAGGGGGAGGGGGGGTATCAGTATCAGGCCGCTTATGTAAACGAAAATTAGGTCGCTTGCACATTTTCCACTTTCTCTCTCTCTCTCTCGCCGTCTTTCTCTCTCTCTCTCTCTCTCTTTCGCCGTCTTTCTCTCTCTCTCTCTCTCTCTCTCTCTCTCTCCGTCTTTCTCTCTCTCTCTCGCCGTCTTTCTCTCTCTCTCTCACTCTCTTCTATCTCTACACCTTTCCTAACTCTCTATCACCATATTTCTCTCTCTCTCTCACTCTCTTCTCTCTCTCTCTCTCTCTCTAGACCTCTTTCTCTTCTCTTTCTCACTCTCACCCTCTTTATCTACTCTCTCTCTCACCCTCTTTCCCTTCTCTTATCTTCTCTCTCTCTCTCGCCCTGTTTCTCTTCTCTCTAAAGACGGCGAGAGAGAGAGAGAGAGAGAAGGGAAAGAGGGTGAGAGAGAGAGTAGATAAAGAGGGTGAGAGAGAGAAAGAGAAGAGAAAAAGGTCTAGAGAGAGAGAGAGAGAGAAGAGAGTGAGAGAGAGAGGATCAACTCGACTCACCATATTTCTCTCTCTCTCTCTCTCTCTCTCACTCTCTTCTCTCTCTCTCTCTAGACCTTTTTCTCTTCTCTTTCTCTCTCTCACCCTCTTTATCTACTCTCTCTCTCACCCTCTTTCCCTTCTCTCTCTCTCTCTCTCTCTCTCGCCGTCTTTCTCTCTCTCTCTCGCCGTCTTTCTCTCTCTCTCTCGCCGTCTTTCTCTCTCTCTCTCACTCTCTTCTATCTCTACACCTTTCCTAACTCTCTCTATCACCATATTTCTCTCTCTCTGGAAGGGGGGGTGGCTATCAGTATGAGGCCGCTTAAATACACGAAAATTACTTTTATACGAGTTTGTTTTCTTATGAATGGAACCGCTTTTGTAGGGGGGAGGGGGGAGGAGGCAATGTGCACAGTCTCCCAAGCATTACCTACTATAAAAAAAGATGCACATTTACCCTCTTCTCTCACCCTCTTTCTCTCTCTCTCTCTCTTTCTCTTCTCTCTCTCACTCTCTTTCTCTATCACCCTCTTCTCTCTCTCTCTTTCTCTTCTCTCTCTCATCCTCTTTCTCTCTCTCTCACCCTCTTCTCTCTCTCTACCTTTTTCTCTTCTCTCTCGCGCCCTCTTCTCTCTCTCTCACCCGCTTCTCTCTCTCTACCTCTTTCTCTTCTCTCTCGCACCCTCTTCTCTCTCTCTCACCCGCTTCTCTCTCTCTACCTCTTTCTCTTATCTCTCTCTCTCTCTCAACCTCTTCTCTCTCTCTCTCTTACCCTCTTCTCTCTCTCACTCTCTGTGTACACCTTTTTCTCTTCTCTCTCTCTCTGACCCTCTTTCTCTCTCTCTCACCCTCTTTTTCTGCTCTCTCTCACCCTTCTCTCTCTCTCTCTCTACCTCTTTCTCTTCTCTATCACCCTCTTTCCCTGCTCTCTCTCACCTTCATCTCTCTCTCTCTACCTATTTCTCTTCTCTCTCTCTCTCCCTCTGCTCTCTCTCACCCTCTTCTTTCTCCCTCACCCTCTTCTCTCTCTCTCTCTCTCTACCTCTTTCTCTTATCTCTCTCTCTCTCACTACCCCTCTCTCTCTCTCTGTCTTACCCTCTTCTCTCTCTCTCTACCTCTTTCTCTTATCTCTCTCTCTCACTACCTCTCTCTCTCTCACCCTCTTCTCTCTCTCACCCTCTTTCTCTCTTACCCTCTTCTCTCTCTACCTCTTTCACTTCTCTCACCCTCTTTCTCTCTCACCCTCTTTCTCTGCTCTCTCTCACCCTCTTCTCTGCTCTCTCTCACCCTCTTCTCTCTCTACCTCTTTCTCTTCTCTCTCTCACCCTCTTCTCTCTCTCTTACCCTCTTTCTCTTCTCTTCTCTTTTCTCTCTCTCTCGCCGTCTTTCTTTTCTCTCTCTCTCACCCTCTTTCTCTTCTCTCTCTCTCTTTCACCCTCATTCTCAACTCACTCTTACCCTCTTCTCTCTCCCTGTCTACCTCTTTCTCTTCTCTCTCTCTCACCCCCTTTCTCTTCTCTCTCTCACACCGTCTTTCTCTTCTCTCTCTCTCTCCCCTCATTCTCTTCTGTCTCTCTCTCGCCCTCTTTATCTTCTCTCTCTCTCACCCCGTTTCTCTTCTCTCTATATTAGCACTTATCAAGGCCAATAGGCAACTCGAGGATGACAGTTCAAAAGGTCACAGTAGTCACATTTGGGAAAGAGGATGGAACAACTTTAACGGGAGCATGAGTTATTCAGCGACACCAACCTATTTTGTAATATATATATATATATATATATATATATATATATATATATTGTACAAACTATATATTACCACTTATCAAGGCCTATAGGCCACTCGAGGATGAGAGTTTAAAAGTGCACAGTAGTCAAATTCGGCAAAGATGATGGAACCGCTTTAAGAGGAGGATGAATTATTCAGTGACTCCAACCTATTTTGTTACATATATGTATGTATATATTTTGTAAAAAATATATATTACTACTTATCAAGGCCCATAGGACACTCGAGGATTAGAGTTGAAAAGTGCACAGCAGTCAAACTGGGAAAGATGATGGAACCGCTTTAAGAGGAGGATGAATTATTCAGTGACTCCAACCTATTTTGTTACATATATGTATGTATATATTTTGTAAAAAATATATATTACTACTTATCAAGGCCCATAGGACACTCGAGGATTAGAGTTGAAAAGTGCACAGTAGTCAAATCTGGGAAAGAGGATGGAACCGCTTTAACGGGAGGATGAGATATTCAGCGACTCCAACCTATTTTGGTATATATATATTTATATCTATATTTATTTTTAAATATATATTACCACTTATCAAGGCCCATAGGCCACACGAGGATGAGAGTTTAAAAGTGCACAGTAGTCAAATTCGGCAAAGATGATGGAACCGCTTTAAGAGGAGGATGAATTATTCAGTGACTCCAACCTATTTTGTTATATATATGTATGTATATATTTTGTAAAAAATATATATTACTACTTATCAAGGCCCATAGGACACTCGAGGATTAGAGTTGAAAAGTGCACAGCAGTCAAACTGGGAAAGATGATGGAACCGCTTTAAGAGGAGGATGAATTATTCAGTGACTCCAACCTATTTTGTTATATATATGTATGTATATATTTTGTAAAAAATATATATTACTACTTATCAAGGCCCATAGGACACTCGAGGATTAGAGTTGAAAAGTGCACAGTAGTCAAATTCGGGAAAGAGGATGGAACCGCTTTCACGGGAGGATGAGTTATTCAGCGACTCCAACCTATTTTTTTATATATATATTTATATCTATATTTATTAAAAAATATATATTACCACTTATCAAGGACAATAGGCCACTCGAGGATGAGAGTTGAATAGTGCACTGTATAAAAAATACGGTAAAGAGGATGGAACCGCTTTAACGAGAGGATGAGTTATTCAGCGACTCCAACCTATTTTGTTATATATATATATATATATACTTTTATTAAAAAATATATATTACCACTTATCAAGGACAATAGGCCACTCGAGGATGAGAGTTGAAAAGTGCATAGTAGTAAAATTCGGGAAAGAGGATGGAACCGCTTTAACGGGAGGATGAGTTATTCAGCGACTCCAACCTATTTTTTATATATATATATATATATCTATATTTATAACAAAAATATATTACCACTTATCAAGGCCCATAGGCTACTCGAGGATAAGAGTTGAAAAGTGCACAGTAATCAAATTCGGGAAAGAGGATGGAACAGTTTTAACGGGAGGATGAGTTATTCAGCGACTCCAACCTATTTTGTTATATATATATTTATATCTATATTTACTAAAAAATATATATTACCACTTATCAAGTCCCATAGGCTACTCGAGGATGAGAGTTGAAAAGTGGACAGTAGTCAAATTCGGGAAAGAGGATGGAACCTCTTTAACGGGAGGATGAGTTATTCAGCCACTCCAACCTATTTTGTTATATATATATATATATATATATATATATATTTTTTTTTGTACAAACTATATTTTACCACTTATCAAGGCCCAGAGGCCACACGAGGATGAGAGTTTAAAAGTGCACAGTAGTCAAATTTGGGAAAGAGGATTTAATCGCTTTAATAGGAGGATGAATTATTCAGCGACTCACACCTGTTTTGGTATATATATATATATATTTATAAAAAAATATGTATTACCACTTATCAAGGCCCATAGGCCACTCGAGGATGAGAGTTAAAAAGTCCACAGTAGTCAAATTTGGGAAAGAGGATGGAACCGCTTTAACAGGAGGATGAGTTATTCAGCAACTCCAACCTATTTTGTTATATATATATATATATATATATATATATATATATATATATATAGATATATTTTTCATAAAATATGTATTACCACTTATCAAGGCCCATAGTCCACTCGAGGACGAGAGTTGAAAAGTGCACAGTAGTCAAATTGGGGAAAGAGGATGGAACCGCTTTAACGGGAGGATGAGTTATTCAGCGACTCCAACCTATTTTGTTATTTTGTAAAAAATATATATGACCACTTATCAAGGCCCAGAGGCCACTCGAGGATAAGAGTTGAAAAGTGCACAGTAGTCAAATTCGGGAAATTTGTTATATATCTATTTTTTTGTTACTTAGGCATTTCCACTTATCAAGGCCCAGATACATCTCGAGGATAAGAGTTAAATGTGCACAGTAGTCAATTGGACAATAAGGCCCAGAGGCCACCCGAGGATAAGGGTTGAAAATGGCAGTAGTTAATTGGACAACATAGTAATACTTAGTAATGGAAAGTCGGGAAATTTGTTATATATATATTTATAGTTTGTTTATATAGGCATTACCACTTATCAAGGCCCAGAGGCCACTAGAGGATAAGTGTTGAAAAGTGCAGTAGTCAATTGGACAAAATATAGTAATTGTTAGTAATGGAAATTCAGTAAATTTGTTATATATATATTAATATTTTGTTAAATACGCATTACCACTTATCAAAGCCCACAGGCCACTCGAGGATAAGGATTGAAAAGTGCACCGTAGTAGTCGGTTGTAATGGAAATGCGGGATATTTGTAATATACCTATTTTTTGTTACTTAGGCACAACCACTTATTAAGGCCCAGAGGCCACTCGATGGTATTACCACTTATCAAGGCCCAGAGGCCACTCGAGGATAAGCGTTTAAAAGTGCAGTAGTCAATTGGACAATATAGTAATCGTTAGTAATGGAAATTCAGTAAATTTGTTATATATATGTATATTTTGTTACATACGCATTACCATTTATCAAGGCCCAGAGGCCACTCGAGGATAAGGATTGAAAAGTGCACAGTAGTCAATTGGACAATATAGTAATCGTTAGTAATGGAAATTCAGTAAATTTGTTATATACCTATTTTTTGTTACTTAGTCATTTCCACTTATCAAGGCCCAGAGGCCACTCGAGCATAAGAGTTAAAAAGTCCACAGTAGTCAATTGGACAATAAGGCCCAGAGGCCACCCGAGGATAAGGGTTAAAAAGTGCAGTAGTCAATTGGTCAATATAGTAATCGTTAGTAATTACTACTTCTCAAGGCCCAGAGGCCACTCGAGGATAAGGGTTGAAAAGCGCAGTAGTCAATTGGACAATACAGTAATCGTTAGTAATGGAAATTCAGTAAATTTGTTATATATATATATATTTATATTTTGCTAAATACGCATTACTACTTATCAAGGCCCAGACGCCACTCGAGGATAAGGGTTGAAAATATTCAACAAATTTTTTATCTACAGATTAGAAAATTTGTATATAGGGTATCCAGACATATGGAATATATCTAGCATAATCTATCTATTATATCTATAAAAGTCAGAATGTTTGTGTGTGTGGGTGTGTGTGAGATAGAGAGAGAGAGAGAGAGAACAATTCTTAACCTATATATTCAACAAATTTTTTATCTACAGATTTTAAATTTGTTATAAAGGGTATTCATACATATGGAAATATATCTAGCATAATCTATCTATTATATCTACAAAAGTGAAAATGTGTGTGTCTGTGAGAGAGAGAGCAATTCTCAACCTATATACTCAACAAATTTTTTATCTACAGATTAGATAATTTGTATATAGGGTATTCAGACATATGGAAATATATCTAGCATAATCTATCTATTATATCTATAAAAGTGAGAATGTTTGCGTGTGTGTGTGTGTGAGGTAGCAAGAGAGAGAGAGACAGAGCGAGAGAACAATTCTCAACCTATATATTCAACAAATTTTTTATCTACAGATTTGAAAATTGGTATATAAGGTATTCAGACATATGGAAATATATCTAGCATAATCTATCTATTATGTCTATAAAAGTGAGAATATGTCTGTGTGTGAGAGAGAGAGAGAGAGTAAGAACAATTCTCACCCTTTATATTCAACAAATTTTTATCTACAGATTAGAAAATTTTTATATAGTGTATTCAGACATATGGAAATATATCTAGCATAATCTATCTATTATATCTATAAAAGTGAGCATGTGTGAGAGGAGAGAGAGAGAGAGAGAACAATTCTCAACCTATATACTCAACAAATTTTTTATCTACAGATTTGAAAATTTGTATATAGATTATTCAGACATATGGAAATATATCTAGCATAATTTATCTATTATATCTATAAAAGTGAGAATGTGTGGGTGTGTGAGAGAGAGAATGAGAGAGAACAATTCTCAGCTTATATATGCAACAAATTGTTTATCTACAGATCCGAAATATCACATTTGTATAGAAGTAGAAATCTGGATACCTATTCTGATACCTAATAAAAGAAAGGACACTCTTTGGGGCGGATTTTGATGATAACAAGTCACTACTAAGAAATTATAATAAACATTGAAATAATTTAAGAATTTTATCAAAATAAAATTGCATGGTAATCACCCAATTTCTGCCACAAAATTTTGATTGGCAAAACTCATAAACAGAAAATATATATTTTCTAATTTCATCTTTTTTTTTTACATAATCTGATTTGATGTTTTCCTTAATATTCAAATCACTATATTTTGCTGCTTAATATCAAATACAGCAAATGAGTTATTTTTTATGCATCAAACAATTACATTTTCTCATTCATCCAAACTAATCACTGAACATCAATTTCATATTTTCTTCACTAAAATATTACTGTGCTTGATGTCATCAAGTGGAGCGGATCATTTTTTTTTTTCATTTGTTCACACATTTTTCCAATTTATATATATTTTGTCTAAGATTCTTAGCCTATGTCATTGCATACCAAGCTGTTTATTAAAAGTTACGGTTCACTGTAAACACATACGTTATACCAAAATAAAAACGCTTCAGATAATGTCTTGATATTCAATTCAGTTTCTCACATGACATCTTATGAAGTTAGTAGAAATGTTACAGACTTTTGAATCTCGAACACTTTCAATACTGTGCACTGATATTTTCTTTTTTGGAATATAAGCACATTCATGATTTTTTTTTACAAACGTCAACAAATTTCACAATGTGTAGCAATGTACTGAAACAATTATAAAAATATTTGTTTTTATTTTGGATGATGCAGGGCATCCGAAGAGAGATTTTTCTAACAAAATGAAAGTATAATTTTTAGCAATAGGTATCTAGGAAAAGGCCACTACATACGTTATAAATTCCAAATTTCCACAACCTGGCAAATACTGGTACACGCTAGCAAATTTAGATTTGCAATTACAGAATATGATTCTAATTTTTTCCTTTGCTCTTTATTCTAACACTACACTAAGTTTACTGTTTTATTTCGCTGCAGTTGATATTGTGTAGAACAATAAGAAAATCATAGTGAACAATGCATTCAACAAAATTTCACACACATTTCTAGATACATATATCTAATAAGTTCAAAAGAAAGGACACACTTAGGGAGGTATTTTGGTGGTCAAGTCACTAAATAGAGATTAGCTGGTTTCCCGGCATAGCCCAGGATGTAATAAACATTGACTGAAATACATGTTCTAGCTGGTTTCTAGGCGTTGCCAGGGATGTAATATAGACACATTATGTTGTATATTACCTGTTCTCTTCTCCCTAAGGTAAAACAATTTCATATACATGCTGTAAATTACCTATGCTAGGGATAAAACATGAACAATACCAGTCCGGGGGTAGATAAAACAAATAATACATAGAGATGAAAGATTCCTCTCCCCTAAGAATAAAACATATGTTCAATATCTG